>NW_017617992.1:287500-887500 GCF_001879475.1 Ipomoea nil | reverse complement strand
CTGGCTATCCGAGTCCTACATATTTAGTTCTACCTAAAGGTCAGTCGGGGTTAGTACAGGGTTCGGGAAGTTAGTTCGAAGTTAGTTCTATCCTACTCCTACGCAAAGTTAAAAGCTAAGTAAAAGCTAAAGAGTAGAGAGTTTACCGATTGGAGAAACTTGGCTGAAGTTGGTTGAGAAGTTGCTCGATTGATCTGCTGAGTAGCTCGCTCGGGACTCTTAGAGGGTGCCGATTGGATCAGAAGATTGAGGAAAGTTCATTTGAAGGCCAAAAGGGCCTATTTATAGGAGAGCGTTTATGCGGGAAACCAATCCACTTGCGTGACACGACCAGCGCTGATTCCGAGGCAACCGTTGCAGTCGTCGAGGCCAGCAGTGGCCTACACGTGGCGAGGGAAGGAATGACAGCTGGTCGGTCGGTTTGTTGGCCGACGTTTGGGCTTCTTCATCCCGTCTGGGGGGCTTTTGGTAGGGAATATCCCGACCAAACTTAAGCTTCACCCCGACCGACTTGCCTTTGTTTTTCTCTCTTTGTCTTTGCAGGTAACAGGTCGGGCTTCATGCGAAGAACCCGGTCGGGATCTGACCAGGTGTTGCCCGAGCAGTAGTGTCGACCACGAAGGACACGTGGCAGCTCTCTACGACGACAGACAGGGCACCCGGGAGGATGACACGTGGTGGCTACGTGGAGAACATGCCGAACGGCTGGATTCTTGTCCCCGGCACAGCGGCTATAAATACCCACAGTAGCTACAGTGTAGAGGACTTTTGGACGATCGATAGGTTGTTACTAGAGAATCCCGACCGCAGTCAGTCGGCACTCAAAGCAACCAAGTAGATTGTACTTAGGGCCTTTACCGTGATCAATAAAGTTATTTACTTGTTTTAATTGGTCTCTGGTTTATTTTATATTGCTTACGTAGAATTAGCAGTATCATTTTGGCGCCGTCCGTGGGGACCCGTGCAAGAAAGCAGCGTCTTGACGAGCACCCGGTCTCTTCGCAATCATGTATCCGTGGGCTTACAACAACTTTGCCGACGACCAAGCGGATATAGTGAGCTCATCTGAGCACCATGCTACCCAACACCAAGCCCAAACGATGGATCTGAATTAGCAGTATCATATATATATATATATATATAGATATATATATACATATATATATATATATATATATATATACATATATATATATATATACATGTATATATATATATACATGTATATATATATATATATGTATATATATATATATATATATATATATATATATATGTATATATATATCTATATATATATATATATATATATATATACATATATATATATATATATATATATATATATATATATATATATATATATATATATATATATATACATATAGGGTCCGGATCAGGTGAGGACCTAATCTTAGGTGAGGACGTGAGGACTAATCTAGACCATTAAATCAGAATGATGTATGATTGAGATTAAAAAAAAAACAAATCCATTTAAAATATTAAAATATATAAATTTAGGGTAAATCAGTCTTATTAAAAGATGTGCATTCCTATACGGAGTGTTGTGCATCAATAACTTCATTGTTGTGCTTTCAAACCCCGCCAAAAAATCATACAGTGAACATCCAATGTTCTACGATGCATTGAACTATGTGCTATGATGCACAACTCCCTAGCCTATAGTGCACAACTTACAACACTAGGTTGCACAATCAGCACACACGAATGCACAATCGTACTACCCAGGCATTTATACATATACACGACAATCCAAATATAGACAATATTATACTCAAAAGAACAAGCGAAAAAAAATAAAAAATACTGATTAGTTTGCATGGGCGAACACTCAATCAATGATGAAGAAATCGCGGCTCCAAATTGCAACGGTGATGATCCAAGAAAATAGGAAACCAATTTGGCCAAGGATTATACATGCGTTCACACTTAAAAAAAAAATAGAAAAAGACACTATTATCCCACTTTAACAAAAAAAATCAATCCATGCCATCTCAAGAACTCAAATCTGGACCATCCAAATAAAAAAACAAACGCACAAGATTAGTCCTCACGTCCTCACCTAAGACTAGGTCCTCACCTGATCCGGATTCTATACATTTATATATATATATATATATATATATATATATATATATATATATATGTGTGTGTACATATATATATATATATATATATATATATATATATATATATATATATATACACATATATATATATACACATATATATATATATATATATATATATACACATATATATATATATATATATGTATGTGTATATATTCATATATATATATATATATATACATATGTATGTGTATATATTCATATATATATATATATATACATATGTATGTGTATATATTCATATATATATATATATGTATGTATATATATACATATATATATACATATATATATTTATATATATATATATATATATATATATAAGGTCACAAATCACTTTTCAATTCAATCACATCATCATCCATTCATCATTCATATCACATAAGCACACTTTGGTGGTGCCACGGGACCAATCATGCCCCGCACATGAGGGTTAGTGCATTTAGCACTAACACCGCCCTGTAGCACCCTACCTCATACCGCAGCATGAAGGGATTTGATCGCAACCAACCCTATAGACCACTGACAAACTCAACGGCGGACCACAGTCCTACACACTGCTGATGCGCTCAGTCGGTGGACTGTGATCCTCTTTACAAGGGGGGACTAGGACCTTACACACCGTTGACGAGCACAGTCGGTGGATCGTAGCGGATCAAGCCCTACACACCGCTGAGGGACTCAGTCGGTGGGCGATGATCCTCGGAGACTACGACTATACACACCGCTGGCCCATCACTCGGTGGATCGCAGCCAGTCGTAGCCCTACACACCGCCTGATTGCTCATTCGGTGGACTACAGCCTTCCTCGGGCTTATTGGCCCTACACACCGCCTGGCGCGTCCAGTTCGGTGGGTCATAGCACACGAGGCCCATGTGGACCGCAGCCCAAGAAGTGTATCACTGACTGTAGCCAGGAGCATGAATCGCAGCTCAAAAGTAACCAATTTGACCGCAGCCAACTTCTGAATCGCAGCTCAGGAACACCCAATTTGATCGCAACCAAATTGGGGAATTATGCAACACATAGCACATAGTAGCACGTAGTAGCACATTCACATACTAAGAATAGTCCTAAGGGGTTCATGCAACTTCCACCTAGGCCAACGGGTTACCAATTCAACTAGCACGCAATTCCTAAGACTCTTTTATCCTAGGAATGGTACCCGAAACATCAATCTAGACTCATGCACAACAAACGGGGTCCGTTGAGACACCACGGGGAGTAGGGAACATCAAACGGGGAAGTCGAGGACCCGGGGTGGGTACGGACCAGCGGGTAGCCGGTGGGTGGGGGTCACCCGCCGGCTGCCCGCCGGTGATAAACTTCCGGGCAGCGGGTTGCCGGCGGGCGGACGCCTGCCAGGCGGTGATTCTCGGGCAGCGGGTAGGTGGTGGTATCCCCTACCCCCACCTACCCCCCACTGACATTTTTATCGAAAATACGTCCCGGGATCCCTTGTGGAACCCAAAACCATGCTTAAATACTCTTACAGGCAATTAACGACACCACGTAGGCAATCAATGGATCAAAAGCATGAATCATGTAGAACTCATCCTATTACGACTTCTAAACATAAAAAACACTCGAACAGGTGAATTCCCACCCAAGAACGTCACAATACAATTTCCCAATCCATCCTAGGGCTCTAATCCCACCCAAATCATCAAAATCATATTTTATCTTTAACATCACGAAATATCAAGATTTTTTAAGAATCATCCCAAAAATATCAGTAACCTCTTTTCAACATTAAGATAATCAAGATCATCAAGATCACACATAAAATCATCCAATCAATCATCAAGATTATATCACAAATATCATAGAGGAATTCATCAAGACACAAGCATATAGAAGGAGCCAAAGAAGGAGATTAGAGCAAGGAAAATAGGTTTTCTTGAGACATGGGTTACCTCTTAGCCTTAATTAATCCTCCCTTGGCTATTAAGGTTCTTCCCTAAGATTTCCATCCGTTTGATCTCCCTAGGCTTGGTGGTGAGGAGTCCTTTGGGAATTCTTGTGTGGTGATATCTATTGTGGTGTGACTGTAACACCCTGTGTTATGGCCCTTAATCCCGAATTAATTATTTAATTAATTCCATTAATAATAATTAAAAAGGATTTAATTTGATTAGAAATCCCTTTAATTAATTAAACGTGGTCCACCACGGATCATGGACCCTTGCCTAAACTAGAGTCATAAGCCTATTAGGAATAAAGAAAGTATACCTTTACTATTCAGATTATGGTTAGGATTCTCTTTAATTAATTAATATGGTCCACCATGGTCCATGGGCCCTTATCCCTAAAGTCAACCCCTTAGTCCTATAAGGAATAGAATTAGTAAACCCATGCCACTTAGACCATAATTTGGACTCTTAATTATATAAATAAGGACATAGAAGGCACCTAGAACACACACCACAAATAATCCCTCACAACACAAGAAAGTTCCAAGAACTCCCGTAGTAGAAATCAAGAACGGAGAAATCTTAAAGAAAGACCCTTCATAGCCAAGGAAATTAATTAAGGATAAGAGGTAACCCATGTCTCAACAAAACCTATTTTCTTCGCTATAATCTCTTTCCTTGGCCTCCCTCTATATTCTTGTGTCTTGATTGATTTCTTCTATGATAATTATAATTGATAAGATGATTTATATGCTTTCTTGGGAATCTTGATGATCTTGATTATGATATGATGATTCTTGACGAATCTTGATATTTTCTTGATGTTAAGAATAAAATATCTTCTTGATGATTTGGGTGGGATTAGAGCCCTAGGTTGGATTGGGAATTTGTATTGAGGATGTTCTTGATTTATATTTGGGTGGGAATTCGCACGTTCTGGTGTTGTTTATATTTAGAAGTCATAATAGGATAAGTCCTACATGATTATTGCTTTTAATCCATTAATTGCTTATGTGATGTCGATATTTGCGTTTAAAAGTGTCTAAGCATGGTTTCGGGTTCCACAAAGGATCCCGGGACGCATTTGTGATGAATGAGTCAGTGGGGGTAGGTGGGGGTGGGGGAACCCACCACCTACCCGCTGCCTAAAGAGGCGCTGCCCGGCAGCAGGTAGCCACCGGGCAGCCGGTTACCCGCTGCCCGAAACAGCGCCCACCGGCGGGTGACCCCCACCCACCGGCTACCCGCTGGTCCACACCCCACCCCGGGTCCCCGGCTTCCCCGTTTGATGTTCCCCGTTCTCCATGGTGTCCCAACGGACCCCGTTTGTCGTGCCTGAGTCTAGTCTGGAATTTCGGGTATCATTCGTAGGTTAAACGAGTCTTAGGAATTGCATGCTAGTTGAATTGGTAACTCGTGGACCAAGGTGGAAGTTATATGAGCCCTTAGGAACAATTATTAGAATGTGAATGATCACATGGAAGCTTAATTATATGTTCCCCCTTCCCTATGTGAACAATGTGTCATTATGTGCTATTGTGTGTTACGTGATACATGACCCCAACTTGGTTAAGACCAATTAGGCTATACAGGCAGTTGAATGGGCTGAGAACCATCCCAACTGTTTACTAGGCCGGTTAAGATCGGTCAGGGATATTGATATGATATAGGACTGAGGTCCACTATACGGGCAGTTGAATGGGTTGAGAACCATCCCAACTGTTAACCAGGCTGGTAGAGATCGGTCAGGTATATAAAGATTATGTATAGGACTGAAGGTCCACATGGGCCTCGGTGATATGACCCACCGACCGGGATGCGCCAGGCGGTATGGGGCCAACAAGCTGAGGAAGGTTGTAGTCCACCGACCTGAGTAATCAGGCGGTGTGTAGGGCTACGACTGGCTGCGATCCACCGAGTGGTGGGACATCAGTATGCAGGACCGTAGTCTCCGAGGATCTTTGCCCACCGACTGAATTTAACTCAGCTGCGTGTCGGGCTTGATCCGCTACGGCCCGCCGATTGTGCGCACCAACGGTGTGTAGGGTCGTAAGTCCCCCATTGTAAAGGGGATCACGGTCCACCGACTGGGCGCGTCAGCGGTGTGTCGGATCGTGGTCCGACGTTGAGTTCATCAGCGGTTCTCCAAGGGTTGGTTGTGATCAACTCCCCTCGTACTTCGGTACTGAGGTAGGGTGCTGCGGGGCCGTTTTAATGCTATAGGCATTAACCCTCATGTTCGGGGCATGCGATTGGTCCCGTGGCGCCATCGATGATTATGTGATATAAATGACGATTGAATGATGATGTGTTTGAATTGAAAAGTGATCTGTGACCTCGGATGCGTATTCCTTATGATGTTGTCTCTACTTAACCGTTTATCATTGATTAATGTGCTTGTCCCTATTTGCTGAGTCTATTCCCGGTTTTAAAGCTAGAGTCTCCTAAGTATATATCTTCTTGCTTCAAAATGGTTTTCCTATATATATATATATATATATATATATATATATATATATATATACCTATATTGTATTTCAACGCGTTGGAGTGGGTTACCAGCATCTCTCGCTGAACAGATATATTTGGCTTTCAGGCACAGAAGAGTAGACACTGGAGCGCGCTAGAGATTTGCAGCGTAGAGTAGATAGTTTCCCTTTCGGCTTGCATACCATGCTCATGTATTTACATTATTGAGGATATTAGTTAGTTAGCCTGTGCACCTGAGTTCTCTAGCTCAGGTGTGGCATAGCACCCCGTACTCTATTATATTATGTTTTGGGATTTAATGAGAATTTACCTTTATTTTAATAGTCTTAAAAGTTTCAAAATTTCGGGGTGTTACAGTTGGTATCAGAGCCTAAGTTTGACCCTAGGAAAAGACTCGTAAGACCAGACTTTAGGACATTAGGCTTGAAATCTAGGTATTTAGAAACATAGGATTTAGGAATCTTAGGACGCGCAGTGAGATTGTGAGCCTACCTATCATCACATAACCTCCCCTCACTTTATCCGTCACTAATTTAAAGAATTTCCCCCTTCGCTTATCACATCAAGGTAAGGGCACAACACATTAACTCTTCATTCCACATACTTACCCTAGAAATTTGTGATGTCCTTGCATGCTTTTACCTACTTTGTTGCTTATCACTCTTTGATTACCATACTTGTTCATTTGCATAAGCATATGTTCCTAATTGATTTTTAGACCAAGTTAGGAACTGCATACTATTGCTTAACTATTTGATCAAACATGCGTTATTTGGATATCTATCACTTGATAAAGTATTTTTTTAGTAATTTTATTCGGCCTATAAGAGCTCACTTGTCCTAATCATAATCGACCAATATAGTTAACTCACTAATAACCCGATAAGTACTTGCATGAGTTGCATGGAGGGAAATTCTGGGGAACATAGCTTTAATTAAGAAGGGGAAGAATGAGGCGTAGGATCCTTATGATATCTAGTTGAAGTCTCCCATATCCCTCATTAGTATTATAATAAAGTGATCCCTTGAGTTTTCCATACCCCTTTCGTTGTTCACATAAGTATGGAATTCCTTGAAACTTATAATTGTGCATTCTCGGGGCTTTTTCCGAAGTGATTCCTCCTTCACAGTCACGTTCTAGTGGAGCCTTGGCAGGAGGTCGACCACCCACCACGTGCCCACTGCCACATTCCAGTGGGGACTTAACAGGCGGTCGACCGCCCACCTCGTGCCCACTGGTCCGGTATGTTTTCTTGACTTCTCATTTTTATTGACCCATTGTGCCTTTGTGTGTCTCCCTTGATACTTCATATGTGTTTAAACGTATAAATAACAATCTAATGCTTGAACGTGAAAATCGAATTATCTTCCTAATTGATTTGTTTATATGTCACATAGAAACTATAGGGACTGATCCTATTTCTAGAAATCTAAACCCTCGGATACATTGTGTATTAAGTTTCGACCCGAAATTCAATCTGAGTGAGACCGGTAGAAACCTAAAACAAGTGGTCATCTAGAAATTATCCTTGGAAAAATATATTGCGCCCCCAAACTATCTTAAAACTATCCCTCTAGACCTTGGTCCATGTTGCATAATAGACCAAGAGCTTCCCATACCTTGTTTGGACCCTTTACCACTAAGATAAGGACCCCCCTAAACAAACATTTATTCATAAATAGGTACATCACTACTATTCTAGATATATTCCCCTAAAACTCCTATCATATATATATATATATATATATCCAAAATATGTAGTAAACCGCAATTACATTCATATGCTACACTTACACCAAATTGTTATTATTATTATTATTATTATTATTATTATTATTATTATTATTATTATTATTATTATTATTATTATTATTATTTTTATTTTCATTTTTATTGCACCCTAATCCTAAATCACCTTGCCTAATCTTAAAAATGGGTGCGTCATGTACGGTACGTCCCTATCTATATATATGTGTATAAACTTGTGAGCCTATAGAACATCCTCCCCTATTCATACGTATTCATATAAATTGTAACATTATATACAATAAATCCCTAGCCCCCAAACCATACACATGCACCCTAGCTACAATAATCTTACGCACACCTATAAGCTTGCCCTTAGCATATCCTAACCCTGAAATATCATTCCGTACAAATTACATCACTATTATATATATATACATATATATACACATATCCTGGGGTAGCCCTAATTCTACTTTTCCCCCTCGCATGACCGCCCTGTTAACACTCCTACCTTCCCTAAATAATTAAAAACTTTAGTCTCATCATCAGGTCATCAAATGATTTAGGAATTAGCAACCAAAGGTCTTCAACTCTAAAGTTATTTAGGTATCTCGGGCTTCTAGAGGTAAGATTTATGCCTACCTAAAATCTAATTACCACCAAGATAAAACTAATTTTCCTAAGTACTTGTGCGATTAAATTCTCATGATAGAACCTCTAGTACTTGTGAACCTAGGCTATCTTACTCGTAATTTCTAAAATACTTGTATGCAAATTGCATGGTCCAAACTATAGGTTGAAATTTACATTGTGCATTACATGTCAAATCACATAGCTCACATGTTTATGTAAGATACACACTTACACGCATTCATGTATATATATACAAAGCACGTTAGACAAAAACAGTATGTTATAAGGCGTCCCACTATACATATATACAATATTATTGATTACAAGCAATCTGCATATAAGTGTCAATACTTGTTATGTGATCACCCATCGTTACCCATGATGTACAAAATATAGATCCTAATACTATTGCCTCCCCAGAATTTATTTACCCCATAAAAAGCAAGAGCCTTCCTCCTAACTACTTACAATCTTTTCCTCAGAATCTAAATTTCGCTATTTGAATAATATTGTTATATGATTTACGACCCTCCGGAATTTATATGACAAAAATTTGGTTATGCAATGATATTAAGCACGTAAATTTAATTGTTAAATCATGCACTAGACTAACATGTGGAATAATACATATATGTGCTTTGTGATTCCATGGGACTAGCGATTATTTAAGACTTGAAATAGGCCCACATGCCTTCACACTCTATGCCTATAGACTTAAGAAATTGCATATTTAGCATAATTACGATTGAACACATATAGGCATGCCAACTTGCAGGTTTTATCATATAACATAAATAGCTAATTATCATACATGTTAGGCTTGTTATTTCGTAACTGTGAATATTTGGTATAACTGCTAAAGCACAAAGATTAGGCATGGGTCCGACATATATGGCATCTAGGATCACAACATGCTACACTACATAATTAAACACCTGCATCCATTCGTAAATAAGGTTCGCTTGTGTTGATATATGTGCATATATACTTTATAATAATTATGTGACTATCCGAATCTGCACCGCATAATATTTTCCTCTCATTTAGGTACATAAATAATTACATGATCAGCACAACTTACGATCCTATATGTTAAATCAGTATAAAATAATTAATTAAAGAACATGTCATGTGTAAGACTCCTATGTTATGTATTAGTCACCCGTAAAACTTACATATTGTATGTTGCATATTCATGACCTTGTTATTTGATGCATTTTGGTTAGGCTCAAACCCAGTGAATTTATATGTGTGTGTGTGTATATTTCCCATATAATACTTTCTTTATGAACTAATATACTAATTCGGGCTCTTTACCCCTAAATGATTTCTAACCTTCGGGGACGAAGCTTCTTGTAAGGGGGGGGAGAGTGTAACACCCCGTGTTACGGCCCTTAATCCCGAATTAATTATTTAATTAATTCCATTAATAATAATTAAAAAGGATTTAATTTGATTAGAAATCCCTTTAATTAATTAAACGCGGTCCACCACGGATCATGGACCCTTGCCTAAACTAGAGTCATAAGGCTATTAGGAATAAAGAAAGTATACCTTTACTATTCAGATTATGGTTAGGATTCTCTTTAATTAATTAATATGGTCCACCATGGTCCATGGGCAATTATCCCTAAAGTCAACCCCTTAGTCCTATAAGGAATAGAATTAGTAAACCCATGCCACTTAGACCATAATTAGGACTCTTAATTATATAAATAAGGACATAGAAGGCACCTAGAACACAGACCACAAATAATCCCTCACCACACAAGAAAGTTCCAAGAACTCCCGTAGTAGAAATCAAGAAAGGAGAAATCTTAAAGAAAGACCCTTCATAGCTAAAGAAATTAATTAAGGCTAAGAGGTAACCCATGTCTCAACAAAACCTATTTTCTTCGCTATAATCTCTTTCCTTGGCCTCCCTCTATATTCTTGTGTCTTGATTGATTTCTTCTATGATAATTATGATTGATAAGATGATTTATATGCTTTCTTGGGAATCTTGATGACCTTGATGATCTTGATTATGATATGATGATTCTTGACGAATCTTGATATATTCTTGATGTTAAGAATAAAATATCTTATTGATGATTTAGGTGGGATTAGAGCCCTAGGTTAGATTGGGAATTTGTATTGAGGATGTTCTTGATTTATATTTGGGTGGGAATTCGCATGTTCGGGTGTTGTTTATATTTAGAAGTCATAATAGGATAAGTCCTACATGATTATTGCTTTTGATCCATTAATTGCTTATGTGATGTCGTTATTTGTGTTTAAAAGTGTCTAAGCATGGTTTCGGGTTCCACAAAGGATCCCGGGACGAATTTGTGATGAATGAGTCAGTGGAGGTAGGTGGGGGTGGGGGAACCCACCACCTACCCGCTGCCCGAAACAGCGCCCACCGGCGGGCAGCCGGCGGGTGACCCCCACCCACCGGCTACCCGCTGGTCCAAACCCCACCCCGGGTCCCCGGATTCCCCGTTTGATGTTCCCCGTTCCCCATGGTGTCCCAACGGACCCCGTTTGTCGTGCCTGAGTCTAGTCTGGAATTTCGGGTACCATTCGTAGGTTAAACGAGTCTTAGGAATTGCATGCTAGTTGAATTGGTAACTCGTGGACCTAGGTGGAAGTTATATGAGCCCTTAGGAACTATTCTTAGAATGTGAATGATCACATGTAAGCTTAATTATATGTTCCCCCTTCCCTATGTGAACAATGTGTCATTATGTGCTATTGTGTGTTTTGTGATACATGACCCCAACTTGGTTAAGACCAATTGGGCTATACAGGCAGTTGAATGGGCTGAGAACCATCCCAACTGTTAACTAGGCCGGTTAAGATCGGTCAGGGATATTGATATGATATCGAACTGAGGTCCACTATACGGGCAGTTGAATGGGCTGAGAACCATCCTAACTGTTAACCAGGCTGGTAGAGACCGGTCAGGTATATAAAGATTATGTATAGGACTGAAGGTCCACATGGGCCTCGGTGATATGACCCACCGACCGGGATGCGCCAGGCGGTATGGGGCCAACAAGCCGAGGAAGGTTGTAGTCCACCGACCTGAGTAATCAGGCGGTGTGTAGGGCTACGACTGGCTGCGATCCACCGAGTGGTGGGACATCGGTATGCAGGACCGTAGTCTCCGAGGATCTTTGCCCCACCGACTGAGTTTAACTCAGCGGTGTGTCGGGCTTGATCCGCTACGGCCCGCCGATTGTGCGCACCAACGGTGTGTAGGGTCGTAAGTCCCCCCTTGTAAAGGGGATCACGGTCCACCTACTGGGCGCGTCAGCGGTGTGTCGGATCGTGGTCCGACGTTGAGTTCATCAGCGGTTCTCCAAGGGTTGGTTGTGATCAACTCCCCTCGTACTGCGGTACTGAGGTAGAGTGCTGCGGGGCCGTGTTATTGCTATAGGCATTAACCCTCATGTTCGGGGCATGCGATTGGTCCCGTGGCGCCATCGATGATTATGTGATATAAATGATGATTGAATGATGATGTGTTTGAATTCAAAAGTGATCTGTGACCTTAGATGCGTATTCCTTATAATGTTATCTCTACTTAACCGTTTATCATTGATTAATGTGCTTGTCCCTATTTGCTGAGTCTATTCCTAGTTTTAAAGCTAGAGTCTCCTAAGTATATATCTTCCTGCTTCAAAATGGTTTTCCGATATCTATATATATATATATACCTATATTGTATTTCAACGCGTTGGAGTGGGTTACCAGCATCTCTCGCTGAACAGATATATTTGGCTTTCAGGCACAGAGGAGTAGACACTGGAGCGCGCTGAGATTTTCAGCGTAGAGTAGATAGTTTCCCTTTCGGCTTGCGTGCCATGCTCATGTATTTACATTATTGAGGATATTAGTTAGTTAGCCTGTGCACCTGAGTTCTCTAGCTCAGGTGTGGCATAGCACCCCGTACTCTATTATATTATGTTTTGGGATTTAATGAGAATTTACCTTTATTTTTATAGTCTTAAAAGTTTCAAAATTTCGAGGTGTTACAGTGACTTCTAGGTGCATCCTATGTCCTTATATATATGTATCTAGGAGTCCTTATTAGGGTCTGAATGGTATGGATGTAACACCCCAAAATTTTGAAACTTTTAAAGCTTATATAATAAAGGTAATTTCTCATAAAATCCCAAACAGAGTAATACTAATCACAAGTGTACAGGGTGCTATGCCACATCTGAGCTAGAGAACTCAGATGCACAGGCTAAACTAACTAATATCCTAAATACATCATTATGGCACGTAGGGCAAAAGGAAAGACTATCTATCTAATCCACGATCTTCTAGCGCGCTCTGGGATCTACTCGTCTGTGCCTGAAAGCCGAATATATCTGTTCAGCGAGAGATGCTGGTAACCCACTCCAACGCGTTGAAGTACATTATAAGTATATATATATATATATATATATATATATATATATATATATATATATATATATATATATATATATATATATAGATATAAGAAAAGTCATTTCGAAGCAGGAAGATATATCCTAGGAAACTCTAGTTTCAAAACCGGAATAGACTCGACAGATAGGGATAAGCACATTCAACAGTTATAACCAAGCATGTAAAGATACTAGCATATATCCTATGGTCACAGATTCACTTCATCTCATTTATATCATCACCCATCTCATCACACAAGCACACTTTGATGGCGCCGCAAGACCAATCGCATGCCCATACACGAGGGTCAGCGCATATAGCTCTGACACGGCCACGCAGCACCCTGCCTCGTATCGCAACATGAAGGGGTCGATCGCAACCGACCGATGAACCGCAGCTCATCATAATGTTTGATCGCAACCAAACAGTGGACCGCAGCCCAAGAGTAGTCATCTGACCGCAGCCAGGAATATGAACCATAGCTCATGTAAAACGTTTGATCGCAACCAAACGGTGGACCGCAGCCCGAGAGTGTAAATCTGACCGCAGCCAGCTTCTGAACCGCAGCTCAGGAATAACCAATTCGATCGCAACCGAATTGGGGTATCATGCACACATAACACATAACAAGTACATGCAACCCATATTGACACATTGGGAAGGGGGGAGAAATCGTATAGCGAAACCTATGCGTGATCATCCACATACTAAGAATATTCCTAATGGGTTCATACTTCTTACACCTAGGCCAACGGGATACCAATTCAACTAGCATGCAACATATAAGACTTATTCCACCTACGAATGGTACCCGAACATCAAACTAGACATAGGCACGATAGACTGAGTCCTTCGCGACACCACGGGGGTCGGGGATCGTCAAACGGGGATGCCGGGATCCCGAGGTTGGGCAATTTCCAGCGGGTAGCTGGTGGGTGAGGAATCACCCGCCGGTGGCAAACTTCCGGGTAGCGGGTGCCCGGCGGGCAGTCGCCTACCCCCACCTACCCCCACTGACTCTTTTTCACCAATAACGCCCCGGGAACCTTTGTGAAACCTGAAACCATGCTTAGACACTTTAAAACGCAATTGATGGCAACACATAGACAATTAACGGATCAAAAGCAAGAAACATACGACACATATCCTATCATGCATCCTAAACATAATTAACACCCCAAACATGCAAATATCCCACCCAATACATGAAGAATAACATCATACGAGTTTTACGTTACATCCTAGGGCTCTAATCAAAATTAAATCATCAAGAACGTAACCCATCTTTTAATATCAAGAAATATCAAGATTCATCACGAACATCACACAATCATCAAGAAACCCTTATCATCATCAAGAATACCAAGATAAAACCATATCACCAATTATCAAGATCACATCATAATTCATCAAGACACAAGAATATAGGAGGATGCCTAAGGGGGAGATCATAGCTAGGAAAATAGGTTTTGTTGAGACATGGGTTACCTCTTAGCCTTATTTAATCCTCATTTGGCTATTAAGGTTTTTCCCTAAGATTTCCATCCGTTTGATCTCCCTAGGCTTGGTGGTGGGGAGTCCCTTGGGAATTCTCGTGTGGTGATATCTATTGTGGTGTGACTTCTAGGTGCCTCCTATGTCCTTATATATATATATATATATATATATATATATATATATATATATATATATATCTTGGAGTCCTAATTAGGGTCTGAGTGGTATGGGTTTACTAATTCTATTCCTTATAGGACTAAGGGGCTTGGTTTAGGGATAAGGGTCCATGGTCCATGGTGGACCATATTAATTAATTAAAGGGAATCATAACCAAATTAAATCATTTTTAATTATTATTAATGGATTTAATTAAATAATTGATTCGGGATTAAAGGCCGTAACACGGGGTGTTACACTCCCCCCCCCTTTACAAGAAGCTTCGTCCCCGAAGCTTAGAAATCATTTTGGGGTAAAGAGCCCGAATCAGTATAGTAGTTCATAAGGAAAGTATTATATGGGAAATATATACACATACACATATAAATTCACTGGGTTTGAGCCTAGCTAAAATGCACCAAATAACAAGGTCATGAATATGCAACACACAATATGTAAGTTTTACGGGTGACTAATACATAACATAGAAGTCTTACACATGGCATGTTCTTTAATTAATTATTTTATAACGATTTAACATATAGGATCACAAGTTGTACCGATCATGTTATTATTTATGTACCTAAATGAGAGGCAAATACCATGCGGTGCAGATTCAGATAGTCACATAATTATTATAAAGTATATATGCACATATATCAACACGGTCGAACCTCATTTACGAATGGATGCAGGCGTTTAATTATGTAGTGTAGCATGGTGTGATCCTAGATGCCTTATATGTAGGACCTATGTCTAATCTTTGTGCTTTAGCAGTTATACCAAATATTCACAATTATGAAATAACAAGCCTAACATGTATGATAATTAACTATTTATGTTATATGCGAAACCTGCAAGTTGGCATTCCTATATGTGTTTAATCGTAATTATGCTAAATATGTAATTTCTTAAGTCTATAGGCATAGGGTGTGAAGGCATGTGGCCTATTTCAAGTCTTAAATAATCGCTAGTCCTATGGAATCAATAAGCACACATATGTATTATTCCACATGTTAGTCTAGTGCATGATTTAACAATTAAATTTACGTGCTTAATATCATGGCATAACCAAACCATTGTCATATAAATTCAGGAGGGTCATAAATCATATAACAATATCATTCAAATAGCGAAAATTAGATTCTGAGGAAAATATTGTAAGTAATTAGGAGGAAAGCTCTTGCTTCTTATGGGGTAAATAAATTCTGGGGAGACAATAGAATTAAGATCTTTATTTTGTATACCATGGGTAACGGTGGTGATCACATAACAAGTATTGGTACTTATATGCAGATTGCTTGTAATTAATAATATTGTATATATGTATAGTGGGACGCCTTATAACATACTGTTTTTGTCTAACGTGCTTTGTATATATACATGAATGCGTGTAAGTGTGCATTTTACATAAACATGCGAGCTATGTGATTTGTCTTGTAATGCACATGAAAAATATAAATTTCGACCTATAGTTTGGACCATGCAATTTGCATACAAATATTTTAGTAATTATGAGTAAGATGGCCTAGGTTCACAAGTACTAGAGGTTCTATTTTGAGAATTTAATCACACAAGCACTTAGGGAAATTAGTTTTATCTTGGTGGTAATTAGATTTTAGGTAGGCATAAATCTTACCTCTAGAGGCCCGGGATACCTAAACAACTTTAGAGTTGAAGACCCTTGGTTGCTAATTCCTAAATCAATTGATGACCTGATGATGAGGCTAATGTTTTTAATTATTTAGGGAAGGTAGGAGTGGTAACAGGGAGGTCATGCGAGGGGGAAAAAGTAGGATTATGGCTATCCTAGGATATGTGTATATATATGTGTATATATAATAGTGATGTAATTTGTACGGAATGATATTTCAGGGTTAGGATATGCCAAAGGCAAGCTTATAGGTGTGCGTAAGATTATTGTAGTTAGGGTGCATGTGTATGGTTTGGGGGCTAGGGATTTATTGTATATAATGTAACAATTTATATGGATACGTATGAGTAGGGGAGGATGTTCTATGGGCTCACAAGTTTATACACATATGTATAGTTTTAAGCGTATAGGGACGTACCGTACATAACGCAACCATTTTTAAGTTTAGGCAAGGTGATTTTGGATTAGGGTGTAATAAAATTGAAAATAATAATAATAACAATAATAATAACAATTTGGTGTAAATGTAGCATATGGATGTAATTGGGGTTTACAACATATTTTAGATATATATATATATATATATATATATATATATATATATATATATATATATATATATATATATATATATATATATGACAGGAGTTTTAGGGGGATATATCTAGAATAGTAGTGATGTACCTATTTATGTATAAATGTTTGTTTAGGGGGGGTCCTTATCTTAGTGGTAAAGGGTCCTAAACAAGGTATGGGAAGCTTGTGGTCTATTATGCAACATGGACCAAGGTCTAGAGGGATAGTTTTAAGATAGTTTCGGGGTGCAATATATTTTTCCAAGGATAATTTCTAGATGACCACTTGCTTTAGGTTTCTACAGGTCTCAGTCAGATTGAATTTTGGGTCGAAACTTAATACGCAATGTATCCGAGGGTTTAGAAATAAGATTAGTCCCTATCATTTCTATGTAACATATAAACAAATCAATTACGAAGATAATTCGATTTTCATGTTCAAGCATTAGATTGTTTATTTATATGTTTAAACACATAGGAAGTATCAAGGGAGACACACAAAGGCACAATGGATCAATAAAAATGAGAAGTCAAGAAAACGTACCGGGCCAGTGGGCGCGAGGTGGGCGGTCGACCGCCTGTCAAGTCCCCACTGGAATGTGGCAGTGGGCACGTGGTGGGTGGTCGACCTCCTGCCAAGGCCCCACTAGAACATGACTGTGAAGGAGGAATCACTTGGGGAAAAGCTCCGAGAATGCACAATTATAAGTTTCAAGGAATTCCATACTTATGTGAACAACGAAAGGGGTATGGAAAACTCAAAGGGATCACTTTATTGTGATACTAATAAGGAATATGGGAGACTTCAACTAGATATCATAAGGATCCTACGCCTCATTCTTCCCCTTCATAATTAAAGTTATGTTCCCCAAAATTTCCCTCCATGCAACTCATGTAAGTACTTATCGGGTTATTAGTGAGTAAACTATATTGGTCAATTATGATTCGGACAAGTGAGCTCGTATAAGCCTAGTGAAATTACTAATTGCAAGTTCCAAAATACTTTATCAAGTAACATATATCCAAATAACGCATGTTTGATCAAATAGTTAAGCAATAGTATGCAGTTCCTCACTTGGTCTAAAAATCAATTAGGAACATATGCCTAGGCAAATAAACAACTATGGTAATCAAAGAGTGATAAGCAACAAAGCAGGTAAAAGCATGCAAGGACATCACAAATATCTAGGGTAAGTATGTGGAATGAAGAGGTAATGTGTTGTACCCTTACCTTGATGTGATAAGCGAAGGGGGAAATTCTTTAAATTAGTGAGGGATAAAGTGAGGGGAGGTTATGTAATGATAGGTAGGCACACAATCTCACCGCGCGTCCTAAGATTCCTAAAACCTATGTTCCTAAATACTTAGAGTCCAAGCTTAATGTCCTAAAGTCTGGTATTACAAGTCTTATCCTAGGGTCAAACTTAGGCTCTGATACCAACTGTAACACCCCGAAATTTTGAAACTTTTAAAGCTTATATAATAAAGGTAATTTCTCATAAAATCCCAAACAAAGTAATACTAATCACAAGTGTACGGAGTGCTATGCCTCATCTGAGCTAGAGAACTCAGATGCACAGGCTAAACTAACTAATATCCTCAATACATCATTATGGCACGCAGGCCGAAAGGAAAGACTATCTATCTAATCCACGATCTTCCTGCGCGCTCTGTGATTTACTCGTCTGTGCCTGAAAGCCAAATATATCTGTTCAGCGAGAGATGCTGGTAACCCACTCCAACGCGTTGAAATACATTTGAAGTATATATATATATATATATATATATATATATATATATATATATATATATATATATAAGAAAAGTCATTACGAAGCAGGAAGATATATCCTAGGAAACTTTAGTTTCAAAACCGGAATAAACTCGACAGATAGGGATAAGCACATTCAACAGTTATAACCAAGCATGTAAAGATACTAGCATATATCCTATGGTCACAGATTCACTTCATCTCATTTATATCATCACTCATCTCATCACACAAGCACACTTTGATGGCACCGCAGGACCAATCGCATGCCCATACATGAGGGTCAGCGTATATAGCTCTGACACGGCCCCGCAGCACCCTGCCTCGTATCGCAACACGAAGGGGTCAATCGCAACCGACCGATGAACCACAGCTCATCATAATGTTTGATCGCAACCAAACAGTGGACGCAGCCCAAGAGTAGTCATCTGACCGCAGCCAGGAATATGAACCGTAGCTCATGTAAACCGTTTGATCGCAACCAAACGGTGGACCGTAGCCCGAGAGTGTATGTAACACCCCCGATTTTCAAGACTTTTAAAACTTATATAATAAAGGTAGAATGTCATTAAATCCCAAAATACGATACAAAGAGTACGGGGTGTTATGCCACACCTGAGCTAGAGAACTCAGGTGCACAGGCCAACTAACTAATATCCTTAATAAAGTAAATGCATAACATGGCACGCAGGCCGGAAAGGGAAACTATCTACTTCTACGCTCCAAGATCTAGCGCGCTCCAGTGACTTATTCTTCTGTGCCTGAAAGCCAAATATATCTGTTCAGCGAGAGATGCTGGTAACCCACTCCAACGCGTTGAAATACAATACATATAGATATATATAGATATACGAAAACCATTTTGATCATGAGGATACATCCTATGAACTCTAGCTTTTAAAACCGGGAATGACTCGACAGATAAGGCTAGACACAAGCAACAGTTATAACAAGCGTATACAATCCACAATAGGCAAGACAGATAAAGCTGAGCCCAATTAATAATCATAACCCAACATAAACAATCCCCAGCATAAATCCCATAGTCACATCCCCCAAGATACTCATAATCACAACTCATCCATATCTCATCACATAGCACACTTTGTTGGCGCCACAGGACCAATCGCATGCCCATACATGAGGGTCAGCGCATATAGCTCTGACACGGCCCCGCAGCACCCTGCCCCGTATCGCAACACGGAGGGGTCGATCGCAACCGACCGATGAACCGCAGCTCATCATAATGTTTGATCTCAACCAAACAGTGGACCGCAGCCCAAGAGAATGTCATCTGACCGCAGCCAGGAAATATGAAACGCAGCTCCTGTAGAAACGTTTGATCGCAACCAAATGGTGGACCGCAGCCCAAGAGTGTAAATCTGACCGCAGCCAGCTTCTGAACCGCAGCTCAGGAATAACTAATCCGATCGCAACCGAATTGGGGTGTCATGCACACATAACACATAGCAAGCACATGCAACCCACATTAACACATTGGGAAGGGGAGAAAGCGTATAACAAAACCTATGCGTGATCCTTCACATACTATGAATGGTCCAAAGGGGTTCATACTTCTTCCACCTAGGTCAACGGGATACCAATTCAACTAGCATGCAATATATAAGACTCATAAACCTGCGAATGGTACCCGAAACATCAAACTAGACACGGCACGATGAACGGAGTCCGTTGGGACACCACGGGGATCGGGGAAACATCAAACGTGGAAGCCGGGGTCCCGAATGGGGGAGATTTCCAGCGGGTAGCCAGTGGGTGGGGGGCCACCCGCCGGTAAGCACTGTTCCGGGCAGCGGGTTGCCGGCGGGCAGCTGCCCGCTGCCGAAGACGTCCCTTCTGGCCGCGGGTAGGTGGCGGATCCCCTACCCCCCACTGACTCTTTATACACAAAACGCCCCGGGAACCATCGTGGAACCCGAAACCATGCTTAGACACTTTACAACGCACTTAACGATCAACACGTAGACAATTAACGGATCAAATACGAGAGACGTACGGCACATAACCTATCATGCTTTTCTAAACATAATCGACACCCAAACATGCGATTTCCCCACCCGATACACCAAGAATAATATCATACGATACAACCTAGGGTTCTAATCACTTTTATACCAACAAGAATACGATTCGTCTTCTAATTACAAGATTCGGTAAGAATATCACATATGCATCAAAAACATCACACAAGCATCAAGAACGCCAACTAGAACATCAACCTAGGGTTCTAATTACTTTTACATCAACAAGAATACGGTTCGTCTTCTAATTACAAGATTCGGTACAAATAACACATAAGCATCAAGAACGCCATACAATTATCAAGAACAACATGTAATCATCAAGAACTCCACATAATCGTTAAGAACACCATAATTATCAAGAATCTCCCAATATCAAGAGCACCCATGGAATTATCCCATCAATCATCAATAATAACATCACAAATCATCAATACACAATAATACGGGGAAATCCTACGGGGGAAATTATAGATATGAAAATAGGTTTTGTTGAGACATGGGTTACCTCTTAGCCTTAATTAATTCCTTGGCTATGAAGGGTCTTTCTTTAAGCTTTCTTGCTTTCTTGATTTCTTCTAAGGGAATTCTTGGAGCTCTTTGGGGTGGTGAGTCGTTTATTGTGGTGGGGGGTTCTAGGTGCCTCTTAAGTCCCCTATTTATATATTTAGGAGTCCTAATTAGGAACAAATATTATAGGCTTGCTAATTCTATTCCTTTTGGAACTAAGGATTGGGTTTAGGGATAAGGGTCCATGGTCCATAGTGGACCATATTAATTAATTAAAGAGAATCCTAATCATAATCTGAATAGTAAAAGGCCTACTTCCTTTATTCCTAATAGGCCTAAGACTCTCATTCAGGCAAGGGTCCACGGTTCATGGTGGACCTCATTAATTAATTAAAGGGAAACCTAACCGAATTAAATCATATTTAATTATTATTAACGGGATTAATTAAATAATTAATCCGGGATTGAAGGCCGTAACACGGGGTGTTACAGTGTAAATCTGACCGCAGCCAGCTTCTGAACCGCAGCTCAAGAATAACCAATTCGATCGCAACCGAATTGGGGTATCATGCACACATAATACATAACAAGTACATGCAACCCATATTGACACATTGGGAAGGGGGGAGAAATCGTATAACGAAACCTATGTGTGATCATCCACATACTAAGAATATTCCTAAGGGGTTCATACTTCTTACACCTAGGCCAACAGGATACCAATTCAACTAGCATGCAACATATAAGACTTATTCCACCTACGAATGGTACCCGAACATCAAACTAGACATAGGCACGATAGATGGAGTCCGTTGGGACACCACGGGGGTCGGGAAACATCAAACGGGGAAGCCGGGATCCCGAGGTGGGGCAATTTCCAGTGGGTAGCTGGTGGGTGAGGAGTTACCCGCCAGTGGCAAACTTCCGGGCAGCGGGTGCCCGGCGGGCAGTCGCCTGCCCGCCGGCTGCCCGCTGCCGGCGACGTCCATCCTGGCCGCGGGTAGGTGGCGGGTCCCCTACCCCCACCTACCCCCCACTGACTCTTTTTCACCAATAACGCCCCTGGAACCTTTGTGGAAACCGAAACCATGCTTAGACACTTTAAAACGCAATTGATGGCAACACATAGACAATTAACGGATCAAAAGCGAGAAACATACGGCACAGATCCTATCTTGCTTCCTAAACATAATTGACACCCCAAACATGCGAATTTCCCACCCAATACATTAGGAATAACATCATACGAGTTTTACGTTACATCCTAGGGCTCTAATCACAATTAAATCATCAAGAACGTAACCCATCTTTTAATATCAAGAAATATCAAGATTCATCGAGAACATCACACAATCATCAAGAAACCCTTATCATCATCAAGAATACCAAGATAAAACCACATCACCAATTATCAAGATCACATCATAATTCATCAAGACACGAGAATATAGGAGGATGCCTAAGGGGGATATCATAGCTAGGAAAATAGGTTTTGTTGAGACATGGGTTACCTCTTAGCCTTATTTAATCCTCCCTTGGCTATTAAGGTTTTTCCCTAAGATTTCCATCCGTTTGATCTCCCTAGGCTTGGTGGTGGGGAGTCCCTTGGGAATTCTCGTGTGGTGATATCTATTGTGGTGTGACTTCTAGGTGCCTCCTATGTCCTTTTATATATATATATATATATATATATATATATATATATATATATATATATATATATATATATATATATATATATATATATATATATATATCTAGGAGTCCTAATTAGGGTCTGAGTGGTATGGGTTTACTAATTCTATTCCTTATAGGACTAAGGAGCTTGGTTTATGGATAAGGGTTCATGGTCCATGGTGGACCATATTAATTAATTAAAGGGAATCATAACCAAATTAAATCATTTTTAATTATTGTTATCGGAATTAATTAAATAATTAATTCAGGATTAAAGGCTGTAACACGGGGTGTTACAATGGCTTTACTAATTCTATTCCTTATAGGACTAAGGGCTTGGTTTAGGGATAAGGGTCCATGGTCCATGGTGGACCATATTAATTAATTAAAGGGAATCCTAACCAAATTAAATCCTTTTTAATTTTTATTAACGGGATTAATTGAATAATTAATTCGGGATTAAAGGCCGTAACACGGGGTGTTACAGAAGGCGTATCAACTCGTGATGGGTGATGTCACGAGGGCTTGTGTAGCCGTTGTTGTGAGTTCTCTTCTTGTGATGTGTGTAGTCACAATGGCATGTGTTGCCATTGGTTGTGTCCCTATCCTTTGAGTTATGCACGTCGGGTGTTAATCTATTGTGTGATGATAGATTATACCTTGAGCCGTCCTTGTGAGTCGTTGATGTTCTTTGTGGTTTTGGGATGTGTTCCCTTATCTTGTTGAGAGTGCTTTGAGTCTTGTGTTGACCTTTGCTCTTGGTTTTGAACTTATATATATGTATTCCGTTTCGCAAATGATTTTACAAACATATATCTTATCTGTGTATGATATTTCACATGTATTGGTGGGTTACCAGCATTATTCGCTGACCGGGCGTCGTCCCATCTTTTATGTGTTTCTTTCAGGTGATGTTTAGACGAGAGCGCGGTTTAGTGCCAGCTAGTGTAGCTCCTTTCTTATGTTTTGTGGCCTGTGAGCCAGTATAGACTTAGTACTTTGTTATGTTGGTTTTTAGATGTTGAACAATGCAGATGTTAACCTGTGCGTTCACCTCTGGGTGAGAGTGGTATAACACCCCTTTACTGCTTGCTACACACAAAATAGAAGCATGATTCACAAGCGGTACAAGAAGACGCCTTATGAATTATACAATGGGAGAAAACCAAATATTGGTTATTTTCATATTTTTGGTTGCAAATGCTTTATTCATATTAATGATAAATTGCATCTAAAAGCCATTGATAAGCGTGCCGATGAAGGAATTCTTCAAGGATATTCGACAACCAGCAAAGCATTTAGAGTATTAAACAAAAGAACAATGGTTGTTGAAGAGTCCATACACGTGGTATTTGATGAAAAATCACACGTAAAAAATAATGCAATGGACGTGGAGAACATGCAAAATGATAACAAGTGTCAAATTGATTTTTGTGATAATGATGATACGTGTGAAGATTATATTTTGCAGGGGTTAGATGAGCTGGAAACCAATTCTCTAGAAAATCACATCTCTCATCCAGAAAGTTCATGTGGCACAATTAATTTAAATATTAATAGAGATGAGGTTGGAGATCCATTTGGAGATCCAATTAGAGACGAGGTTGGAGATCTAGTTGGAAATCTAGTTGGAGATCAAGTTGGAGACCATGGAATTAATGCTGAAATTTGAACCAACACCTCCAGTCCTCAACCAGCAACCTCATCTAGTATCATGCACCCATTTGAACCAGATTTAAGACGGCTCAAAAATCACCCTCTGGATTTAGTCATCAGAAATATACGTGATGGCGTGAAAACAACATCCTCAACCACAGAAGCAATGTTCATGTGCTATTTATCTCAAATTGAACCAAAGCAAGTGAACGAAGCATTAAGCGATCCAAGTTGGAATGACGTCATGCAAGAGGAGCTTGATCAATTCAAAAGAAAAGATGTTTGGGAACTCGTTCCAAGACCAACGAACCATAATGTTGTAGGAACAAAGTGGGTCTTCCGGAACAAAGCAAACGAAGACGGCGTAATTATTAGGAATAAAGCAAGGCTTGTTGTAAAGGGATATTCACAAGAGGAACGAACAAATTTTAATGAAACCTTTGCACTCGTAGCAAGACTCGAAGCAATAATAATTTTCCTAGCTTATGCTTCACACAAGGACTTCAACGTCTACCAAATGGACATCAAGAGCACATTCTTGAACGGATTACTTAAAGAAGAAATTTATGTCGAACAACCCACAGGTTTTGAGGTAAAAGGCGAAGGTGACAAAGTCTACAAACTTAAAGAGGCATTGTATGGGTTGCACCAAGAGCTTGGTATGATACCTTGTCAATGTTCTTGATAAGCTGTGGATTCACCAAAGGCCAAGTTGACAAAACTCTCTTTAGAATTCAAGATGGTGATCATATTTTATTAGTGCAAATATATGTTGATGATATTATATTTGGAAGAACTAACAATTCGTTGTGTGAGAAATTTTCAAAGCTTACGCAGAAAAGATTTGAAATGAGAATGATGGGTGAACTAAATTACTACCTGGGCTTACATGTTAAACAAATGAAAGAATGAATTTTCATCAATCAAGCCAAGTACACCTGCGACTTGATCAAGAAGTTTGGACTTGATGGAAAATCGTCAATTAAGATTCCAATGAGTACATCATTAAGGCTAGACAAAGACGAAGATGGAAAGGATGTCGATCAAATTAACAAAATATAGAGGAATTATTGGTTCACTTCTATACCTCACTGCAAGCCGGCCAGATATATCTTATGATGTGGGAGTGTTTGCGAGATTCCAAGCAAATCTAAAAGAAAGCCACCTCACCGCAACCAAGAAGATCATAAGATATCTAAAAGGAACGATCAATGTAGAGTTATGCTATCCTAAAGGTACAGATTTTACTTTAACGGGTTTTTCAGATGCGGATTTTGCAGGTTGTAAAATAGACAGAAAAAACACTTCCGGGACATGCCTCAATTCTTGGGGGAAGGCTTGTTTCTTGGTTTAGCAAAAAGAAAAAATTCCATCGCAACTAGTACCGCCGATGCCGAATACATTGCTACCGGGAGTTGTTGTGCGCAAATATTGTGGATGAAGCAACAATTGAAGGATTATGGAATAAATTGTGATGACGTTAGTATTTATTGTGATAATACTAGTGCAATTGCGATCACTCACAATCCGGTGCTTCACTCAAGAACCAAACACATCGACATTCGAAATGACTTCATAAAGAATCATGTTGAAAAGAAAGATCTAAAAATTGAATATATCTCTACGAAGAATCAAGTTGCAGACATTCTCACAAAGCCTTTATGCGAAACAAGATTTGATACCTAAAGGCATGAATTGGGAATGATCGAACTGAGCTAAGTATCATTGGACTTAATCTCTTTATTCTAATTGATGCTTGTGCTTAAATTAATTTATTTAGCATTGTTTGTTCATGTTTTTATTTGAAAATTACGTAAATAATTTTGCAATATGAGTTATGTATTTTTTTATATAGTTGCATGTGTTTTGTTACATATAATTATGTGCCATGCAAAATTGATTTAATAAATGTGCAATTTTCAGAAATTTTGAGATTAATCGCATGATAGTTTAATTTGTTACTTGGATTGCAAGTAAATTTTCGTATATGTGTATTAATCTTCATGAATGATTTATTTACATGCCTAAATTGCTCTTAAACTAATTTAAATGATTAGTGGCAAGATAAATATTTGTTACGTGAATTGCATGTAAAATATGTGTTTAATTATTATTTGTGTTGTTTTGGAAATTGCCATATGAAAAAAGGTTTTCAAAATTGGTATCAAGATTTATTTATTTATTTATTTATTTATTTTTTTTAATAAAAAATTTATACATTTTAACTTTAAATTATAGTAGGTCTTGTGTTGTTGTTGATTTTTTTTTTTTTTTTTTAAAAGAAGTTTATTAATAAAAAGGAAGGCCAAGGCCAGTACAAGGTCCGGATGGACTTAGGCCCCACATGGCCTAAATCCTACTAATAAGCTAAGTAAGGAAAAGTAAGATAAGACAAGATAACATAAAGTGGCCCCCGGGGCTCTAACATGCATGCCCAAAGCCCTATGCTAGCTATCTCTAACTAATCGTAGGCAGGAGTATGTCAAAACCAGTAAGTAGACTGAGATGCTACACCAAACAACTGCATCTCCGCCCACCATGTAATCTGAAGCACAAGTAGCGAGGATAGATGCCTCGCGTGTCACAAACGTGGCCCCCCAGCCAGTTGCACTACAGCGACTACACACCATAATGCCGCCTAGCCGGGATGCACCACAACTGCAACACCTCCCGGAACGCTATCGACTGCCCTGTAGAACCAAAGATAGCAATAGCACGCACGACAAAGCAGAGATGTACAACTAACAATGGCACACAGGCTTAAGTCCAGTAATGGCACGCAGTCCTGAGACAGAAATACAGGTAGATCCCGAGCCAATAAATCATCAACACGGCACAAGGCAGCCAATAGCAGAACTCCCGATCAGCACCAGCACGAACCAGAACCAACCCTAACGGGATTAGCTACTATGGGCCAGCAGCAAGCCTGGACTACCGCCAACGGATTTGAAAAACACCTACCCGGCCACCGTTCAGCCCGGGCTACGATGCAATTTTTTACCGCTTGCATCGGCGTTGAGACCTGGTCTTTTCCAAAGATGCCTGCAAAGGCGAAACCAAAAAGAGCCCAAGACCAGTTCATGCCTCCGAGGTCAAAGAAGCAGCACCTGCAAAAATAGAAACAAGATAGAACAAGCTAGCATCGTGTTCCCATGACCCAACTATCACATCTATCTCGGGTGAGTGTTTAAGTTTATACCAGGCTGACGCGAACAAAAGCAACCCCCCAAATAATGGCCCGTCCCCCGGAGTCCAGAAAGAACTCAGCTACTATTGGCCAGCAGCAAGCCTGACCAGGTCAACGGATTTGATAATCCTGCCCGGCACACCGTTCAGCCCGGACTAGGGTGCCCTGTTGTACCGCCAGCACCTTACGTTGAGACTCAGCACTGCGAAGCAGGGCTTCCCGATCCCCAGAGAACCTCACACACTCGCTGTTTTTTAACTCCCATCCACTCTTTCTTTTCCTCCCAACTCTCCTTTTTGTCACTCCAATTTCTTTTCACTCTATTCTTTTCTTTCACTCATTCTTTCCACTCGATTCTTTTCTATCCCTCAGCCTTTTCTTTTTCTTTTTTCCATCTCTTTTCCTTTTCTTTTTTCCTTTTTTCTTTTCTTTTTTCTTTTTTCTGTTTTTTCTTTTTTCCAAATTTCCAACTAATCAAACAAAGTACAAGTACAATCACGGGGGATCATCAATATCAAAAAACACATAGGGCACATCATCATGTATCAGTAAAGCACGGACCCTACGTGGCAGATCATTGAGGCTCCGAAAGATGGCCTCCCCCGGCTTATCCACCGCCCAGTTAGCTAGCGCCTGTGCAGGCATATTGGCCCTGGACGGGCACACAGAAGCAGTAACCACCCCACAGGAACACAGAAACCGGAGTCTGGTCACAACATCATCTAGAATCCACGGCGGACGAACAGAGATATCAACGTAGCTAGCCAACTCCGCCCAAGTGGACTCTATATCAATCAAAGTAGTTCCCCCGGCCAGGCACCATTCCAGGCAAGAGAAAAGGACCCGGAACATTCCCCGGGTGTGCTCCCCGTGGCCAGACCACGCAACCCCGTAGCAGAAGCCACCCTCCGGGTTGCGCACCACGGCCGCAGCCCCCCCAGCCGCCGAAGACCGAGAAAGATTGATCTTTAACGCCCCGGCAACCGGGGGAGACCACCTGACCGTCCTAATAACACGCCTCGGCACATGTGCCTCCAAGTATGCCACAATAGTCTTCCAGTTAGAGGGCAGGATATGCTGCATGGGCCAACGCCTAAACAGGCATTCCGCCACCCCCTTCGCCACCCCATGCATCACCCGTGCAACGCTGGGTGTGTCTTAGCCGTACATGCACCCATTACGGTGCTTCCACAGCTCCCACAACACCAGATACGGCACCCTGCAAACAACAAAAGACAAAAGAGGGTTACGCGCCCCCGCCCGACCCCATCCTGCAATCAAAGTCCTAAGACTCCGGTGTCGCAAGTAGAGGCCGAGGGACGCCAAAACATATCTCCAAGCAGCTCTTGCTGTTTCCCCAGAATAAAAGATGTGATCAATAGACTCGGGGACCGGGGCACGTACCGCCAGCATCCTCTTCCAGGTGTGCGAATCTCTATTCTGAACCAACTTAGCAACCGGGTGAACCCGACTGCAATATTTTGCCCTCATAAAGTCCGACCATAAAGTATGATCTGTCCGGAAATTCCACCACAATTTAGCACTGGCCGTCCTTACCATCAAGTCTAAATCCATGAACCCCACCCCCCCTTCCTTCTTAGGACGAGAGAGGGTTTTCCACGAACTCCAGTGGTACCGGGCGCCCCCTGACTGTTTCCAGAAAAAACTCGCATAACATCTCTCCAAATCCCGTATGACCTGCTTAGGCGGAGCGCAGGCCGAAAATATGTGCAACGGTATGGCCTGCAAGACTGAAGAGATCAAGATTGCCTTCCCGCCCTTCGAGAGCAGCCGGCATTGCCAACTCAAGCATCTAGCCTTAACTTTATCAATCACCGAGGCAAAGTAGATACACTTTTTACGGCCTATATACACCGGGCAGCCCAAGTATGTAAAAAGAAACTGTTTATGCACACAGCCCGTTGCCCGGCAAATCTGCTCAATCTCGTGGGCCGGAGTACGAGGGTGCATGTAAAACGCACTTTTCTGAAAGCTCACCAACTGTCCCGAGATCTCCTCGTACTCCTTTAATGCCCCAATCACGACCTCAATAGCTCCCAACCTGGCCGTACTAAAAATAATAACATCGTCCGCATAGGCCAGGTGGTGAATATGTGGTGTCCGTGGCGGCTGTGTAAACCGGGGCACCGTAGTGCCATCATAGACCCGCGCAATGTACACCGACAAGACCTCAGCTGCAATCACAAACAGAGTCGGGGACAGCGGGTCCCCTTGCCTGAGACCTCGCGTAGACGTGAAGAAGCCCTCTTTGACTCCATTCACAATCACTGAGTACCACACGTTAGACACGGCCCGGAACACCATATCTATCCAGACCTCACTGAAACCCAGGCGGCGCATCACCGAAGTCAGGAAAAACCATGATACCCGGTCATAAGCCTTAGCCATGTCTAACTTAAGGACTATGTCCCGGTTCTGCAAGCTCAACCCGTGGCACATCTCAGACGCTAGAAGCACATTATCTGTAATAGACCGGCCCGCCACAAACCCACTCTGCTGCGGTGACAACACCCGAGGCAAGACTGTAGCCATCCAAACCACCATGAGCTTCGTGATAAGCTTACTACTGAAGTTGCATAGGCTGATGGGTCTGTAGTCCGCAAAAGTCTCCGGACTCGGCTTCTTCGGCAACAGGACGATAGATGTGTGCGTGATAGCCCTGGTAAATTCCCGTCCCGCAAAGTAGCTCCGAGCCATGCTGACAACATCATCCTGAATAATATCCCAGCAAGCCTTATAGAAGGCCCCCGAGAAACCATCCGGCCCTGCCGCACTCGTAGAGTTCATCTGCATTACCACCGCCTTCACCTCCTCCACCTCAGGCACCGCCGTCAAAACCTCATTATCCTCCTCTGTAACCAACCGTGGGACACAGTCCAGCCTAGTCAAATCAAAACCCCCAACCTCCGCGGTGAACATATGCTCAAAGAAAGAGACCGCCTGATTAGCAATCCCTTGCCTATCCTCTAGCCACACACCGTCACCACCCTTCACTCTGTGTATATATAGCTTTTGCCTACGTTCCTTAACAACTGAGTGAAAGAACCGGGAGTTTCTATCCCCATCCCGAACGTCGGTGATACGCGCCTTCTGTTGCCAAAATTCTTCTTCCATAGCAATCTGTTTCTGTAACAAAGCAACACCCTTTTTATATTCAATTAAAGCATTTTCATCATCTGGGTGTTGCTGTAAGGCAGCCTCTAGGGCCTGAACACTATCCTCATACTCCCGGAGCTTCACAAAGATATCCCCAAATACAGTCTTGCTCCAGGTGCTCAGAACTTTCCCCAACCTATTCAACTTGGTGGCTATTACAAACATAGGGGCCCCCTCTACAGGAACCTGCCAGCTATCACGCACCACCCTCAGAAAATCCTCGTGCTTAATCCACACGTTCAGGAACACAAAGTGCTTCGGAATTACCTGCATACTTATCAACTCAAAGGATATTAGAAGCGGACTGTGGTCAGACGTAGACTTTGACAAATGCCGTACGGATGACGTAAAAACCGACTCCCACACCGAGGTGTAGAGGATCCGATCCAAACGCATCCATATAGCCGCCTCTCTACGGCGCCCATTCCACCAAGTAAAACAGGAACCGTAATAGGCCACGTCGATCAAGTCACACGCACTGACAAACTCCTGAAAATCAGTAGTCTTCCGGTGTGAATACGGTAGACCACCTTTTTTCTCGTCCACACTTAACAGACAGTTAAAATCACCCGCAACCGCCCAAGGCACACCCCCGGGGATCATAGAAAAAATAGCTTTCAGCTCAACCCACAGGGGGTCCCGGAGGCGTACCTTGGTCTTGGCATAAACAAAAGAGAGCCAGAAAGGCGTGAGAACCGTAGAGTGTACACAAGATATCGTAACACACTGCTCAGTCTGACTCTCAAATGTTACTGCCAAGTCATTATTCCAAAATAGCCAAATTTTATTATTATTAGAAGCAAAACCATTATCATAATTAAAACGAATTCTAAAAAACTCAAGCCAATCAGACGAGCTGAAAGGCTCGAGCAGACAAAGTACAACAGGAGAATGCATTCTTAACAAAACATGGATCCTGCGTGCTGAACCCCGGGAGGACACCCCCTGCACATTCCACACGAGCATCTTCATATAGACAATAGACCACCCGGCTCCGAGTGAGGGGAGCCCCCCCCTTTTCTGGTATGTATAAGCCGACGTCCTACCGGGCCTACACCATCAAGCACCCGATCCTCAGAGTCTGACCCCGACTCCGGGGCCCACTCCTCGCGCTCATGACGAGGCACCGGCACGTCAGAATCTGACCAAGCCCTTTCCCTCCCCCTTCTCGGCCCCCAGGGAGCCTTAGGAGAATGAGAAAAAGGAGTGAAAGAGAAAGATGCCTGAAGCGGGCTCTGCTCGCCCGCCCTTCCGAGGGACTAAAACCTCCCGTAACCTCCGGGATAGTGGACTGGCCAATCCCTACCCCGGGCGCTGTCGTGCCTACAGATATCCTGCTGTCAGCCGGGGTAGATGGCAATTCGCCACCCCCCGGCCCCACAATAGCCTCCTCAGGGGCTAAGTCCTCATCCTGGAGCACAGCAAACCCATTACTAACCGGCACCGGGGTAGGCCGGCTAGGTGACAGGGCCCGCCATACCTTATTACCTGTACCAACACCCGGCCCCTGACTATTGTCCATCGGGGCCTTACCTTTTATTTTCTTTTCTTTATTACTTTGTTTTTTTCTCTGACTAGCCGTCATGTCCCGATGATCCAACACAATAGCTGATCCCCGTTCCTGGCCGACCCCCCCGGAAGGGAGCGGGCCAGCATCAGCCATTGATGTCGACACATGTGGTGCCGAGGAGCGTGGCGCGCTTGCCCCTCCACCGGGGACACGGCAATTGTTGGCCAGATGGCCTTGTTTCCTGCAGTTCAAGCAATACGGGGGGATACGCTCATACTCTATCACCTGCCAAAACCCCACGGCCTCCCGATCCGGGCGCGCAGTCCCTAACCGGATGAACATCTTGCCGCACCGGGGTTTCAGCAAGTCAATCTCAACCTTCACCCTAGCCACACTAGGCCTGGTGAACTTAGCCGTAGGCGTATCCACCTGTAAAAATCTTCCAATAGGTTTGACAATTTGTTTGAGACAAGGCTCCAAGAAACAGTTGGCCTTAAGGTTGGGCAATAACACCCAAACCGGGGCCAGCGATGTCTCGAACCTCGTGTCAAAGTCCATTGTCCACCTAAAGAGCCTCATCGGGCACTTCCCGTCAAAGAGAATTTGACCCTTGACTAACGTGTTAATGCAATCTTCCGGGTTGGAAAATGCAAGAGATACGTGTCGCGGGTCCACTAAGCCAACACTCACCGTTCCTTTCAACTTCAAGCGTTTGGCAAAGTGTTCTCTTATAACGGAAAGTACGGGCCTGCCATAGGAGAACTTTCCAATAAGTAGCGTTTCCCCTATCTTGTTCATCTGTTGCACCTCTGTATCCTCAAAGGTAATGCAGGCCTCCCCCTCATATGATTCAACCATTTTATCCGGGATATTAATCCCCAAGGAATGGCCCGCATTACCACCTTGAGCTGGCAGACCCGTGGAAGCAAAAAGACTAGCAAAGGAAGGAAGCGTACCTGAGCTCACGGCCAATGCTGAGCTACATACCTGAGCCGTATTATCCAAGCTTGGTGCCCCCATTGGGGCCGCATTATGCGCATGAAGCGTAGCAAGCCGTGCCCAAGCGTTGGGCAAGGTGGAACCCGAGACATGCACACCTCTTGCATGAGTGCCATGTCTCGGGTTAGGGGTGCTATTGGGGGTTGGCATTGCATTTTGCTTGCTCCCAATAGCATTCCCATGTGGGACATTCGAAGGCGTGGACACCAAAGTTTGCGTAGCTTTCAAACCATCCACCCCCGCGTTGCCCCCAGAATTACTAAGTACAGGCAACGTGTCTCCAAATTGACCAAAGAGGAAAGGAGGGCTTGGCAAGATTGGGCAGGAAACATAAGAGGGGTTAGCTACAAGACCCTTACCATTATATTGCAAATCTTGCCCTCCAAGTGTGGGCATTGCACTCGAGTTAACATCTTCATGGGGCCTATGACCAGCATTGTCTGAAGTGACTAGCCGATTAGGATCGCCCCCATGAGCCCTATGACCAGCTTGCCCAGCATGAGCTTGCCGATTAGGGTGAGAAAATGATGTCTCTTGTACACTTCCCGCACTTAGACTAGAAACAAAAGAAAGAGGGGTAGAAACATTACCTGTTGCCGTGCAGGTAGCCTCCGGCAGAAAGGCCTTTAAAGCATCCTTAAGCATCGCTCCCCCTTGTTGAAGATTTCGGCCACCCCCACAATCATTCCTATCACTCATCTGCCTTTCCTTACCCAAAGATTCGGAATGCACAATCGTGCTATGAACCATATTCGGTGTGAGATTGCAACCGTGCTTGGTAACCCCTTTGGTGGACAATAGTGGCGTATGGTCTAATGTTGGCATACTATCAACATTTGCAATCAACCCCACGTTATCATCTATCACAAATGGGCAACTCCATCCAAATATCAAACAAAGATTATGAGCTAAGCACCTAGGATTGGGCAAACTCACATGAGCACCCACCGAGGCAGTTGCGGGAATATGACCACCACCATTCCCTCCAACCTGGGTGTTAATGCCCTCAAAAAGTGTCCGAGATGCACATTGTTGCACCCCACCCGAAGCCAGTATGTTCTCATTGTTTAAGGGCAAAGGCCGAGAAGGTGCAGTAGGTGATGGGAGTGCCAAACAAAAATTAGAAACATTTAGGTCCAATTGGCCACTTCTCCCATCATTCCCACATCTAGGTGCATCCACAAGAGAGTTAGCAAGCTGCCCCCCTTGATCAAATGCCAAAGCCGCACCCATACCACTCTGTTGTCTAAGCCCAGCTTGCTCCAATTGAGCTTGCCGGTTTGAACCCGACTGCCCCAAGCTTGAATCCATCCCCACCTTGTCATTCAAAGGCCGAGAGGACTCAACATTCAAAGGGCTACCGGTCACATTGGATGGGGGGACAACCAATTTAGGATCTTTCAGACACAAATTGCCATTTCTCCCATCACTTTTTATACCAAAAACCATAGGCGTGGGATGTGAGACAATTTTGTCACCACACTGGCCACCTTGAGTCAAAGCCAAAGCCGAGACCTTGGCATCATCCCTCCCATTCCTATGACCAGCGTCATTACTCGAATGAAGCCGATTAGGGGGATTGTGTCTATGACCCGCTTGCTCCACGTGAGCTTGCCGATTAGACACCATGGATGATGCCTGCCCAGCCTCGGTTTTTCCAGCACAAGTAGAAGCAAACGGAGATGGAAGCTTACCTGAAGTAGACACCACCTCGTACGGCTTGGCTCGAGCCTTTGCTCGCTTCTTGCGAGCCACTGCAGCCCCTCTGCCGGCCATGCATGCCTTTCCAAGGTGGCCAGTGGCCATGGGACCACCAAGGTCCGTGGACTTGGCTACCAAACGACCGCCATGCTGCTTCCCATTCTCCACTTCAACCTCCTTCTCCAGCACAACACCGGAGCCACGAACAAAGGCACCATCATGAAGCCTTTTCCGTTTAGCCTTAGCGTTCTTGAACTTGGCCTGAGGCCGAAGATGAAACCCACCAAGCTTGGCTCGACTGTCCTCCTCCTCCATGGCTGCCATCAAAACTGCCAAGAGGTCCTCGGGCTTGGAATGATGTTTTGCATCCACGAGAGACACGCCTAAGGCGTCAAGGCAGCGCTGGGCAGCTATTCTCCTGGAACCCACCGCAGCCATCCCCTTAGAAGCATTCTCCGAGCAGCCACCAAGGCCCTCCGCAACTGGCTGGCTTCCGGCCGTAGCGCAAGCCGAGACATCACGGCCAAAAGCGCCAACCTTCGAGCTACGGCCTTCACATTGCTTCTCCTTAGTCCCCTCAGAGGTCACAACCACAGCGGAGCCAAGGCTAAATGCCTGAGCCTCTGACGCGCAATCGCCGCCATTTGCGCTGCCTCCAACCGCGCGAGCGCCATCTTGGCCGTCGACCGATAGACCACCGGTCTGCCCACCATGGCTCCGCTCCATTACAGCCCCTTGCGTTCCCCTAACATCAAAAAAGGCACCACTGACCGGCAAAATCACCGGCACAGTCGCGCACAAAGTCGAGGGACCACTAGTCGCCGGAATCACGACTGCACTCCGATCACCCTTAAGGCCTTCGCGACCCACTCCCGGCGTCTCCTGCATATCCCGTAGGTGTGTAGAAGGGCCGGAAGAAGCTTGAGCCATCATCAATGGCGATTAGGTTCGACGGCAGAGACCTCCGCCAACCTCCGATTCCCAACCTGTGCCCCTCGATCATCTCCCGTATCCCCCTGCAAGCCTCCGACGAGCCCAGAAAGGCCAGCAGAAAGGCCATGGGTGGCCGGCGTCGAGGTAGCGGCCGAAACCCTAGGTTCGCGATCGGAATTCTCCAACGACGTGCGATCACGCCGATTCTGATTGCGTTGATTAGCCCTTGGCTTGACGAACGCCTTGGATAGCTTTGGGAGAGGATCGCCATTCTTGAAGCACCTGATCGCCTCGTCAGAGAAGACGAGACCTTCGCGATGCAAATATTGCGTACGGCTTCGGAGCTCCTTGAGCGTCTCTTGGATGGTGAATGGGAGACGATCACCCATCACCTTATTCGCCTCAGTGAGGCGAGTCTTCTCACCGATTCAGATCGGCCGGACGAAGCTCGCCGGCGCCGGAAAATCCGGCCGGAAGACTTGCGCGAGAAAAATCGCCTGTTTTCTCTCCTTTCGCCGGAGCAAATTTTCGGACCTTGCTTAGCTAAATGTATTGTTGTTAATGTATCAAGATTTATTTTGGTTTCTAAAATTTGTTTTTGGGGCGAAATTATAAAATTTATTTATTTACCAAATTTGTGTGATTTATATATATATTACCGTGTGTGCGTGTATATATATATATATAAATATATAAATATATATATATATATATATATATATATATATATATATATGAGCTTTTTTCCAAATTGGTTTTGGTAACTGGATCCCAAAAGGCATTTTGATACCACCAAAATGTTTAAAATTATTTTTAATCGTGTGGTTGTTATTTTATTTTAAAGAAAATTCAATTTCTGAAAGATGGAGATACTTTATCTTATATTATTTGTTTTGTGAGGAAAATCAGCCTGTCATTCGAGAATCTTCTTCCTAAACTGATTCTTCAACTTACCCTCCTGTCAAATCTCCTCTCATAATTCTCTCCAAATCAAATCCTAAACATCCTCTCCTACCCATTCTCTACATTATGTGTTCTTTCAGAAATCTAATACTGTAACACCCCGAAATTTTGGAACATTTAAAACTTATATAATAAAGATAAATCCTCATTAAATCCCGAAATATAACATAAGAGTATGGGGTGCTATGCCACAGCTGAGCTAGAGAACCCAGGTGCACAGGCTAACTAACTAAAATCCTAAATGATGTCAATACATAAGTATGGCACGCAGGCCGAAAGGGAAACTAGCTACTCTACGCTCTGAATCTCTAGCGCGCTCCAGTGTCTACTCATCTGTGCCTGAAAGCCAAATATATCTATTCAGTGAGAGATGCTGGTAACCCACTCCAACGCGTTGAAATACAATATAGGTATATATAGATATAGATATAGGAAAACCGTTTTGAAGCAAGAAGATATATATACTTATGAGGCTCTAGCTTTTAAAACCGGGAGTAGACACAACAAGTAGGGATAAGCACATCAACCGCAATAGATAGTTAAGTAGAGATAACATCATAAGAAATGCACATCAAAGGTCACAGTTCACTTTTCAATTCCATCATATCATCATTCAATCATCATTCATAGCACATAATCATTGATGGCGCCACGGGACCAATCGCATGCCCCGAACATAAGGGTTAATGCATATAGCATTAACACAGCCCCGCAGCACCCTACCTCAGTACCGAGGTATGAGGGGAGTTGATCGCAACCAAATCTTTGAGAACCGCTGACGAACTCAACGTCGGATCATGATCCGACACACCGCTGATGCACCCAGTCGGTGGACCGTGATCCCCTTTGCAAGGGGGGACTTACGACCCTACACACCACCGATGGGTACATCCGGTGGACCATAGTGGATCAAACCCGACACACCACGGAGCTATACTCAGTCGGTGGGCGAAGATCCTCGGAGACTATGGCACTACACACCGTTGTCCCATCACTCGTGGGTCGCAGCCAACCGTAGCCCTACACACCGCCCGATTACTCGGATCTGTGGACTACAGCCTTCCTAGGCTTATTGGCCCTACACACCGTCCTGGCGCGTTCAGGTCCGGTGGGTCATAGCACCGAGGCCCATAGTTGGACCGCAGCCCAAGAAGTATATCTATTTGGCCTTAGCCACTTCTGAGCCTAAGCTCAGGAACAATCCATTGGCCTTCAGCCACTTCCGAACCTTTAGTCCAGGAACAATCCATTCGGTCTTCAACCGACTTCTGAACCTTAGTCCGGGAACAATCCATTCGGCCTTCAGCCGACTTCCGAACCTTAGTCCGGGAACCACCCAATTGGCCTATAACCAAAAATGGGGGATCATGCAACACATAACACATAGTAGCACGTAGTAGCACATTAGGAGGGGAACGACATATAAATAAACTTACGTGTGATCGTACACACACTAAGAATAGTCCTAAGGGTTCATACAACTTCGACCTAGGTTAACGGGTTACCAATTCAACTAGCATGCCATTCCTAAGACTTGTTTAACCTACGAACGGTAACCGAAATATCAAACTAGACTCGAGCACGACAAACGGGGTCCGTTGAGACACCATGGGGAGTGGGGAACAACAAACGGGAAAGCCAAAGACCCGGGGTGGGGTACGGACCAGCGGGAAGCCGGTGGGTGGGGGTCACCCGCAGGTTGCCCGTCGGAGGGCACTGTTCCGGGCAGCGGGCAGTCGGCTGCCCGGTGGCTGCCCGCTGCCGGGCAGTGCCCCTTTGGGCAGCGGGTAGGTGGTGGGTTCCCCAAAACCATGCTTTAGACACTTTTTAAATGCAATCATGTAGGACTTATCCTATTACGACTTCTAAATATAAATAACACCCAAACATGCGGATTCCCACCCAAATATAAATCATGAACATCACAATGCAAATTCCCAATTCATCCTAGGGCTCTAATCCCACCCAAATTATCAAGAACATACTTTATCTTTAACATCAAGAAATATCAAGATTCGTCAAGAATCATTACATCAAAATCAAGAACTTCTTTCCAACATCAAGAACACATATAAATCATCTTATCAATTATTAAGAACATAACACAATTAGCATAGAAGAATTCATCAAGACACAAGAATATAGAGGGAGGCCAAGGAAGGAGATCATAGCGAAGAAAATAGGTTTTGTTGAGACATGGGTTACCTCTTAGCCTTAATTAATTTCCTTGGATATGAATGGTCTTTCTTTAAGCTTTCTTCTTTCTTGATTTCTCCTAAGGGGTTTCTTGGAACTTCTTGTGTGGTGAGAGATTATTGTGGTGTAAGATCTAAGTGCCTCCTATGATCCTATATATATATATATATATTCCTAAGAGTCATAATAGGGGTCTAATTCTATTCCTTATAGGACGAAGGACTTGTTTTAGGGATAAGGATCCATGGTCCATAGTTGACCATATTAATTAATTAAAGGGAATCCTAATCATAATCGGAATGGTAAAAAGCCTACTTCCTTTATTCCTAATAGATAACTAGGTCTAGGATTCCTAATTAGAATCTGACTAGTAAAAGATTTACTTTCTTTATTTCTAATAACCTTAAAACTCTAGTTTAGGCAAGGGTCCACGATTCATGGTGGACCTTACTAATTATTTAATGGGAAACCTAACCAAATTAAATCATATTTAATTATTATTAACGGGATTAATTAAATAATTAATCCGGGATTGAAGGCTGTAACACGGGGTTTTACACACTCCCCCCCTTACGAGAAGCTTCGTCCCCGAAGCTTAGAAATCATTACAGGGATGACGAGTCAAAAGTAGTACGGTGGTCATATAGAGAACGCATTCTATGGGGAGAATATATAATAGTATATCTATGTGTACTAGGTTTTTTTGAACGATTGGGTTAAATGGATTAGGAGTGTGGGTTTCAAACTTGAGGACAAAGTGAATCTAGGAATTAGTATCAAAGTTTTCGAGGTTTGCAACTTTAGGAGGCGAGGTTGCTACCTTGTATGGAATCGTTAAAATAGGAAATCAAGAATGGGGTTTGAAGGGTAGAAAGGGTTTTGCAATAAGGAGGGGCTTGGTTGTTCAAGGGAAGGAAAGGGATTCGGCTAGGATGGGTTAATGGTTCTTGATTCAAGTGACTATTTTTGTTTGATGCTTTGATCACGACGTATTGATGAACTGATGATCATTCTCCTTTGGTGTTGGCACTTGCTTCACTTTAAGATCCTTGTCGGACCTTGCTTCCCAAGCTTAAGTTACATCCTTCTTTTCCATCTTGATGGAATCTCCCGCGATGATTTAATACTTACTTCTTTAATGCGTCCAAGGTATTGACCAAGTCTGGTCAACCAAGCCAATCTTTTAGGGCGCACTACCCAAATTCTTCCCAAAGTCTCTTGGGTGTCGATAAACTTTGGGTTGACTTTCTCTTCTTATTGAATTTCATCTCCTCTTTAGTGAATGAAATTCTTAGTAAGACTTCATGTCTTCCCTAAGGTTCGGCTTGTTGTGCCCTTTTGTGTTACTTTTAATGATGAAGGTGCCCTTGCATGCTCTTTTTCTTCTTGAAGCGCAGTTGGTTACCTAATCTCGTTGCGGAATGACTCGGTGACTTTACGAGTCATCTCATTTCCTTGTGGGTCCTTAATAGCCCTTGAGGCCTTGGCACAAATGTGCTCTTTTACTTTTTGCCTAGCACCACATACTACGTCGTTCTTGATTTCATACAACTTATAAGGAGCCCTCTGATTTGCTTGAACGATATCCATGGTTTGAAGGAGTCCCGGTCCATCCTTAGCATTTTGACTTTTGAGGCCTTTGTGAGTCCTTAGCACAAGTTCCCAACTTGCCTCCTTGGTTTGCACAATCCTTCACGCCAATCATCCCTAGTCGGTTGCGTCGTAGAGTCCAACTTCTACTCCACGTGTAATGCAATTAGTTGTGCTTTTCTGACGCTGTTTCACGTGTCAAGGTCTTTTACCAAGGACACCATGTTTAGGCAACCCATGGTTCTTTACCCAAGACTCGCGTTCATCAATCGAGGCACACAAGTGTGCCACGAATCAATAAAACGAGGAGTTAAAAAATCAGCACATTGTAACAGTGGGCGCGAGGTGGGCGGTCGTCTGCCTGCCAAGCTCCTGTCAGGGCCCCGTCAAGGTCCCGCCAAGGTCCCGTCCAGGACCCGTTAGGGTCCCATCAAGGTCCCGTTGGGGACCCGCGGGAAGGTGACTAGGAAGAGTGAATTCCTTCAGGTAAAATCCCAAGAATTCACAGATTCAAGTCCCGACAAGCCCCATGCCCATGTGCACAATAAGAGGGATTTGAATACATAGAATGACCCATCGTACAGTGTTATTGATCCTTAAGCACGAGATCTAGATGAGTCAAGACTCTCGTATGTTCTTTCCGCTCAGTAGTTTGGGTCTGGTTTCCAATTAGCAACCTCGTCATCTTCACCGGGTAGTTGGTTATAAGCCAACTTTGTCTTTTCCTTACTTGATTAATGATAAGCCTTCTTGGTTTTTCTTGGAGTTCGGCTCGTCGCTCGCTCTTTGTTCATTCCTTTGGTGACCAAGTGTTTGGTGATACATTTCTCTTTCTTGGAATGCATTTGATTGACTGCCCTCGATGTTACATGGTGTTTTTGCGATTTTGTGTGTCGCATGCACTTCTTACGGTGCTTTAAAACCATCAAGGTCCTTGTTCCAAGGTAATACCGTTTTTGCAGGGAGGCTTTAGTTGTATGATACTTTCCATGCGTCTGTTGCCTCTTCTTGTCATATCGAGCCCTTTTCGACAATTCGCGCTAACGATTAAGAAAGGATGTTGTTTACGTACTACTTTACTTTCTTGCATTTAATTGGCGTTCCCAGTCCTCTTTACAGGTGGTCTCCCACTTCTGTTACTTCATCTTTCGGGTTTGTTCTTGAATTCCCCGTTTGTAGAAGTTGGCATCATTGGTGTAGGCTTCGTTGGATGTTCGGGTTTTGCTTACAATTAGGGCCTTATGGGTTTCGTAGTTTGTGGTCTGTCACGGACTTCTTTATCTTGGTTGTCTCTGTAGGATCTAATCCAGGCGCGAAACGAGCCAGTTGGAGGAATTGTTTGTGGTATTCCTTGACGGTGGCCATCCCTTGTTTTTAGGTGGAGAATTTCCTCGTACATGGTTGCCCTTACGGGTGCGGGGTGGAATCGTCCTCATAGCCGTGCCCCTAGGCACTCCCAGTTGAACCCCCGGTTGTTGCCCATATGTGGGTTCTTCGTGGATTTATCATAGATCAGCCTCGTGTCTTGAAGTAGAATGAGGATATCTCTACGCAGCGTTCCTCTGGGCATTCCACTAACCTGAGGATTTTGTTGAAAGTTCGGATCCATTCTTCGAGGAGTGTGGGATCCTTGCATGACTTCTTGTTGGCGCCATGCTGCTGGTTTTCAGCACGTAGTAGCACATTAGGAGGGGAAGGACATATAAATAAACTTACGTGTGATCGTACACTCACTAAGAATAGTCCTAAGGGTTCATACAACTTCCACCTAGGTCAACGGGTTACCAATTCAACTAGCATGCCATTCCTAAGACTCGTTTAACCTACGAATGGTAACCGAAATATCAAACTAGACTCGAGCACGACAAACGGGGTCCGTTGGGACACCATGGCGAGTGGGGAACATCAAACGGGGAAGCCAAAGACCCGGGGTGGGGTACGGACCAGCGGGTAACCGGTGGGTGGGGGTCACCCGCCGGTTGCCCGCCGGAGGGCACTGTTCCGGGCAGCGGGCAGTCGGCTGCCCGGTGGCTGCCCGCTGCCGGGCAGCGGGTAGGTGGTGGGTTCCCCTACCCCCACCTACCCCCCACTAACTCTTTTCCCATAACTTTGTCCCGGGATCTGTTGTGGAACCCGAAACCATGCTTTGGACACTTTTGAAACGCAATCCACGACACCACGTAAGTAGTTAACGGATCAAAAGAAAGAATCCTGTAGGACTTATCCTATTATGACTTCTAAATATAAATAACACCCAAACATGCGGATTCCCACCCAAATATAAATCAAGAACATCACAATGCAAATTCCCAATTCATCCTAGGGCTCTAATCCCACCCAAATTATCAAGAACATACTTTATCTTTAACATAAAGAAATATCAAGATTTGTCAAGAATCATTACATCAAAATCAAGAACTTCTTTCCAACATCAAGATCATCAAGAAGACATATAAATCATCTTATCAATTATTAAGAACATAACACAATTATCATAGAAGAATTCATCAAGACACAAGAATATAGAGGGAGGCCAAGGAAGGAGATCATAGCGAAGAAAATAGGTTTTGTTGAGACATGGGTTACCTCTTAGCCTTAATTAATTTCCTTGGCTATGAATGGTCTTTCTTTAAGCATTCTTCTTTCTTGATTTCTCCTAAGGGGATTCTTGGAACTTCTTGTGTGGTGAGAGATTATTGTGGTGTAAGATCTAGGGGCCTCCTATGATCCTATATATATATATATATATATATATATATATATATATATATATATATATATATATATATATATATATATATATTCCTAAGAGTCCTAATTGGGGTCTAAATACTATGGGCTTGCTAATTCTATTCCTTATAGGACGAAGGACTTGTTTTAGGGATAAGGGTCCATGGTCCATAGTGGACCATATTAATTAATTAAAGGGAATCCTAATCATAATCTGAATGGTAAAAAGCATACTTCCTTTATTCCTAATAGAAAACTAGGTCTAGGATTCCTAATTAGAATCTGACTAGTAAAAGGTTTACTTTCTTTATTTTTGATAGACTTAAAACTCTAGTATAGGCAAGGGTCCACGATTTATGGTGGACCTTAATAATTATTTAAAGGGAAACCTAACCAAATTAAATCATATTTAATTATTATTAACGGGATTAATTAAATAATTAATCCGGGATTGAAGGCCGTAACACGGGGTGTTACACACTCCCCCACTTACGAGAAGCTTCGTCCCCGTAGCTTAGAAATCCTTACAGGGATGACGAGTCAAAAGTAGTACGGTGGTCATATAGAGAATGCATTCTATGGGGAGAATATATAATAGTATATCTATGTGTACTGGGTTTTTGGGAACGATTGGGTTAAATGGATTAGGAGTGTGGGTTTCAAACTTGAGGACAAAGTGAATCTAGGAATTAGTATCAAAGTTTTCGAGGTATGCAACTTTAGGAGGTGAGGTTGCTACCTTGTATGGAATCGTTAAACTAGGAAATCAAGAATGGGGTTTGAAGGGTAGAAAGGGTTTTGCAATAAGGAGGGGCTTGGTTGTTCAAGGGAGGGAAAGGGATTCGGCTAGGATGGGTTAATGTTTCTTGATTCAAGTGACTATTTTTGTTTGATGCTTTGATCACGACATATTGATAAACTGATGATCATTCTCCTTTGGTGTTGGCACTTGCTTCACTTTAAGATCCTTGTCGGACCTTGCTTCCCAAGCTTAAGTTTCATCCTTCTTTTCCATCTTGAGGAAATCTCCCGCGATGATTTAATACTTACTTCTTTAATGCGTCCAAGGTATTGACCAAGTCTGGTCAACCAAGCCAATCTTTTAGGGCGCACTACCCAAATTCTTCCCAAAGTCTCTTGGGAGTCGATAAACTTTGTGTTGACTTTCTCTTCTTATTGAATTTTATCTCCTCTTTAGTGAATGAAATTCTTAGTAAGACTTCATGTCTTCCCTAAGGTTCGGCTTGTTGTGCCCTTTTGTGTTACTTTTAATAATGAAGGTGCCCTTGCATGCTCTTTTTCTTCTTGAAGCGCAGTTGGTTACCTAATCTCGTTGCGGAATGACTCGGTGACTTTACGAGTCATCTCATTTCCTTGTGGGTCCTTAATAGCCCTTGAGGCCTTGGCACAAATTTGCTCTTTTACTTTTTGCCTAGCGCCACAGACTACGTCGTTCTTGATTTCATACAACTTGTAAGGAGCCCTCTGATTTGCTTGAACGATATCCATGGTTTGAAGGAGTCCCGGTCCATCCTTAGAATTTTGACTTTTGAGGCCTTTGTGAGTCCTTAGCACAAGTTCCCAACTTACCTCCTTGGTTTGCACAATCCTTCACGCCAATCATCCATAGTCGGTTGCATCGTAGAGTCCAACTTCTACTCCACGTGTAATGCAATTAGTTGTGCTTTTCTGACGCTGTTTCACGTGTCAAGGTCTTTTACCGAGGACACCATGTTTGGTCAACCCATGGTTCTTTACCCAAGACTCGCGTTCATCAATCGAGGCACACAAGTGTGCCACGAATCAATAAAACGAGGAGTTAAAAAATCAGCACATTGTACCAGTGGGCGCGAGGTGGGCGGTCGTCCGCCTGCCAAGCTCCAGTCAGGGCCCCGTCAAGGTCCCGCCAAGGTCCCGTCTAGGACCCGTTAGGATCCCATCAAGGTCCCGTTGGGGACCCGCGGGAAGGTGACTAGGAAGAGTGAATTCCTTCAGGTAAAATCCCAAGAATTCACAGATTCAAGTCCCGACAAGCCCCATGCCCATGTGCACAATAAGAGGGATTCGAATACATAGGATGACCCATCGTACAGTGTTATTGATCCTTAAGCACGAGATCTAGATGAGTCAAGACTCTCGTATGTTCTTTCCGCTCAGTAGTTTGGGTCTGGTTTCCAATTAGCAACCTCGTCATCTTCACCGGGTAGTTGGTTATAAGCCAACTTTGTCTTTTCCTTACTTTTTTAATGATAAGCCTTCTTGGTTTTTCTTGGAGTTCGGCTCGTCGCTCGCTCTTTGTTCAATCCTTTGGTGACCAAGTGCTTGGTGATACATTTCTCTTTCTTGGAATGCATTTGATTGACTGCCCTCGATGTTACATGGTGTTTTGGCGATTTTGTGTGTCACATGCACTTCTTACGGTGCTTTAAAACCATCAAGGTCCTTGTTCCAAGGTAAGACCTTTATTGCAGGGAGGCTTTAGTTGTATGATACTTTCCATGCGTCTATTGCCTCTTCTTGTCATATCGAGCCCGTTTCGATAATTCGCGCTAACGATTAAGAAAGGATGTTGTTTACGTACTACTTTACTTTCTTTCATTTAATTGGCGTTCCCAGTCCTCTTTACAGGTGGTCTCCCACTTCTGTTACTTCTTCTTTCGGGTTTGTTCTTGAATTCCCCGTTTGTAGAAGTTGGCATCACTGGTGTAGGCTTCGTTGGATGTTCGGGGTTTGCTTACAATTAGGGCCTTATGGGTTTCGTAGTTTGTGGTCTGTCACAGACTTCTTTATCTTGGTTGTCTCTGTAGGATCTAATCCAGGCGCGAAACGAGCCAGTTGGAGGAATTGTTTGTGGTATTCCTTGACGGTGGCCATCCCTTGTTTTTAGGAGGAGAATTTCCTCGTACATGGTTGCCCTTACGGGTGTGAGGTGGAATCATCCTCGTAGTCGTGCCCCTAGGCACTCCCAGTTGAACCCCCGGTTGTTGCCCATAAGTGGGTTCTTCGTGGATTTATCAAAGATCAGCCTCGTGTCTTGAAGTAGAATGAGGTTATCTCTACGCTGCGTTCCTCTGGGCATTCCACTAACCAGAGGATTTTGTTGAAAGTTCAGATCCATTCTTCGAGGAGTGTGGGATCCTTGCATGACTTCTTGTTGGCGCCATGCTGCTGGTTTTCAGCACGTAGTAGCACATTAGGAGGGGAATGACATATAAATAAACTTACGTGTGATCGTACACTCACTAAGAATAGTCCTAAGGGTTCATACAACTTCCACCTAGGTCAACGGGTTACCAATTCAACTAGCATGCCATTCCTAAGACTCGTTTAACCTACGAACGGTAACCGAAATATCAAACTAGACTCGAGCACGACAAACGGGGTCCGTTGGGACACTATGGCGAGTGGGGAACATCAAACGGGGAAGCCAAAGACCCGGGGTGGGGTACGGACCAGCGGGTAACCGGTGGGTGGGGGTCACCCGCCGGTTGCCCGCCGGAGGGCACTGTTCCAGGCAGCGGGTAGGTGGTGGGTTCCCCTACCCCCACCTACCCCCCACTAACTCTTTTCCCATAACTTCGTCCCGGGATCTGTTGTGGAACCCGAAACCATTCTTTAGACACTTTTGAAACGCAATCAACGACACCACGTAAGTAGTTAACGGATCAAAAGAAAGAATCCTGTTGGACTTATCCTATTATGACTTCTAAATATAAATAACACCCAAACATGCGGATTCCCACCCAAATATAAATCAAGAACATCACAATGCAAATTCCCAATTCATCCTAGGGCTCTAATCCCACCCAAATTATCAAGAACATACTTTATCTTTAACATAAAGAAATATCAAGATTTGTCAAGAATCATTACATTAAAATCAAGAACTTCTTTCCAACATCAAGATCATCAAGAAGACATATAAATCATCTTATCAATTATTAAGAACATAACACAATTATCATAGAAGAATTCATCAAGACACAAGAATATAGAGGGAGGCCAAGGAAGGAGATCATAGCCAAGAAAATAGGTTTTGTTGAGACATGGGTTACCTCTTAGCCTTAATTAATTTCCTTGGCTATGAATGGTCTTTCTTTAAGCATTCTTCTTTCTTGATTTCTCCTAAGGGGATTCTTGGAACTTCTTGTGTGGTGAGAGATTATTGTGGTGTAAGATCTAGGGGCCTCCTATGATCCTATATATATATGTATATATATATATATATATATATATATATATATATATATATATATATATATATATATTCCTAAGAGTCCTAATTGGGGTCTAAATACTATGGGCTTGCTAATTCTATTCCTTATAGGACGAAGGACTTGTTTTAGGGATAAGGGTCCATGGTCCATAGTGGACCATATTAATTAATTAAAGGGAATCCTAATCATAATCTGAATGGTAAAAAGCATACTTCCTTTATTCCTAATAGAAAACTAGGTCTAGGATTCCTAATTAGAATCTGACTAGTAAAAGGTTTACTTTCTTTATTTTTGATAGACTTAAAACTCTAGTTTAGGCAAGGGTCCACGATTTATGGTGGACCTTAATAATTATTTAAAGGGAAACCTAACCAAATTAAATCATATTTAATTATTATTAACGGGATTAATTAAATAATTAATCCGGGATTGAAGGCCGTAACACGGGGTGTTACACACTCCCCCACTTACGAGAAGCTTCGTCCCCGAAGCTTAGAAATCATTACAGGGATGACGTGTCAAAAGTAGTACGGTGGTCATATAGAGAATGCATTCTATGGGAAGAATATATAATAGTATATCTATGTGTACTGGGTTTTTGGGAACGATTGGGTTAAATGGATTAGGAGTGTGGGTTTCAAACTTGAGGACAAAGTGAATCTAGGAATTAGTATCAAAGTTTTCGAGGTTTGCAACTTTAGGAGGTGAGGTTGCTACCTTGTATGGAATCGTTAAAATAGGAAATCAAGAATGGGGTTTGATGGGTAGAAAGGGTTTTGCAATAAGGAGGGGCTTGGTTGTTCAAGGGAGGGAAAGGGATTCGGCTAGGATGGGTTAATGGTTCTTGATTCAAGTGACTATTTCGGTCTGATGCTTTGATCATGACGTATTGATGAACTGATGATCCTTCTCCTTTGGTGTTGGCACTTGCTTCACTTTAAGATCCTTGTCGGACCTTGCTTCCCAAGCTTAAGTTTCATCCTTCTTTTCTATCTTGAGGGAATCTCCCGCGATGATTTAATACTTACTTCTTTAATGCGTCCAAGGTCTTGACCAAGTCTGGTCAACCAAGCCAATCATTTAGGGCGCACTACACAAATTCTTCCCAAAGTCTCTTGGGAGTCGACAAACTTTGGGTTGACTTTCTCTTCTTATTGAATTCATCTCCTCTTTAGTGAATGAAATTCTTAGTAAGACTTCATGTCTTCCCCGAGGTTCGGCTTGTTGTGCCCTTTTGTGTTACTTTTAATGATGAAGGTGCCCTTGCATGCTCTTTTTCTTCTTGAAGCGCAGTCGGTTACCTAATCTCGTTGCGGAATGACTCGGTGACTTTACTAGTCATCTCATTTCCTTGTGGGTCCTTAATAACCCTTGAGGCCTTGGCACAAATGTGCTCGTTTACTTTTTACCTAGCACCACAGACTACGTCGTTCTTGATTTCATACAACTTGTAAGGAGCCCTCTGATTTGCATGAACGATATCCACGGTTTGAAGGATTCCCGGTCCATCCTTAGCATTTTGACTTTTAAGGCCTTTGTGAGTCCTTAGCACGAGTTCCCAACTTGCCTCCTTGGTTTGCACAATCCTTCACGCCAATCATCCCTAGTCGGTTGCATCGTAGAGTCCAACTTCAACTCCACGTGTAATGAAATTAGTTGTGCTTTTCTGACGGTGTTTCACGTGTCAAGGTCTTTTACCGAGGACACCATGTTTGGGCAACCCATGGTTCTTTACCCAAGACTCGCGTTCATCAATCGAGGCACACAAGTGTGCCACGAATCAATAAAACGAGTTGTTAAAAAATCAGCACATTGTACCAGTGGGCGCGAAGTGGGCGGTCGTCCGCCTGCCAAGCTCCTGTCAGGGCCCCGTCAAGGTCCCGCCAAGGTCCCGTCAAGGTCCCGTCAAGGTCCCGCCAAGGTCCCGTCAAGGACCCATTAGGGTCCCATCAAGGTCCCGTTGGGGACTCGCGGGAAAGTGACTAGGAAGAGTGAATTCTTTCGGGAAAAATCCCATGAATTCACAGATTCAAGTCCCGACAAGCCCCATGCCCATGTGCACAATAAGAGGGATTCGAATACATAGGATGACCCATCGTACAGTGTTATTGATCATTAAGCATGAGATCTAGATGAGTCAAGACTCTCGTATGTTCTTTCCGCTCAGTAGTTTGGGTCTGGTTTCCAATTAGCAACCTCGTCATCTTCACCGGGTAGTTGGTTATAAGCCAACTTTGTCTTTTCCTTACTTGATTAATGATAAGCCTTCTTGGTTTTTCTTGGAGTTCGGCACGGCGCTCGCTCTTTGTTCAATCCTTTGGTGACCAAGTGCTTGGTGATACATTTCTCTTTCCTGGAATGCATTTGATTGACTGCCCTCGATGTTGCATGGTGTTTTGGCGATTTTGTGTGTCACATGCACTTCTTACGGTGCTTTAAAACCATCAAGGTCCTTGTTCCAAGGTAAGACCTTTATTGCAGGGAGGCTTTAGTTGTATGATACTTTCCATGCGTCTGTTGCCTCTTCTTGTCATATCGTGCCCTTTTCGACGATTCGCGCAAACGATTAAGAAAGGATGTTGTTTACGTACTACTTTACTTTCTTGCATTTAATTGGCGTTTCCAGTCCTCTTTACAGGTAGTCTCCCACTTCTGTTACTTCTTCTTTCGGGTTTGTTCTTGAATTCCCCGTTTGTAGAAGTTGGCATCACTGGTGTACGCTTCGTTGGATGTTCGGGGTTTGCTTACAATTAGGGCCTTATGGGTTTCGTAGTTTGTGGTCTGTCACAGACTTCTTTATCTTGGTTGTCTCTGTAGGATCTAATCCAGGCGCGAAACGAGCCAGCTGGAGGAATTGTTTGTGGTATTCCTTGACGGTGGCCATCCCTTGTTTTTAGGTGGAGAATTTCCTTGTACATGGTTGCCCTTACGGGTGCGGGGTGGAATCGTCCTCGTAGCCGTGCCCCTAGGCACTCCCAGTTGAACCCCCGGTTGTTGCCCATAAGTGGGTTCTTCGTGGATGTATCAAAGATCAGCCTCGTGTCTTGAAGTAGAATGAGGATATCTCTACGCTGCGTTCCTCTGGGCATTCCACTAACCCGATGACTTTGTTGAAGGTTCGGATCCATTCTTCGAGGAGTGTGGGATCTTTGCATGACTTCTTGTTGGCGCCATGCTGCTGGTTTTCAGGGCCAATATTTACTGTACTGATGAGTCAGTGTGCTGCACCCTTACCTTGGTGTGGTAAGCGTAGGGGGAGTTCTTTTAAGTTATGGAGGGATAAAGTGAGGGGAGGTTATGTGTAGGTTTCACAATCTCACCGCGCGTCCTAAGATTCCTGAGTCCTATGTTCTTAAGTACCTAGAGTTCAAGCCTAATGTCCTAAGGTCTGGTCTTAAGAGTCTTATCCTAGGGTCAAACTTAGGCTCTGAAACCATATGTAACACCCCGAAATTTTGGAACATTTAATACTTATATAATAAAGATAAATCCTCATTAAACACCGAAATATAACATAAGAGTATGGGGTGCTATGTCACACCTGAGCTAGAGAACCCAGGTGCACAGGCTAACTATCTAAAATCCTCAATGATGTCAATACCTAAGTATGGCACGCAGGCCAAAAGGGAAACTAGCTACTCTACGCTCTGAATCTCTAGCGCGCCACGGGACCAATCGCATGTCCCGAACATGAGGGTTAATGCATATAGCATGAACACGGTCCCGCAGCACCCTACCTCGATACCGAGGTATGAGGGGAGTTGATCGCAACCAACCCTTTGAGAACCGCTGATGTACTCAACGTCGGATCACGATCTGACACACCGCTAACGCACCCAGTCGGTGGACCGCGATTCCCTTTGCAAGGGGGAACTTACGACCCTACACACCGCCATGGGTACATCCAGTGGACCATAATGGATCAAGCCCGACACACCGTGGAGCTATACTCAGTCGGTGGGCGAAGATCCTCGGAGACTATGGCCCTACACACCGTTGCCCCATCACTCGGTGGGTCGCAGCCAGCCGTAGCCCTACACACCGCCCGATTACTCGGATCGGTGGACTACAGCCTTCCTCAGCTTATTGGCCCTACACACAGTCCTGGCGTGTTCAGGTCCGGTGGGTCATAGCACCGAGGCCCATAGTTGGACCGCAGCCCAAGAAGTATATCAATTTGGCCTTAGCCACTTCTAAGCCTTAGCTCAGGAACAATCCATTGGCCTTCAGCCACTTCCGAACCTTTAGTCCGAGAACAATCCATTCGGTCTTCAACCGACTTCCGATCCTTAGTCCAGGAACAATCCATTCGGCCTTCAGCCGACTTCCGAACCTTAGTCCGGGAACCACCCAATTGGCCTATAACCAAAAATGGGGGATCATGCAACACATAACACATAGGAGCACGTAGTAACACATTGGGAGGGGAACGACATATAAATAAACTTACGTGTGATCGTACACACACTAAGAATAGTCCTAAGGGTTCATACAACTTCCACCTAGGTCAACGGGTTACCAATTCAACTAGCATGCCATTCCTAAGACTCGTTTAACCTACGAACGGTAACCGAAATATCAAACTAGACTCGAGCACGACAAACGGGGTCCGTTGGGACACCTTGGGGAGTGGGTGATAGGAATATTTTTGTAAGTTTTGATGAGTGAAATGTACTTTATATCCCCTTAGTTTTTAGGTCTTTTAGTACAAGCATCATAAATCAGAATATCGAGTCAAAAGGAATCTACCATAGGAAGAACAAAATTAATTTGGGAAATTAATTTTGGTCCTACGAGTATTCATCCGAGAAAGAAGCATAAAAGAATGGCGTTGCAAGGAATGACCGGATGAGCCTAATGGCAAAATGGTAGAAGTCCTTACTCAAAACGATCACACTCGAGATTGATTCCCCCCAAGGATTTATTTTTTACAAGTCAAGTTTCGGACAAGCACAATGTTCCAAGGAGCACTATGTTCCTAAAGGAGCACGATGCGGACAAGCACAATGTTCCCAATGAGCACAATGTCTGAAAAGGAGCACAATGTGTTCAAAGGAGCACAATGTGACCAAAGTCAAAGGAGCACAATGTGGCAAAGAAGCAAGATGTTCAGTAAATGAATAAATTCGAAAGAATTTATTTTGGATCAGCGCACATGCCACAAGAGTCCAAAATTGCCTGAAGATATTTGATCAGAACAGAAAAAATATTTATGAAGACATGAATATAAACACTTATCCTAGAAATAAATTCTATCAGATGAATTTATTTCAAAATATTTGTTGGATATTCAAATTGACAACAAAAAAAATATTTTAAAAAACAACTTGAAAATCAAGTTGAGATAAAAATATTATTTTGTCAGGCAAGTTGACAGTCATATCAAAATTGAAGATCTACTATTGTCAACAATATCAGGCTATGAAGATTCAAATTTCAAATATCAAATTATCCCACTCCAACGGATATATTTGATTGCCTATAAAAAGCCATGAAGACTTGAAGACAAACAAGATAGACGTGAACAAAAGAGAGGTGCAATACACACGGATAAACAAAGTGCAAAATTCAAAAGTGCAAGTGCTCAAATATTCTTAGAGACTTAGTCTGAATAGTCCCAAATCTAGTTGTGTGCAAAACACTCGTAGTTGCTAAGTGTAGCTGTGTGCAAGACACTTAGTTAGCGTTGAGTATAGCTGTGTGCAAAATACTCGGAGTTGGGTGTAGCTGTGTGCGAGACACTCGGAGTTGGGTGTAGCTGTGTGCAAGACATCCGGAAGAAGTGCTTGTGTAGCGCTTATTTACTATTGTAACTGTGTGTGGAAAATAGTGAATTACTCCTAGAAGTGAATGGAGTAAAGTGGACTAGGAAGATTACGCCACTTCCGAACCACTATAAATTGCCTCTCTCATTTACATACCGCACTTACATAATTTGCTCTATTTCTCTATCTGATCTGACTAACCCGTTTACTATTCACAGTTAATCTTAATCTTTCGGGTTTAGTGTATTTTCACGTATGCATGTGACTCAAACTTCTCGAGTTTAAATATTGAATTATTCTAAGCAAGTTTGACGTGTTGCATGTAACGTTCGTTACACGTTCGACGTGATACGATATTTATTTACAATCTTGAATATTATTATTATATATTGAGTGCACCATCTCCTTTATATATTCAAGATATCTCTGTCACTTTACATATCATCTGTACCCATCTTACATGCGCATTTAAATTATTGGTTGGGCATAACTCTTTACATACTATTATTCCGCTGTGCAGTTTAAACTTACTCTATTTACTTGTTACTTAGAGTTGAAGTTACCAAAGAGTTATTTATTTTGAAAGAGCTTGAAAGTCTATTCACACCCCCCCCCCCCTCTAAACTTTCACCACCCTATCGGGACCAACAGTGGGGAACATCAAACGGGGAAGCCAAAGACCCGGGGTGGGGTACGGACCAGCGGGTAGCCGGTGGGTGGGGGTCACCCGCCGGTTGCCCGCCGGAGAGCACTTTTCCGGGCAGCGGGTTGCCGGCGGGCAGTCGGCTGCCCGGTAGCTGCCCGCTGCCGGGCAGTGCCCATTTGGGCAGCGGGTAGGTGGTGGGTTCCCCTACCCCTTCCATAACTTTGTCCCGGGATCCGTTGTGGAACCTGAAACCATGCTTTAGACACTTTTTAAACGCAATCAACGACACCACGTAAGCAGTTAACAGATCAAAAGCAAGAATCATGTAGGACTTATCCTATTACGACACCACGCTGACGCACCCAGTCGGTGGACCGCGATCCCCTTTGCAATGGGGGACTTACGACCTTACACACCGTCGATGGGTACATCCAGTGGACTATAGTGGATCAAGCCCGACACACCACGGACCTATACTCAGTTGGTGGGCGAAGATCCTCGGAGACTATGGCCCTACACACCGTTGTCCATTCACTCGGTGGGTCGCAGCTAGCAGTAGCCCTACACACCGCCCAATTACTCGGATCGGTGGACTACAGCCTTCCTCGGCTTATTGGCCCTACACACCGTCCTGGCGCGTTCAGGTCCGGTGGGTCATAGCACCGAGGCCCATAGTTGGATCGCAGCCCAAGAAGTATATCAATTTGGCCTTAGCCACTTCTAAGCCTTAGCTCAGGAACAATCCATTAGCCTTCAGCCACTTCCGAACCTTTAGTCCGGGAACAATCCATTCGGTCTTCAACCGACTTCCGAACCTTAGTCCGGGAACAATCCATTCGGCCTTCAGCCGACTTCCGAACCTTAGTCCGGGAACCACCCAATTAGCCTATAACCAAAAATGGGGGATCATGCAACACATAACACAAAGGAGCACGTAGTAGCACATTGGGAGGGGAACGACATATAAATAAACTTACGTGTGATCGTACACACACTAAAAATAATCCTAAGGGTTCATACAACTTCCACCTAGGTTAACGGGTTACCAATTCAACTAGCATGCCATTCCTAAGACTCGTTTAACCTACGAACGGTAACCGAAATATCAAACTAAACTTGAGCACGACAAACGGGGTCCGTTGGGACACCACGGGGAGTGGGGAACATCAAACGGGGAAGCCAAACACCCGGGGTGGGGTACGGACCAGCGGGTAGCCGTTGGGTGGGGGTCACCCGCCGGTTGCCCGTCGGAGGGAACTGTTCCTGCCAGCGGGTTGCCGGCGGGCAGTTGGCTGCCCGGTGGCTACCCGCTGCCGGGCAATGCCCAATTGGGCAGCAGGTAGGTGTGGGTTCCCCTACCCCCACCTACCCCCCACTGACTCTTTTTCCATAACTTCGTCCCGGGATCCGTTGTGGAACCCGAAACCATGCTTTAGACACTTTTTAAAAGCAATCAACGACACCACGCAAGCAGTTGACGGATCAAAAGCAAGAATCAAGTAGAACTTATCCTATTACGACACCACGCTGACGCACCCAGTCGGTGGACCGCGATCCCCATTGCAATGGGGGACTTACGACCCTACATACCGCCGATGGGTACATCTGGTAGACCATAGTGGATCAAGCTCGACACACCGCGGAGCTATACTCAGTCAGTGGGCGAAAATCCACGGAGACTATGGCCCTACACACCGTTGTCCCATCACTCGGTGGGTCGCAGCCAGCCGTAGCCCTACACACCGCCCGATTACTCGGATCGGTGGACTACAGCCTTCCTCGGCTTATTGGCCCTACACACCGTCCTGGCGCGTTCAGGTCCGGTGGGTCATAGCACCGAGGCCCATAGTTGGACCGTAGCCCAAGAAGTATATCAATTTGGCCTTAGCCACTTCTGAGCCTTTGCTCAAGAACAATCCATTGGCCTTCAGCCACTTCCGAACCTTTAGTCCGGGAACAATCTATTCGGTCTTCAACCGACTTCCGAACCTTAGTCCGGGAACAATCTATTCGGCCTTCAGCCGACTTCCGTACCATAGTCCGGGAACCACCCAATTGGCCAATAACCAAAAATGGGGGATCATGCAACACATAACACAAAGGAGCACATTGTAGCACATTTGGAGGGGAACGACATATAAATAAACTTATGTGTGATCGTACACACACTAAGAATAGTCCTAAGGGTTCATACAACTTCCACCTAGGTCAACAGGTTACCACTTCAACTAGCATGCCATTCCTAAGACTCGTTTAACCTACGAACGGTAACCGAAATATCAAACTAGACTCGAGCACGACAAACGGGGTCCGTTGGGACACCATGGGTAGTGGGGAACATCAAACGGGAAAGCCAAAGACCCGGGGTGGGGTACGGACCAACGGGTAGCCGGTGGGTGGGGATCACCCGCTGGTTGCCCGCCGGAGGGCAATGTTCCGGGCAGCGGGTTGCCGGCGGGCAGTCGTGTAACACCCCGTGTTACGACACCTAAAACCAATTAATTAATTAACCCATAGCCCAAGAGAAAGAATAAATTATAATAATTAATTAGGGAAAGAGGCCCACCGTAGTCCATGGGCCCTTATCCCTAAACCCAATCCTTAGTTCCAAAAGGAATAGAATTAGCAAGCCTATAATATTAGTTCCTAATCAGGACTCCTAAATATATATATAGGGGACTTAAGAGGCACCTAGAACCCCCCCCCCCCACCACAATAAACGACTCACCACCCCAAAAGAGCTCCAAGAATTCCCTTAGAAGAAATCAAGAAAGCAAGAAAGCTTAAAGAAAGACCCTTCATAGCCAAGGAATTAATTAAGGCTAAGAGGTAACCCATGTCTCAACAAAACCTATTTTCATAGCTTTGATTTCCCCCGTAGGATTTCCCCATATTATTGTGTATTGATGATTTGTGATGTTATTATTGATGATTGATGGGATAATTCCATGGGTGATCTTGATATCGGGAGATTCTTGATAATTATGGTGTTCGTAACGATTATGTGGAGTTCTTGATGATTATATGTTGTTCTTGATAATTGTATGGCGCTCTTGATGCTTATGTGTTATTTGTACCGAATCTTGTAATTAGAAGACGAACCGTATTCGTGTTGATGTAAAAGTAATTAGAACACTAGGTTGATGTTCTTGTTGGCGTTCTTGATGCTTGTGTGATGTTCTTGATGCTTATGTGATATTCTTACCGAATCTTGTAATTAGAAGACGAATCGTATTCTTGTTGGTATAAAAGTGATTAGAACCCTAGGTTGTATCGTATGATATTATTCTTGGTGTATCGGGTGGGGAAATCGCATGTTTGGGTGTCAATTATGTTTAGAAAAGCATGATAGGTTATGTGCCGTACGTTTCTCGTATTTGATCCGATAATTGTCTACGTGTTGATCGTTAATTGCGTTGTTAAGTGTCTAAGCATGGTTTCGGGTTCCACAATGGTTTCCGGGGCGTTATTTTGTGAAAAAGAGTCAGTGGGGGGTAGGTGGGGGTAGGGGACCCGCCACCTACCCACGGCTAGAAGGGGCGTCTCCGGCAGCGGGCAGCCGGCGGGCGGGCAGCTGCCCGCCGGCGACCCGCTGCCCGGAACAGTGTTTACCGGCGGGCAGCTGGCGGGTGGCCCCCACCCACCGGCTACCCGCTGGAATTCTCCCCCCACTCGGGACCCCAGCTTCCCCGTTTGATGTTTCCCCGATCCCCGTGGTGTCCCAACGGACCCCGTTCATCGTGCCGTGTCTAGTTTGATGTTTCGGGTACCGTTCGTAGGTTTATGAGTCTTTTATATTGCATGCTAGTTGAATTGGTATCCCGTTGACCTAAGTGGAAGAAGTATGAACCCCTTAGGACCATTCTTAGTATGTGAAGGATCACGCATAGGTTTTGTTATACGCTTTCTCCCCTTCCCAATGTGTTAATGTGGGTTGCATGTGCTTGCTATGTGTTATGTGTGCATGATACCCCAATTCGGTTGCGATCGGATTGGTTATTCCTGAGCTGCGGTTCAGAAGCTGGCTGCGGTCAGATTTACACCCTTGGGCTGCGGTCCACCGTTTGGTTGCGATCAAACGTTTCTACATGAGCTGCGGTTCATACTTTCCTGGCTGCAGTCAGATGACATACTCTTGGGTTATGATCATTAATTGTGCTCAGCCTTATCTATCCTGCATGTTGTGGATCGTATACGCTTGTTATAAATGTTGCTTGTGTCTAGCCTTATCTGTCGAGTCATTCGCAGGTTAAAAGCTAGAGTTCGTAGGATATATCTTCATGCTCAAAATGGTTTTCGTATATCTATATATATCTATATGTATTGTATTTCAACGCGTTGGAGTGGGTTACCGGCATTTCTCGCTGAACAGATATATTTGGCTTTCAGGCACAGAGGATTAGAGCACTGGAGCGCGCTAGACTGGAACGTAGAAGTAGAGTAGTTTCCCTTTCGTCCTGCGTGCCATGTTATGCATTTATATTTCGGAGGATATTAGTTAGATAGCCTGTGCACCTGGGTTCTCTGGCCCAGGTGTGGCATAGCACCCCGTACGCGTATGTTGTACTTTGGGATTTATTGAGATGTTATCCTTGTCATATAAGTTTTAAATGTCTTGAAAATCTGGGGTGTTACAGTTGGTATCAGAGCCTAAGTTTGACCCTAGGATAAGACTCTTAAGACCGGACTTTAGGACAATAGGCTCGAACTCTAAGTATTTAGGAACATAGGATTCAGGAATCTTAGGACACGCGGTGAGACTGAGAAACCTACACATAACCCCACACCCGATTCCTCTCCGAATCAAAGAAATTCCCCCCCCCCCCCCTTCACTTATTACATCCAGGTCCGAATACAAAATAACATCGACTCATGAACACCAGGATGGCACCAAAGAGGAGACAGACAGGAACACCGAAACTCCCCACTCCGGAATTCTTGACACAGAATCTACAACGCCTGACCCAAATTGCCCAGGCTCTGAGTACCACCATTCCTCAACCCTTACCAACAGACGAGAACCTGGAAGTCTACCACCAAGTCTCGGCACATCAACCACCCACCCTCTCCGGGGACGAAGACCCCACAACCCTCGAGGAATGGATCAGGACTTTCGACAGGATCTTCAGGGCAACCAAATGCCCCGAGGACCATCAAGTAAGAATAGCCTCCTTCTATTTCAAACACGAGGCCGATACATGGTGGGCCCACGAGGGACCCACATGTGAACATGACCATGGGTTCAACTGGGAATCCCTGAAGACGCAACTGCAGGAATTGCTAGACAAGGGCTACATCCGTCCTAGCACCTCCCCATGGGGGGCGCCAGTGTTGTTTGTTAAAAAGAAGGATGGGAGCATGCGCCTATGCATCGACTACAGGGAACTTAACCAAGTCACGATAAAGAATAGATACCCCCTTCCCCGAATTGACGACTTGTTCGACCAACTTAAAGGGGCAGGGGTATTTTCAAAGATTGATCTAAGATCCGGATATCACCAAATACAGGTGGCCAAACCGGACATTCAGAAAACAGCTTTCCGGACACGTTACGGTCACTATGAATTCACTGTAATGCCCTTCGGACTTACCAACGCGCCTGCCATATTCATGGACCTCATGAACCGAGTATTCCGACCCCACTTGGATGACTTCGTCATTGTATTCATTGATGACATCCTAGTCTACTCCCGAAACAAGGAAGAACATGAAAGACACCTCCGCATAACCCTGCAAACTCTAAAAGAGCACCAACTATACGCCAAGTTCTCTAAATGCGAATTCTGGAAAGACAGTGTGGCCTTCCTGGGTCACGTGATAGCCAAGGAAGGGATTAAGGTGGACCCGCCAAAATCCGTGCCATTAAAGAATGGACCACACCGAGCTCACTCACCGAAGTCCGAAGCTTCCTAGGTTTGGCGGGCTACAACAGGAGGTTTGTACCTGACTTCACCAGGATAGCCCAACCCATCAACAAACTCATGAAGAAGGAAACCCCTTTCTGATGGGACAACAACTGCACCTCGGCCTTTCAAGAATTGAAGGATAAGTTAACCACGGCACCCGTACTCGCCATCCCCTCCGGGGAGGAAGGATTCGAGGTTTTCAGTGACGCATCCAAGAAAGGGTTGGGGTGCGTGCTAATGCAAAAGGGCCGAGTAATAGCCTACGCATCCAGACAGCTCAAAACCCACGAAGAAAACTACCACACCCACGACCTCGAGCTAGCCGCCATCGTGTTCGCACTAAAAATTTGGAGGCATTACTTATATGGGGTGCAATGCAAGATTTACACGGACCATAAGAGCCTAAAATACATCTTCACCCAGAAAGACCTAAACATGAGGCAACGGAGGTGGTTAGAACTCATAAAGGACTACGACCTGGACATCCAATACCATGAGGGAAACAGCTAACGTGGTGGCGGATGCCCTAAGCAGGAAGGCTAACCACTCCCTCAACACCACTTGGATCCTACCGGACCAACTGTACAGGGACTTCCAGAGACTGAATTTGGAAATAATAAAGCAAGATTAAAACCACCCCGACATCCACTTGTTCAACACACGAGTCATACCTACGCTCTTCGAGGAAATCAAAATAGGGCAACAGTAGGACCCGGAACTGGATAAAATCCGCCTCGACCTAACCTAGGGGAAGGAAGGACCCTTCAAAATACACGAAGACGGCAGTCTCCGTTACCAAGGTAGGTGGTGCGTGCCCTCAACGCACCCCCACTTGAAACAACAAATCTTGGAGGATGGACACAACTCCCCATACTCAGTTCACCCAGGGGGTAACAAGCTATACCAAGATGTAAAAAGGTTGTTTTGGTGGCCCAACATGAAAAAGGAAATTGCGGATTTCGTGGCCAAGTGTCTGAATTGCCAAAGGGTGAAGGCCGAACGGTGCAAACCCAAGGGACTCGTACAACCCCTTGAGGTACCACAAGGAAAGTGGGATTCCATATCCATGGATTTCGTCGGAGGACTACCCCCAACGAATACCGGCAAAGATAAGATTTGGGTCATAGTGGACCGACTAACCAAAACGGTGCGATTCATCGCCATGAAGGAAACGTGGACAATGACACAACTAGCCCAAGCCTACTTGAGCCAAGTAGTGAAGTATCACGGAGTTCCCCGAAACATCGTATCCGATAGAGACTCCAAGTTCCTCTCATAATTCTGGAAATCACTGCAATTAGCCTTGGGGACACAACTAAAACTAAGCACTGCTTTCCATCCCACCACGGACGGCCAAACCGAAAGGACCATTCAGACTCTCGAAGACATGCTAAGAGCCTGCGTGTTAGACTTTCAAGGGACATGGGAGGAATATCTAGACCTGATTGAATTCTCATACAACAACAGCTACCACGCAAGCATTCGTATGGAACCCTACGAAGCTCTATACGGACAAAAATGCAGAACCCCCTTATGTTGGGAAGACATGGTCGACCCAATAACACTAAGGCCCCAACACCTACAAGATACAATCACTAAGGTCAAGTACATCCGGGAAAGGATGAAGGCTGCCCAGGACCGCCAGAAGTCCTATGCCGACCTAAAGAGGAAACAAGTCGAGTTCAACACCGGGGACAAGGTCTGGTTGAGAATCTCGCCCACACGAGGGGTGATGAGATTCGGAAGGAAAGGAAAGCTCAGCCCTCAATTTATCGGCCCCTATGAAATCATAGAAAAAGTTGGGAACCTAGCCTATCGCCTCGCCCTACCCGTTAAACTAGAACGGGTACACAATGTATTCCACATATCCCAGCTAAAGAAATACATACACGACCCAAGCCACGTGCTTCAACCCGAGGTCGTAAACCTCGACGTGTCACTAGTATACGAAGAAAGACCCGTGAGGATCCTGGACACCAAGACAAGAAACACCCGTCGCCGAGCCATTGAAATGGTGAAAGTCCTCTGGACCAACCATGGGACCGAGGAAGCAACGTGGGAGCTCAAAGACACAATGAGGGAACGCTACCCCGAATTTTTCACGCCAGGTAACTAAGAAAAAGTCACTCGGCAAGAACCAAGCTTCGGGGACGAAGCTTCCCGTTAAGGGGGGGAGAGTGTAACACCCCGTGTTACGGCCCCTAAAACCAGTTAATTAATTAACCCATAGCCCAAGAGAAAGAATAAAATATAATAATTAATTAAGGAAAAAGGCCCACCATAGTCCATGGGCCCTCATCCGCAAACCCAACCCCTAGTCCTAAAAGGATTAGACCCTAAATAAAACCCTTAGATATATAAATAGGGAACCTAGAAGGCACCTAGAACTCCCACAAGAATAACGCCCCACCACCCCAAAAAGAGCTCCAAAAATCCCCTTAGAAGAAATCAAGAAAGCAAGAAAGCTTAAAGAAAGACCCTTCATAGCCAAGGAATTAATTAAAGCTAAGAGGTAACCCATGTCTCAACGAAACCTATCTTCATAGCTATGATTTCCCCCGTAGGATTTCCCCATATTATTTTGTATTGATGATTTGTGATGTTATTATTGATGATTGATGGGATAATTCCATGGGTGATCTTGATATCGGGAGATTCTTGATAATTATGGTGTTCGTAACGATTATGTGGAGTTCTTGATGATTATATGTTGTTCTTGATAATTGTATGGCGCTCTTGATGCTTATTTGTTATTTGTACCGAATCTTGTAATTAGAAGACGAACCGTATTCGTGTTGATGTAAAAGTAATTAGAATCCTAGGTTGATGTTCTTGTTGGCGTTCTTGATGCTTGTGTGATGTTCTTGATGCTTATGTTATATTCTTACCGAATCTTGTAATTAGAAGACGAATCGTATTCTTGTTGGTATAAAAGTGATTAGAACCCTAGGTTGTATCGTATGATATTATTCTTGGTCTATCGGGTGGGGAAATCGCATGTTTGGGTGTCAATTATGTTTAGAAAAGCATGATAGGTTATGTGCCGTACGTTTCTCGTATTTGATCCGTTAATTGTCTACGTTTTGATCGTTAATTGCGTTGTAAAGTGTCTAAGCATGGTTTCGGGTTCCACAATGGTTCCCGGGGCGTTATTTGGTGAAAAAGAGTCAGTGGGGGTAGGGGACCCGCCACCTACCCACGGCTAGAAGGGGCGTCTCCGGCAGCGGGCAGCCGGCGGGCGGGCAGCTGCCCGCCGGCGACCCGCTGCCCGGAATAGTGTTTACCGGCGGGCAGCCGGCGGGTGGCCCCCACCCACCGGCTACCCGCTGGAATTCTCCCCCCACTCGGGACCCCGGCTTCCCCGTTTGATGTTTCCCCGATCCCCGTGGTGTCCCAACGGACTCCGTTCATCGTGCCGTGTCTAGTTTGATGTTTCGGGTACCGTTCGTAGGTTTATGAGTCTTTTATATTGCATGCTAGTTGAATTGGTATCCCGTTGACCTAGGTGGAAGAAGTATGAACTCCTTAGGACCATTCTTAGTATGTGAAGGATCACGCATAGGTTTTGTTATACGCTTTCTCCCCTTCCCAATGTGTTAATGTGGGTTGCATGTGCTTGCGATGTGTTATGTGTGCAGGATACCCCAATTCGGTTGCGATCGGATTGGTTATTCCTGAGTTGCGGTTTAGAAGCTGGTTGCGGTCAGATTTACACCCTTGGGCTGCGGTCCACCGTTTGGTTGCGATCAAACATTTCTACATGATCTGCAGTTCATACTTTCCTGGCTGCGGTCAGATGACATACTCTTGGGCTGCGGTCCACTGTTTGGTTGCGATCAAACTATGATGAGCTGCGGTTCATCGGTCGGTTGCGATCGACCCCTCCGTGTTGTGATACGGGGCAGGGTGCTGCGGGGCCGTGTCAGAGCTATATGCGCTGACCCTCATGTATGGGCATGCGATTGGTCCTGTGGCGCCAACAAAGTGTGCTATGTGATGAAATACGGATGAGTTGTTGTTATGAATGTCTTGGGGATGTGACTATGGGATTTATGCTGGGGATTGTTTGTGTTGGGCTATGATCATTAATTGTGCTCAGCCTTATCTGTCCTGCCTGTTGTGGATTGTATACGCTTGTTATAACTATTGCTTGTGTCTAGCCTTATCTGTCGAGTCATTCCCGGGTTTAAAAGCTAGAGTTCGTAGGATATATCTTCATGCTCAAAATGGTTTTCATATATCTATATATATCTATATGTATTGTATTTCAACGCGTTGGAGTGGGTTACCGGCATTTCTCGCTGAACAGATATATTTGGCTTTCAGGCACAGAGGATTAGAGCACTGGAGCGCGCTAGACTGGAACGTAGAAGTAGAGTAGTTTCCCTTTCGGCCTGCGTGCCATGTTATGCATTTGTATTTCAGAGGATATTAGTTAGATAGCCTGTGCACTTGGGTTCTCTGGCCCAGGTGTGGCATAGCACCCCGTACGCTTATGTTATACTTTGGAATTTAATGAGATGTTATCCTTGTCGTATAAGTTTTAAATGTCTTGAAAATCTGGGGTGTTACACAACATCCCGACGGGAATCTCAAGCTCGGCAACCAACGCATTCCTCTTAGTGGGGGTTTTCCTAGGAACCTGTTCAAGCGTGATATACTCTCTGTCATCCAACTGAAATAGATTGCAACTCCGCAGGTTGGTGGCATCCAATACCATCTTGCCCACTGGCTTCGGGACACAACCGTCAACGTTCACTCCTTTCCTCACGAAGATCCAGCTCAAAACCATCCCGTACCGCAGACTCTTTCGGTTATGGTCTCGGCAAAAGACCATATGATGTAACATCAAAGCGAGCAGGTTGAACTTCACCGTGTTCTTCAAACAGAAGGCAAAAGTGCACTTTAACTTCCCAACAAACGGCTTTTGTTGTTATTGGGCAATACACAACCTGATACAAGCAGAATCAAAATTCTCTGGTCGGCAGTCAACCACTTCTTTTCCGGTCTTGTGGCTTGGGTGAAACCACGAGTCCGTCCCAACAAGTAGCTCAAATAGTCTCGATAGCCCATGCTATCCATCCCAATCAAGGAGTCACCACTATACTGTGAGACTCCCGTAGTGGTCACACTTAAGAGCTGAGCCAGCCTCTTCTTTGTCAGCACAACTTTCACACCCCTCACCTTAGAGGTCACCTCTATCTTTCCACCATCTTTCACCACAACCATGTGACGATAAAACTCCTTCACCAAACTCGGGTATGTCTCGGCCCTAATGGCGAGAATCCCATCCAACAAACCTTGATATCTCAACATCTCTAACAAGGAACTTGAAAAAGAATCCGGGTCAAAGGCTTTACCTTCCAACATGAGATAGTGGGCATCCACCCATTCCACTCTTTTTGTCAAACTTGTCCTCATAGGCATGGTTGCAAGATGACCCAAAGACTCAAAGAGAAGCCCCAAAACTTTACTCTTCTTTCTTCTACTACTCTCTCGCACTCTCTCTCTCCCTCGTTATTCTCGGCTTCACGGCGGCAACGATGGTCAGCTCTGGTCTACGGCGACGTGGGCTTGAAGCGGTGGCGTCGGCGGCTGCATTTAGTTCGGGTTTTTCACGAGTAGAAGAGAGGATGAGGGGAAGGGTTCGGGAGATTTGGGGAAAAATTGGGAAAGAGAAGATTTAATTTGGGGATTTTGGGTAAAGTGAAAAATTATAGATTAAGTGGAATTTAAATGACATAGGGTTCAAGAAGTATAATTGGTTTAAGTGGTTTAAGGGTTGGATTGGTAACTTTGACACTCGAGTTCGAAATTTGGTAGCTATAATTAAAAGTTTCTTGGTCTTTTAGGCTACACAAGACGAAATTTCTATGGGTTGTCTATTATAAATTCAAAGGGCACTTAAGGGAACATATGCAAGGCTACGGAATTAACACAAGAACGACCCATTTTAGAGATAAACAATTAACTCCACGAAAGACTCGCACTTAAAACCAAAAGAATCACACAACAAGAAAGCAAGGAAACACAGAAAATGCTACAAGGAAAAAAGGCACACTCTCAAGATAAGGATAGGCTTAGAAAAAGGGGTTACCTGCCATCTCGTCCTCAACCAATCCCTTCGTCTCAGCCTGGGATCGTCCCATCATGAAAACCCGACCCGAAGGTCTTGCTCCAGCTTCTCCTCGACTCAAGCTCCATCCCGATGCTCCCCCGGGTCCCGAAGTAGGTGGCAACGCCCTTTGATTAGCTTGTAGAGGACATACAGCAACCTTATGTCCTCTCTCCCCGCATCGGAAACATCGGAGTGCATAACCACTGCAGTCCTTTCCTGCATGCTCTTTTGCACACTTTCGGCATGCGAACGTCTTAGCTTGGCTTCCGGACTCCACTCGAGTTGGTCCTTGAGGTGGGGAAGGTGCGGTCTTGGCTCAGAAATCCTGCCTTGGCTTCTTGAAGTTGTGGGGGCACCGCTCTAGTTCCTCTTTCTAACGAGCTCAAAAGATCCGTTGTTGTACCCGATATAAGTCCGCAGCACCCAAGTAGGCCTCTTTCAAAGTCCTCGGCTTGCTCATGGTCAGCGCCTTACGAGCCTCGTAGTTCAGTCCGTCCACAAACTTTTCCACCTTCGCGAGCTCGGTGGGAACTAACATTCTTGCAAAGCGAGCGAGCTCCAAAAACCTCTTGCGGTACTCCACCATCGTCGACGAACCCTGCTGGAGGTGTAGAAATTCCTCATACATAGAAGCTTGGACATGCGCCGGGTATAACCGCTCTCGCATCTGGTCCTTTAGAACTGTCCAATCAAAGTTGGGCTCCTCAAGGCAAGCGGGTCCCTCGTGCACCCACCACGAGGATGCTAACTCCACTCGGCGCTCCACGGGGAACCCAACGACGGTGAAGATCTTGTCGAACGTCCGAATCCACTCCTCGAGTACGAAGGGGTCTTCCTCACCGGCAAACATCGGTGGTCTATAGCCGAAAACAAGGCGTCCAACATCTCTATGCCCGACAGGCTGTGGTGGCGGAGCGGGATGATTGTTGTGCAGTAGAGCTTCACTTTGAGTTTGCATGGTCTGCGTGAGCTGTTGCAACTTTTGGGCCAACTGCTCGTTAGTTGGAGTCTCCGGCGTACGAGCGCGTTGACATTGTGGTGCCATGACAAAGCTTCTATAACAACAACACGGTTACGATAGGCACAAACAACATCGCACCCTTACCTGGCGCTAACGAAAAGAACACGAAACTAAGCAAAACAACAAGCAAGCAACACAAACTAAATGCAACACACATCTCACCACGCACCCTAAAAGTCTTAAGTCCTAAACACTTAGATACTTAAGGTCACCTTAGGGTCTCAAACCACACTTAACCTCTTAAAAGTCTAGACTCTAACATCCTAGGCTCAAACCTAGGCACTGATACCAACTATAACACCCCCGATTTTCAAGTCATTTTAAAAGATAATTACGCAAGGTAAGGTAATAACATATATCATAAATACGTAAGCATAGTGGAAGTCTAATATAAAACATGGAAAACCAAGGAGTGTTATGCCACGTTCACCCCAACGTGAACGCACAGGCAAAGTCTAAAACCATCCAACTATTTGTTCAACAACTGTGGTACACAGGCCAAAACGTTAACTCCATTGTTCAAGGGATCTAAACTATCAACGGTTAACGCTCTCGCCGTCTACTCAGGACCTGTAAAGCACATAAAGAAAGGGGACGATGCCCGGTCAGCGAATATTGTTGGTAACCCATCAATACGCGTTAAGTAACATATATAGATAGTATAATACAAAATCATTTTCGAAACAGAATACAGTATACATAGTTCAAAGCCATAGAGAGAAGTCAATTGCAAAGAGTCTATTTCACTCTTAACAAGGACAAAGGGAATCAACATCCCCACCAACACCAAGACAAGAACAACAACAGTACAACTCCACACAAATCAAGATGTAATCTACTGTTCACAACGTAGAAGACATCAAGACAAGGACAACAACAACAACACAAGTACAACTCGAGGTATATTCTACTGATCACAAAGTATAATACCACCCGACATGCTCATCAGAATAGAATAGACAAACACACGTTGGCAACACATGCCACCGTTACACTACATGTCACATGTTCCAAATTCCATCCTTATGCCTGGTTCCAACCTTATGGCTACCCCCGACCTTATAACTAGTTTCAACCTATACCTCTAGGACCCCTGTACTCCAAAGTCCAACCTTATGCCTCTAAGGACCGCCATCCCCACTCCGACAATCTCCAACAATTCTACCTATTCATAGTACATGAGGGCACCGTTCATTTCATGGCCTGAAGCCCACTCTAACACATGAGCCTGAAGCCCAGCTAAGCCTGAAGCCCAGATCACTACTCCATAATCACATCATGGCCACCACTTGGGCCACATCTGTACCTTGGTGATTAATGTCACATACCATTACTCGTGCAATCCAGGTACAACCAATACACAGACAACATCATAGGAATCAATCAATGGATCACAACAAAGATATGAAACCATACTCAACAATGAAAGGAACATAATCCGACACCAACAATGATCAACACAAGTTATAATCCACAATAGGAAAGAACAAACCACACACGCTAGCATTTCAACATCAAACTAGCATGCTTATCAAACGGGTAAACAAAGCACAGTTCTGAAGAACATACAAGACTCATCACGGTTCAACGAATCACAAGGTTGAACACTTTGTTGGTCCCAAAAGAGGTAAGGTGAAAGTCTAGAGGGGGGGTGAATTGTAACACCCCGTGTTACGACCCCTAAAACCAATTAATTAATTAACCCATATCCCAAGAGAAAGAATAAATTATAATAATTAATTAGGGAAAGAGGCCCACCGTAGTCCATGGGCCCTTATCCCTAAACCCAATCCTTAGTTCCAAAAGGAATAGAATTAGAAAGCCTAAAATATTAGTTCCTAATCAGGACTCCTAAATATATATATAGGGGACTTAAGAGGCACTTAGAACCCCCCCCCCCCCCCCCCACCACAATAAACGACTCACCACCCCAAAAGAGCTCCAAGAATTCCCTTAGAAGAAATCAAGAAAGCAAGAAAGCTTAAAGAAAGACCCTTCATAGCCAAGGAATTAATTAAGGCTAAGAGGTAACCCATGTCTCAACAAAACCTATTTTCATAGCTATGATTTCCCCAGTAGGATTTCCCTATATTATTGTGTATTGATGATTTGTGATGTTATTATTGATGATTGATGGGATAATTCCATGGGTGATCTTGATATCGGGAGATTCTTGATAATTATGGTGTTCGTAACGATTATGTGGAGTTTTTGATGATTATATGTTGTTCTTGATAATTGTATGGCGCTCTTGATGCTTATGTGTTATTTGTACCGAATCTTGTAATTAGAAGATGAACAGTATTCGTGTTGATGTAAAAGTAATTAGAACCCAAGGTTGATGTTCTTGTTGGCGTTCTTGATGCTTGTGTGATGTTCTTGATGCTTATGTGATATTCTTACCGAATCTTGTAATTAGAAGACGAATCATATTCTTGTTGGTATAAAAGTGATTAGAACCCTAGGTTGTATCGTATGATATAATTCTTGGTGTATCGGGTGGGGAAGTCGCATATTTGGGTGCCAATTATGTTTAGAAAAGCATGATAGGTTATGTGGCGTATGTTTCTCGTATTTGATCCGTTAATTGTCTACGTGTTGATCGTTAATTGCGTTGTAAAGTGTCTAAGCATGGTTTCGGGTTCCACAATGGTTCCCGGGGCATTTTTGGTGAAAAAGAGTCAGTGGGGGGTAGATGGGGGGTAGGGGACCTGCCACCTACCCGCGCCCAGAAAGGGCGTCTTCGGCAGCGGGCGGGCAGCTGCCCGCCGGCGACCCGCTGCCCGGAACAGTGTATACCCGCGGGCAGCCGGCGGGTGGCCCCCACCCACCGGCTACCCGCTGGAATCCTCCCCCATTCGGGACCCCGGCTTCCCCGTTTGATGTTTCCCAGATCCCCGTGGTGTCCCAACGGACTCCGTTCATCGTGCCGTGTCTAGTTTGATGATTCGGGTACCGTTCGTAGGTTTATGAGTCTTATATATTGCATGCTAGTTGAATTGGTATCCCGTTGACCTAGGAGGAAGAAGTATGAACCCCTTAAGACCATTCTTAGTATGTGAAGGATCACCCATAGATTTTGTTAAACGTTTTCTCCCCCTTCCCAATGTGTTAATGTGGGTTGCATGTGCTTGCTATATGTTATGTGTGCATGATACCCCAATTCGGTTGCGATCGGATTGGTCATTCCTGAGCTGCGGTTCAGAAGCTGGCTGCGGTCAGATTTACACTACTGGGCTGCGGTCCACCGTTTGGTTGCGATCAAACGTTTCTACATGAGTTGCGGTTCATACTTTCCTGGCTGCGGTCAGATGACATACTCTTGGGCTGCGGTCCACTATTTGGTTGCGATCAAACTATGATGAGCTGCGGTTCATCGGTCGGTAGCGATCGACCCCTCCGTGTTGCGATATGGGGCAGGGTGCTGCGGGGCCGTGTCAGAGCTATATGCGCTGACCCTCATGTATGGGCATGCGATTGGTCCTGTGGCGCCAACAAAGTGTGCTATGTGATGAAATAGGGATGAGTTGTTGTTATGAATGTCTTGGGGATGTGACTATTGGATTTAGGTTGGGGATTGTTTGTGTTGGGTTATGATAATTAATTGTGCTCAGCCTTATCTGTCCAGCCTGTTGTGGATTGTATACGCTAGTTATAACTGTTGCTTGTGTCTAGCCTTATCTGTCGAGTCATTCCCGGGATTAAAAGCTAGAGTTCGTAGGATATATCTTCATGCTCAAAATGGTTTTCGTATATCTATATATATCTATATGTATTGTATTTCAACGCGTTGGAGTGGGTTACCAGCATCTCTCGCTGAACAGATATATTTGGCTTTCAGGCACAGAGGATTAGAGCACCGGAGCGGGCTAGACTGGAGCGTAGAAGTGGAGTAGTTTCCCTTTCGGCCTGCGTGCCATGTTATGCATTTACTTTTCGGAGAATATTAGTTAGATAGCCTGTGCACCCGGGTTCTCTAACCCAGGTGTGGCATAGCACCCCGTACGCTTATGTGATACTTTGGGATTTAGTGAGATGTTACCCTTGTTATATAAGTTTTAAATGTTCTTGAAAATCTGGGGTGTTACATGAATAGACTTTCAAACTTTTTCGCACTGCACAACAATTGCTAAGCCAGAGATAAACCAAAACTCTTAACTAGATTGTTAGAGTATGGTGCACAGCGGAAATAAAAAAACATTAAGTGTGTGTGAGATTGTGTGAGCAGTATATCTCGTGTAGAGCGAATATGTAAAGAGCGGTAAGTAAAGAAAGCAGTAAAGAACACAAGACAATTATAGTGGTTCGCGAGGTGGTGTATTCCTCCTACTCCACTTGCTCTTATCTCCAAGAGCAATTCACTATATCTACCACTTCTTGGTTCCAAGATACAATGAATTTCCGTGATCTAGTGCCTTGATCACAAAGCCTGCACTAATCACGCCCAGTGACACCACACTGCTGCTTCGGGTTTCACGTCGCCGCGCTACTATCCCAGGATTTCACGACTCCGCGTTACTTTCCCCCCGTCTTCCACACTCCGGTAGAAACGTATCCCGTGATCTGGTGCTTTGATCACCAAGCCCACACCAATCACGCCCAGTGCCTCCGACACTGCTGCTTCGGATCTCACAGCTCCGTGCTACTTTCCTCCCTTCTCTTGTTTTGCTCCAAAACAAGTGTTGTCTTGCTTCCAACTTCTGAGACTCCGTAGTTGATCTTCAATGATGCGCAGGTCTCTTTGATGAAGATAAACACTCTGGAATGATTTTTCTTGATAGCTCTGAGTGTTTTCTCTCTTTGAATATATCAAGTAAAGCACTTGATATTTTTGCTCTGCTTTGCTCTGTTTAAGAACTCTCTGAATATTTCTCTTTTGAAGCTCTCTGAGTTCTTTTTCTTTTCTCACTTCTCACTTGAAGATTTTTGGTATGCTCTGTACCAAATGAGATTTTTGCTCTATGCTCTTTCAAGCTTAATTGCTCTATTCGATCCCTTTTATGGATTCGAATTTTTTGCTCTTGCTCTATTGCTCTTCACACATCTTCAAGTCTTCATATCTTCATCATTTTATAGCTGGTAATGAGAATCTGTCCGTTGGAAAGAGACGCTCTCATTTTTGAAATCTTGTATCTTTTTGTCAGAGATCTTATCTTATCTTCTGCAAAAGATGTCAGAAAGGATAAGCTAGCCGTTTCATGGATCTTCATCTCCATGTAAATGAGCTCCCAAACTTCATCTGATATTCCTCTGGTTTAACGTTTGAGTGAGAATATCTGGGTCTCAGTTTTGGTGTAGAATGGCTTCTCTGATCAGCTCTGGAGTGGTCCTTGTATCTTTGGGATTTAAAAATATTCATTAATTTAATCCCATACTAGTTAAAACTATTATTTTTCCTTGTGAGAATATTTTCACTGTAAGTTCATCTTCATCTTCTTCATTCTCACGTCTGGGTGTTCTCAGACTTCAAACTGGCCCAATTTGAAACTCCCAGACTTCTCCTGTTATTCATCTCAATTCAATGGTCCCCAACTTGACTTGAAATTGCATCCCATTCTACAATGGTCCCCAACTTGACTTGAAATTGCATCCCATTCTACAACCTCAATTGGCTCCCAATTTCAATTCTACATTGGATCCCAATTGGCTCCCAATTTCAATTCTACATTGGATCCCAACTTGCTCCCAATTTCAATTGATTTCAATTTCTGGCTCCCAATTTCAATTGCTTCGAACTAGCTCCCAATTTCAATTTCTGGCTCCCAATTTCAATTGCTTCGAACTAGCTCCCAATTTTGAAATTGGCTCCCAGACTTCTCCTGTTATTCATCTCAATTCAATGGTCCCCAACTTGACTTGAAATTGCATCCCATTCTACAACCTCAATTGGCTCCCAATTTCAATTCTACATTGGATCCCAACTCGCTCCCAATTTCAATTGATTTCAATTTCTGGCTCCCAATTTCAATTGCTTCGCTTCGAACTAGCTCCCAATTCCTTTGAATTGGTTCCCAAGTGCAATTGCATCTCAATTTCTGGCTCCCAATTTCAATTGCTTCGCTTCGAACTAGCTCCCAATTCCTTTGAATTGGTTCCCAAGTGCAATTGCATCTCAATTGCCACCCAAGTGAAATTGCTTCCCAATTTCCACTTGTAATTAATTTAATTTGACTTCTCAAATTTTACCTTGTAAAATTGTTGATAGTGAGTTTTGAACTTAAGCCATTTCACATAACATATCAAGCATCATCCACTTCATCCGTACAACTTTTGATTAAATTTCCAATCACATTTGATGTACTTCTTTCTTTTCATAGATGCTTGATCTCCAAGTCAATTTCATGCATTCTTCCAACCTTAATTTTCTTCACGAAAATTCTTCTGCGATATCTTCTTTGAGTAACATTGACGTGAATTATTGTATCATTCATCTTCTACTTCAATTTGTCATTTTCTTCAGACAAATTCTTGATTTTAGGCTTTATATCTTCTTCTTCTATTATCATGCATCTTCCTCTGTTTTTCTCTTTTCTAATTTAAATAATTTCCCGATCATGGTCTAAGACTCTACTAGACCTATAAATAAAATTGGGGGATCTACAAATACAAATTTGGCATATCAAAACCATTACACTTTATTCCTAACAATTTCCCCCCTTTTGATAATGTCAAAACCTATACTCAGTCATTGGCTTTAAGTCTTTGAAAAATAATCTTTTTGCTCAATTTTATTTGACAAAGCCAAGATGAGTTTAACAATGGTTTTCTAGACACAATCAAAAGAAACTTGTGAATTAAATTTTTAGACAAGCTCCTAAACGCATCTTGAATTATTTTTATTTTGATCATCATCAATTTTTAATTTTATCGTGCGTTTGACATATTTCTTGTCTTTTAATTCACGAAAGTCTAATTACATTAAACAAATAAAATTAAAGACTCAAAATAGACCATGGGAAATTATTATTGATATATTTCGAAAATATTGAGAAAAACACAACAGAGGTTCGAAAATAGAAAATATCAGCTTAAGAAAATTTTCAGATTACCTCCTGGGTTTCTTCACACCAGAGTCTTTCTTCAAAATTTCCTTGACATATTCTCTGAGCTTGAAGAAATCATCTTTGAACTTTGCATTCTGAAATTTCTTTGTAAGCTGTCCGGCCATGTAGTGTCCATAAGCTTCTTTGATATTGTTGCCCAGAAGAACTCCGTTTTCCCACCATAAGACACATTCTTCGAAGCTTCTTTCTTCTCCAAGATTCATGCCCATATTTCCGGTGAAATCTCTTAGTTCATACCACATCTCGGTTCTTTTCCTTTTGCCTTCTTCTTCTTTATTCTTCTCCGAGATCCATTGGGCTTGATCAGCTGCAGACCATTTGTTGATCATGCTTGGTAGATTTTCCTAGTCCATATTGTTGTCTGAGTGGCGGTACCCTTAGAGCATTCAAACCAGCCACGCTGTTCACCAACCTTCGATGTACTCGTACCAAGACTAGGATTCGCGAACTAAGCAAAACCAATCTGAGATGGTCCTTGTGAGGATTGTCCGCGGCTTCGACCTTTACCTTGAGTAGACATTACTGGCTGTTGTTGACTTCCAAGAATAAATTCTTGTTGTTGCAAAGCCAAGTGACTGAGAATTTCTTCCCCCCTTTTGGCGTTATCAACCAAAAATGCAAGGGTCTTAAAATCTCGGTCTTGGTTTGCCTTCACAGTTTCAACACTATTGTGCGTTTCAATGGAAACGGTTTATACGTTGTCCAGTTTGTTTGTTGTAACTGCGAGTTCAGCTTCAAGTTTGTTGATTCGGATTTCTTGATCTTGAATCGCTTTGATCTGTCTCAAGTGACGTTCGTTGTTAATCTTTTCAGCTGCTTCTTGTTCCTTCTTCATGAGCTGAATCACTTCAAGTAAGCCTTTTGTCAATTCTCATTTCAAAATTCTTTCTGCTCTGTCAATCTGGGTCTTCAAAATATTTTGATGCTCCATTAATTCCTTCAGATTGACTCGTGTATCCGTGTGTTGTTGATCCATCATTTGATTTTGTTCAACCAACTTTTCTCCAATTGTTTGACAAACAACATCACTGGATTCGGCTACTTTGGCAAATAAGGATGAAAATATGCCATCATCTTGATCATTCATCTGCACAAAGTTTTGAGGGGATCCGAATGGACTTCTATTCGGATCTGTGAGAACAACTGTATCAATAAGTTGCATCCCTTCTTCTTCAGGTGATTCGGCTTCTTGATTGAGATCACCAACTTGTTCTTCTAGGACTTCTGTTCTCGTGTAATTGTCTGCAAATAATTCTTCATTTTCTAGAACAGGGTCCATGGTAGGCATGGTAGACTTGGTATGGTGTACCAGCAATACACTGGATAAATCCTCTGTGATTTGCAGTCTACTCTCAGTAGCAACTTCTACTGCAACTTCAACTAGTATATCTCTTCTTCTTTCTTCTGACACTTCTCGTACTGACACTTCGGCTTCATTGGATCCCACAAGTTGTTCATTGCACTCCAGATTCACATTAGTTGTTGTGGCGGTCAGATCAGATATTAATAAAGAAGCATCATGGACTTTCACAGGCATATCCATATGATTTTCAGTGCTTATGATTGGTACATCAATGAGTGTCGTCCCTTCAGTTCTTTCATCAAAGATTTCATTATCCACAAGAGATGTGTTACCTGGATAATGATGTGTGTCATAAACTGACCTTTGTAGAGCTAACTGAAGTGAAATTTCATTCTGTCGTTCTTGTTCGGCTAAACGGTCTTGAGCCGTACTACCTCCCTTTATTGGTGCTTTTCCTTTTTGTCTTGCTGCCTTCTCGTGTAGCTTCATGTGATAGACTTGATTTAAATCCATGTTGAGTGCATCCAGCGTCACGCTCGTTCCGCACCATTCCAAGGAAAAATCTTCACTCCGTATCAAATCTGGGGTGATTTTTGACATGAAAGAATGATATCTTTCAAGTTTCCATTCTCTCCAAGTTTGCACCATTATCAATTCTTTCAACAGCTCCGGATCATCTTGAATGAGAGCTGAGTCAAAAACTATAGGTCCTGCACTTCCTTCGGCTGCAGATTGACTCGAGAGTCTTCTTTGTAGATCATTCGAAATTTGCACATCAACTCCTGCAAATTCCATTCTTGTAGTATCGTCAACTCCTTTGGCCAACACGTTTGGTTCGGCATATTTGATCGGAACAACTGCCATAGCCGTACTGATGGCTTCTTGATCTCTTCCTGATGGATTGCTTGATCCCATTTGATTACTTGAGGTTGAGATTGCTTTGCTGTTTCTCGGTCTGGAACTCTGAGGTGTTTTTGAACTTGTAGAACTCCCACCTTCTTGTCCTTTTCTCTGGCTTGACCTTTTTCCAAAATTAGGACTGAATTTTCTGAAGAGAGCTCTGTAAATTCCAATATTTTTGTGTTTTCTCATTGGAATTGTCTTCTTCCTTAGCAGTTCTCCAATGATGAGACCATATCCAACATTTTGATAGAATCGATCCACTACAGCGGGTTTCTTCATTGGTTTGGCAGAATGAACAAAAATGACCATCTTCCTGTAGATAAATTTTGCCCATTTGAATTTTATTCCTTTCATGATTCCGTCCATCAGGCACACTATCGATGCAGTCAAATCTTCAGTACTTCCTAGTTTGTGTTCAAGAATCTTGTAAATCATGTCCACCAACATCTCATATTCAAACTTCAATACATTCTTATGAGCGGATACATCAGAGAAAATTGGAGCCGTAGGACCACGAATCTCGTTCCAAAAATTTTGAACAACATAGTTGTGAGATTCTGGCATTATCTGAAATTCAGGAAAGTTGAAGCACTTGTGTATGTCATCTTCTGTGATCGAAACTTCTGATCCTCCAACTTTAGATTTAATCGAGTCCTTTTCAACGACTGCATGTAGATAAAATTCGGCTATATCTTCTTCAAAGGTTCCAAAGTAGTTGTATGTGAAGAAATCAAATAGTCCACAGTCTTTTAAAGCTTGAAGAATTTTATCGGTCGTGTCCTTGTCGGTAGAACCTAGTTTGAAAAACTCAGGATTGAGTTCCATCCCATTCGTCACTTGTTGAGAGAGGGCGAAAATAGGATCAGTTTGCTTTCTTCCAGATTGGGCCATGATGATCAGATTGATTGATCGAGGAGAGATAATTTGAGAGAGAGTTTTCTGATTTTCTGAAGGTCTTGAAAGAGTTTTTGAGATATAAGTGAGGGGTTTATATGAGGAGGATGACTCGAAGGGGTTTTTCGAATTTAAGAGAGAGAGATGAGACTTCTCAATTATACCCTTTGGTTGAGGTGTGTCGATTGGGTGAGTTTAGGGTAGATGAGTCATCTGATATAGAGTGTTACGAGGAAAGAGAAAATGTCATCATGAGCAGACAATAGCATTTAATGCTCACACCTCTTTAGAAATACCCAATGCACGTAAGGTGTAGAGGGTGGAGATTTGAAGAGACACTTAGGAAGGATTTGGGTTCTGATCTCCTTGAGATTTGTTTATGGAGATCGATTAGGAGAGTGGTTTTCTGACAGGCGAGATGGGGGTGTCGATTGAGAGAGGGTGTAAATCTTGTTTGGAAAGATTTGATTTAGGAGAGGATTATGGGGGGAGGTTTAGGTTGGGTGGAGGTTTAGAAATGGTAGGAGTTTATGGGTGGAGGTTTGATGCCCAATTAAACTCTAAATTTTCCTCCTTTATCTCCTGATTTCCTTCTCAAATTCGTGTACCACAAACATAATAACACTCAAACATCTCGTTAGTAGCAAAAATTACTCCACAAATAATTAATCACACATACCAATTATATTAAACTCATACACGGTAATTTCCAATCAAAATTTAAGCACATTTTGGAAACTAACAAAATTAACACACATATTCCTAAATTATAATTAGAAACATCTTTATAATTAGCACACAAATCAGATTCCAAAATATTTTAGAAACTGACAAAAATATTAACTTATAGATTTCTAAAACATTTTATTGCGAATTATATCACATATACTGCATATACACGAATACATATATATAATGCAATAAACACATTAAATCACATTACGCACATAACACATATATATTAAACAAACACGGTAAATCATTTTTAGAGCAAATTGTTCATGCAAACAAGTTAGTTAATTTACAGAAACATGAACACATACTCAAAAACTGATTAACACATTAAAACATGCAATTCTATACAAAACATCAAATAAATCACGAATTGTAAATTTTATCAAATTAATTTGCATGGCACATGATCTCACGTTAAATAACACATGCAAATACACAAATAAATTCCTAACACATATTGCAATTTTATCATATAAAAATTTCGAATAAAAACATACATGCAAATACGTAAAACAATTTATTTTGAGCACAAGTATCAATTTAAATAGAGAGATTAAGTCCAGTGATACTTAGCTCATTTCGATCATTCCCAACTCGTGCCTTAAGGTAGAAAATCTCGTTTCGCATAAAGGCTTCGTGAGAATATCAGCAACTTGGTTTTCCGTAGGGATATATTCGATCTTCAGATTTTTCTTTTCAACGTGATCCCTTATAAAATGATGTCGAATGTCGATATGTTTGGTTCTTGAGTGAAGCACCGGATTGTGAGTGATAGTGATTGCACAAGTATTATCACAATAAATGCTAACGTCATCACAATTTACTCCGTAATCCTTCAATTGTTGCTTCATCCACAAAATTTACGCACAACAACTTCTTGCAGCAATATATTCGGCCTCGGCGGTACTAGTTGCGATGGAATTTTGCTTTTTGCTGAACCAAGAAACAAGCCTTCCCCCAAGAACTGACATGTCCCGGAAGTGCTTTTTCTGTCTATTTTGCAACCTGCAAAATCCGCATCTGAAAAACCTGTTAGAGTAAAATCTGTACCTTTGGATACCATAATCCAACATTGATTGTGCCTTTCAAATATCGTATGATCTTCTTTGTTGCGGTGAGGTGGCTTTCTTTTGGATTTGCTTGGAATCTTGCACACACGCCCACAGCATAAGAACTGTCCGGCCTGCTTGCAGTAAGATATAGAAGTGAACCAATCATTCCTCTATATTTTGTTTGATCGACATCCTTTCCATCTTCATCTTTGTCTAGCCTTATTGATGTGCTCATTGGAATTTTGATCGATGATTTTCCATCAAGGTCAAACTTCTTTATCAAGTCGCGGGTGTACTTTGCTTGATTGATGAATACTCCTTCTTTCAGTTGTTTGACTTGTAAGCCCAAGAAGTAATTCAATTCACCCATCATGCTCATTTCGAATTTATTCTGCATAAGCTTAGAAAATTTCTCACACAAAGAATTGTTAGTGCTTCCAAAAATAATATCATCAACATATATTTGCACTAATAAAATATGATCACCATCTTGAATTCTAAATAGAGTTTTGTCAACAAGGCCTTTGGTGAATCCACAGCTTATTAAGAACATTGACAAAGTGTCATACCAAGCTCTAGGTGCTTGTTTCAACCCATACAATGCCTTTTTAAGTTTGTAGACTTTATCACCTTCGCCTTTTACCTCAAAACCTGGGGGTTGTTCGACATAAACTTCTTCTTCGAGTAGACCATTCAAGAATGCGCTTTTCACGTCTATTTGATAAACGGTGAAATCTTTGTGTGCGGCATAGGCTAGGAAAATTCTGATTGCTTCAAGTCGGGCCACCGGTGCAAAAGTTTCATCAAAATCTATTCCTTCTTCTTGAGAGTATCCTTTTGCCACGAGCCTTGCTTTATTCCTAACAATTACGCCTTCTTCGTTTGTTTTGTTCCGGAAGAACCATTTGGTTCCTACAACATTGTGGTTCGCCGGTCTTGGAATAAGTTCCCAAACATCATTTCTTTTGAATTGATCGAGCTCCTCTTGCATAGCATTTATCCAATCCGGATCATTGAGAGCTTCGTCAATTTCTTTTGATTCAATTTGAGATAGATAACACGCGAACAATGCTTCCATGGTGGATGATCTTGTTTTCACGCCTTCATGAATATTCCCAATAATTAATTCTGGAGGGTGATTTTTGAGTCATCTTAAATCTGGTTCAAATGGGTGCATGGTACTGGTGGATCCATTTGTTGTGTACTGGGAGAGTTGGTTTGAATTTCCACATTTAATTCTTCTTGAAATTGATTACCAACTTCACATGCAACTTGATCACACATTGGAACCCGTACTGCATCCTCATTCCCACGTGAGGCATCACTCCCAAAATTATTATTAAAAGAATTTCCAACTTCTTCTAGATGAGGGATGGGATTTTCTAGAGAATTAATTTCCAACTCATCCATTCCCTGCAAAACATCATCTTCACACGTATCATTAGTATTACAGAAAACAATATGACACTTGTTACCATTTTGTGCAATTTCTTCGTCCAGTGCATCATTTTTGATCTGTGATTTTTCATCAAATACCACGTGTATGGATTCTTTAACCACCATTGATCTTTTATTCAAAACTCTGAATGCCTTGGTGGTAGCTGAATATCCTAGAAAAATTCCTTCATCTGCACGCGCATCAAAAGCTTTTAGATGCAATTTATCATTAATATGAATAAAATATTTGCATCCAAAAATATGAAAATAACCAATTCCTTCATCCGCCCAATATCGTTTCGGGAGACCGGCAGCACTAATCATCACTCGTGCGGCTTCTTTGAGCGTCCGGTTTCTTCTTTCGGCAACACCGTTTTGTTGCGGTGTTCTTGCGGCAGATAATGGATGAGAAATTCCATGTGAATTGCAAAAAGCTTGTATAACTCCATTCATGAACTCGGTTCCGCGATCCGTTCGTATTTTTGATATTTGCAATTCTTTCTCATTTTGTAGTTGCTTCAACAGCTTCGGTAGAATTTGCTCAACTTCATTTTTCTTCTTGAGAAAAACGGTCCAAGTGTACCTGGAAAAATCATCAACAACAACAAGAGTATATTTCTTACAACTTACACTTATTAGATCAACCGGTCCAAATAAGTCCATATGTAGTAAGCTTAGCGGTCTTGACGTTGACTTGTGTGTCTTTGATTTGAATGATGATTTGATTTGCTTTCTGCGTTGGCATGCATCACACACTTGGTCCTTCTTGAAGATAATATCTGGCAAGCCTTCTACTAGATTCTTCTTTGCAAGCTGATTGATAGTCTTGAAGTTTAAGTGGTTGAGCTTTCTGTGTCATTCCCAATTAGCTTCATTCGAATTTCTGGCCATTAAGCACACTGAATCTTTTCTTGTGCTCCAATCAACAACATACTTATTCTTTCGCCGTTTTCCAGATAAAATAATCTCATTTGTGAGCTCATTTTTGATTAGGCAATTATCTTTAGAAAATTCTACAAGATAGCCTTTATCACAAAATTGACTAGTGCTCAACAAATTAAATTTCAATCCTTCAACGAAAGAAACATCTTCAATCTTCAAACCATTTTTCTTGATCGTGCCAACTCCTTTTGTAATTCCATAATTTTGATTTCCTCCGAATATAACTTTTGGTCCATCGATTTCTTTGAAATTCACTAGATATGATTTATTTCTAGACATGTGGCGTGAGCAACCACTATCGATGTACCAAATATCCTGCAAAAGATTTTTGGTAACCAAACTCACCTTGATCTTATTTAATTAAGATGAGGCGATTTGTAACCATTAGAGACATGATAATCATAACTCACTTTAGAAAATATTTTTGGCACCGGGTTTTGAAAATTATTTTTATATTTTGGCACCTGGGAAGAGAATGGTTGCTTTGGTCTATAAAAAGTATTACATCTATTGCACAACCAATCTTTTTGAGTGGGATGAAATCTCCCAACTTTATTTCTAGAAAAGCTTCCCTCTTTTCTATGAAATCTTTTTGCACTTGACTCTTTGGCATATCTTTGCTTGATGAATTTTTGTTGTTTTGCCGTATCATAGAATTGTTTTGGCCTTTCAACATTCAATTTTGCTTTTGTTTGATAGCCAAGTCCTTGTCTCATTGTGCTATTCTGACTTTTAACAAATTTTACCACTTGAACTTTATTATTTAAAGTAGTAGTAGAATTTGTCAGATTTTGAGGGGTTTGAGAACATGTGGAGTCATAACCAATTCCGGTTCTATCTCATGATGGCTTTTGCATGCTCACCATTTTATCTATAATTTTAGATGAATTAGTGAACGTAGCAATAATAGCTCTAAGATTATGTTCTCTAACCTCTCTAGCTTTACACTCTTCTTGAAGATGAATATTTTCATTCTTCAATTTACTCACTTCAAGTAAAGCATCTTGCAATTTTTTATTCGTTTCTTCTTTTTCAAGAATTAGAATATTATTGCGCTCCTTGAGTTGAGGATGAGTGAGCATAATCTCTTGACATTCTCGCATTAGATTGTCAATAGATTCACTAGAAAAAGAAGAATTAACAGAATTGAAAGAATTAGAGGTTACCTCTTCTTCCTCTGCGTCAAGAGCCATAAGACAATCTTCACTTGTACTCAACTCAATTGACTTGCATATTAGCGCCGTATCATCATCCGAACATGAACTTTCATCGCTTGATGATGAATCCTTCGAATCATCATTTTCGTTTGGTTCGTTGCTAACGAGAGCTTTTCTTTTGTCGCGCTTGAACCTTTTGCTTTCGGATTTGTTCGGCGTAGATTCAACATTTTTGCCTTGATACTTGCTAACGATCGGATACGGACAATTTATTTTAAAATGTCCGGGTTTGCGGCAATTGTAGCACAAATCCTTGTTTTCTTCGACTTTTTCTTCTTGTGTTATGCGAGAGATGAATTTTCCACGAGCAGAATTTTTGTTGTCTCCTTTTCGCATAAACCTTTTAAATCTTTTCACAAAAAGAGCAAATTGTTCGTCAGTCATAAAATCAACATTATTTTCTACTAACCTGGAGGTTGACGGTTGTTCGGCCATTAAGCATAATTTCGAGCTTCATGAACATCATCATCTTTGGCCTTCATTTCGAACTCATATGCTTTTAGATCACTAAATAATTTGTGTGTTGACGATGAGGATTTGATTATTGAATATTATTGAATCAAAATACAACTGAGTCTGAACAAGTGATAATATAGAGAGTAGATAAAGAGTCCTAACGAACAACTAATATAAGAGTCCTAATACTCCCCCTCAAACTCAAGACGGAGCAGCTGCAACATTGAGTTTGTCCCGTAGAAAGGAAAATCGAGTTGACGGAAGAGCCTTGGTGAAAACATCTGCCAGTTGATCCTTCGTAGAAATAAAGTGAACCTGAAGCTCCTTCTTGGCAACCTTATCACGAACGAAGTGATAATCAATCTCCACATGCTTCGTTCGGGCATGAAACACCGGGTTTGAACAGAGGTAGGTGGCACCCAAGTTGTCACACCACAGAGTTGGCGCAGAAGCCAGCGGAAAACCAATCTCTTTAAGTAACGAAACAAGCCACGTAACCTCAGCCGAGACATCAGCTAAGGCCTTGTATTCAGCCTCAGTAGACGAACGCGCCACCGTGCGCTGCTTCCTGCACGACCAGGAAACCAGATTGCTACCCACATAGACAGCAAAGCTACTGGTAGACTTTTGATCGTCTGGATTGCCAACCCAATCCGAGTCAGAAAAAGCATGGACAGCAGAAGACAGAGACCTGCGAATACGAAGACCAAGACCAAGAGTGCCCTTAACATACCTTAACAGCCGCTTCATCAGACTCCAATCAGTCGTGGTAGGAGACTGCATGTGCTGACAGAGCCTATTGACTGCATAAGATAAATCAAGCCGAGTCACAGTCAAGTACTGCAGGGCACCCGCAATGCTGCGATAATGAGTATGGTCGGCATAAGGAGTAGTGTCAGCATCATCAGACCGAACAACCGAAATCGGGGTCGAAACCGGCTTGCAATCCACCATGCCGGCCCTCTTAAGAATGTCCTGAATATAACGCCTCTGGGAGAGTAGAATACCATCCGAGAGAGGCACAGTCTCAATGCCAAGAAAAAACGAAGGAGCCCCCATATCCCGAATCTTGAACTCCGCAGCCAGCTTGACCACAATACCTGAAACCCGCTGTGGATCTGAGCCCATAACCAGAATGTCATTGACATACACCAAAAAATACAACTGCACAGCACCATCAGAATAGATAAATAACGACACATCAGTTTTAGAAGGAACAAAACCAACCGAACAAAGAAAATCGTGCAACCGAGTGAACCAAGCACGAGGGGCCTGCTTCAAACCATAAAGAGAACGTTGCAGAAAGCACACATGATCCGGTTTGGATTTGTCCTCGTAGCCAGGTGGCTGACGCATGTACACCGTCTCAGCTAGAGAACCATTCAGAAACGCATTGTGAGCATCCAATTGCCGAATGGACCACCCACGGGAATAAGCTAAGGAAAGCAAAAGCCGAACAGTGGTAGGCTTAAAAACCGGACTGAATGTCTCAAAAAAGTCTTTCCCGGCAACCTGATTAAAACCCTTAGCCACTAGCCGGGCCTTGTGGCGCTCAACAGATCCATCCGCATTACGCTTGACCCGAAATACCCACTTACACCCCACAACATTCATACCCGGAGTGTAAGGAACAAGACGCCATGTATGGTTCTGTAGCAAAGCGTTAAACTCTACATCCATGGCCTCACGCCACTCTGGATGGCGCACAGCCTGTGAATAACATGTGGGCTCAAGATCATCAGCAGCAGTGAACAAAGCAACATGATCCTTAGGGCCCATACTCCGTGTACCCATCACATGAGACCGCGGCCCAACAACCTTGGCACCACGACCCCGACGTGGCCGACCACGACGAGCAACCTGTCCACAGTCAGATACTATCCGCTCACTAGAATCCGAATCCTGAACCACGGGGATAGAAACCGGCTGCTCCTCCCTAGCAGGCAAAACCGGCGCAGGAACAGCAACAACGGGGGCAACACCCCACGGAACAGCCCGAGACTTAGCAACAACCTGCGTAGAAACACCACTAGCAAATGGAAAAACAGCCTCATCGAATCGCACATGGCGACAGATAAAGACTTTATTAGTGACAGTATCTAGACAACGATAGCCACGAAAAGAGTCAGGATAGCCCAAGAAAATACACGGAGACGAACGATACTGCAATTTATTACGATTATATGGACGCAGTAGAGGAAAACAAAGACAACCAAACACACGCAAAAAGGAGTAAGACGGAGGGGATCGATGCAGACGATAATGAGGAGACTCATTGTCTAAAACCCGAGTAGGCATCTTATTAATTAAATAGACTGCCGTTTCAAACGCAAAATCCCAATAACGAGAGGGAACTGAAGCCTGAGCCATTAAGGCCAACCCCGTCTCCACTATATGCCTATGACGACGCTCTACCCGACCATTTTGTTCATGTGTATACGCACAAGACTGCCTGTGACGAATACCAAGAGACACAAACGTAGAGTGGAGCTTTTTGTACTCTCCCCCTAAATCAGATTGAATTGAAATTATTTTATGGGAGAATGAACGCTCAACAAGAGAGCAAAAACGCTCAAAAATAGCATAGATATCGGTTTTCGCACGCATAGGATAAAACCAAACAAAACGCGTAAAGTCATCCACAAACAAAACAAAATAACGAAAACCATTAACAGAGGTAATTGGCGCAGGGCCCCAAACATCAGTATAAACGAGTTCTAATACACGAGTACTAGAAGTAGCAACACGAGGTAATGGAAAACGGGAAGATTTCCCTAACTGACAAGACGAACAAACATTCGACAATTCACTAGAATTAAATTGACTAACACCAGACAACTGTAAAATTTGACGCAGAACTCGTGTGTGTGGATGACCAAGCCGCTGGTGCCAAGTACAAGACGAGACACGTGCAGCAACATTAGTAGACGGACTACGACAGGAAACAAGCCAAGTATATAAACCGCCCGACGCGCCCCTCTTAAAAAGCACCTCCTTGGTCAAGAGATCCTTCACAAGAAAATACTCAAAATGAAACTCAAAAAAGACACGATTATCCCTAGCAAAACGCTGAACAGAAAGCAAAGAGGACGACAGGCCAGGGACATGCAAGACATCATTTAAATGAAAAAGCTTATGAGAAGAGGCTATCGAAGCAGTACCAACACTAAGTATAGTCATACCTGTACCATTGCCAACCCGGAGAGTGTCAAAACCATCATAGCCAGCAGCGGAAGTCAACACCGAGGAGTCAGGTGTAGCATAGTTCGTGGCACCCGTGTCAGGAAACCACTGATGAGAATCAACCGAGCCACCCACATCTCCGGAATAAGTCATGTGAACCTGAGGACCGGGTGACTCAGAATACCTACGGTAGCAAGTCAACGCGGAATGCCCTTGCTTATCACAAATCTGACATCGCACATCGGACCGACCCCGGCCCCGGCCTCGGCCTCCTCGGCCACGGCCACCACCTGAGCCACCGCGACCCGAGCCATCACCGCCCGAGCCACCACTGCCCGAGCCACTGCCCGAACCACCACGATTCTGCCCGCCATTCATGCGGCCGCGGCTCACGGCCATAGCTGCCGGCGATCCAACACCACCGCCGCCGGCTGCGCAAATCCATTCCTCGGAAGTAAGGTAGTCCGACAGCTCGGACAACGTCACCGGAGAGCCATGCGTCAAGGGTGCAACGAGCGGACGAAGCTCCGGCCGCAACCCGCGAAAAACATATATATTCTGATCATCCCGCATGATCGAACGGCCGGCAAGCGCCAAGTCTTCTACAAGCATCCGTGCTCGACCGAGATAGTCCGAGACAGAAGACTCCCCCTGAGTGAGGGCTTGCAACTCGCCAAGAAGCCGCAGGGCTCGAGACCTTGTCGCCGATCCGAGTTCCTGTTCAATGGCCAACCACAAGGCACGGGAAGTGGTTCGGCCAACAGCCATGTGCATCATCTCATCAGACAACGACGAAATTAAAAGAGACAAGATGGCCTTGTCTTGCCGACGCCACTCCGAAGCCGAACCCGACACTATGGCAGTGCTGTTGTCCGCCGTGGACTCCATCGGCGCTGCACCGGTCGGACAGGCGTGCGTACCATCCACATAACCAAGGAGACCCTGCCCCTCCAAGAACGGAAGCATTTGAGTCCTCCAAAATAAATAATTGTGAACGGTAAGCTTAAGCGAGACGAAGTGATGCGCCGAAGATAGACTCGGAACCGGGTGGGGATGAACGAGAGCAACCTCGGACACAGTCCGTTCAGTAGATTCGCGAACAGAACCGTCATTGTTGTCTCCCATGGAAGAAACCTGGAAACTGATACCATATGAGGATTTGATTATTGAATATTATTGAATCAAAATACAACTGAGTCTGAACAAGTGATAATATAGAGAGTAGATAAAGAGTCCTAACGAACAACTAATATAAGAGTCCTAATATTGACAACATTCTTAGATCTCGGTGATCGCGCATAGCCGTAACCTTCATATCCCATGCAAATGGTAAGCCTCGTAGGATTTTGAGATTAATTTCTTTTTGGCTAATATTTTTGCCAAAATCACTAATCTCTCCAAGAACTTTTATCATTCGAGCTTCCATGTCTGCAAAACTTTCATTTGAGAGCATTTTGAAATCTTCAAACTTCTTCATGGCGATTGTGAGCTTATTGTCTTTTTCTTGTTCATCTCCTTCGCCAATCTTGATGAGAGTTTCCCATATTTCTTTGGCAGTGGCACACTTTCGGGTCTTCGGAAATATTGTATCATCAATGGCTTTGAATAGAATATCCTTGCCAATATTGTCAAGATTATTCCGCGTTTTATCGTCCGATGTCCATTCCGGTTTTGGCTTTTGTACGTACTGTGGAGCATCCCGGGATATAACAAACGCCGTATTGATCTTTAATATTTCTATAGGGCCAGTGGAAATAATTTCCCACATTTCATCGTGTAAGGCCGATAAGTGTACCTGCATACGAACTTTTCAATCATCAAATTTATCAAGTGAGAATAATAGATTTTGAGCTAAATCTTTCTTCATCATCATCACGAGAGATATGAAAGCTTAATCCAATTCACACACTTTGTAGAATGGATCAGCCTAGCAGTCAAAAACAGTTAACCCAGTTGGGCAACGTGTTTTAATACCAAAGGTTGGTACAAACTGACTCAAATAGGCTACAGGCTCTGATACCAATTGTTGGTCCCAAAAGAGGTAAGGTGAAAGTCTAGAGGGGGGGGGGGAGTGTGAATAGACTTTCAAACTTTTTCGCACAGCACAACAATTGCTAAGCCAGATATAAACCAAAACTCTTAACTAGATTGTTAGAGTATGGTGCACAGCGGAAATAAATAAACATAAAGTGTGTGTGAGATTGTGTGAGCAGTATATCTCATGTAGAGCGAATATGTAAAGAGCGGTAAGTAAAGAAAGCAGTAAAGAACACAAGACAATTATAGTGGTTCGCGAGGTGGTGTAATCCTCCTACTCCACTTGCTCTTATCTCCAAGAACAATTCACTATATCTACCACTTCTTGGTTCCAAGATACAATGAATTTCCGTGATCTAGTGCTTTGTTCACAAAGCCCGCACTAATCACGCCCAGTGACACCACACTGCTGCTTCGGGTTTCATGTCGTCGCGTTACTATCCCAGGATTTCACGACTCCGCGTTACTCCCCCCCCCCCCCCCCCCGTCTTCCACACTCCGGTAGAAACGTATCCCGTGATCTGGTGCTTTGATCACCAAACCCACACCAATCACGCCCAGTGCCTCCGACACTGCTGCTTCGGATCTCACAGCTCTGTGTGACAATCCAGGATTTCACAGCTCCGTGCTACTTTCCTCCCTTCTCTTGTTTTGCTCCAAAACAAGTGTTGTCTTGCTTCCAACTTCTGAGACTCTGTAGTTGATCTTCAATGATGCGCAGGTCTCTTTGATGAAGATAAACACTCTGGAATGATTTTTCTTGATAGCTCTGAGTGTTTTCTCTCTTTGAATATATCAAGTAAAGCACTTGATATTTTTGCTCTGCTTTGCTCTGTTTAAGAACTCTCTGAATATTTCTCTTTTGAAGCTCTCTGAGTTCTTTTTCTTTTCTCACTTCTCATTTGAAGATTTTTGGTATGCTCTGTACCAAATGAGATTTTTTCTCTATGCTCTTTCAAGCTTAATTGCTCTATTCGATCCCTTTTATGGATTCGAATTTTTTGCTCTTGCTCTATTGCTCTTCACACATCTTCAAGTCTTCATATCTTCATCATTTTATAGCTGGTAATGAGAATCTGTCCGTTGGAAAGAGACGCTCTCATTTTTGAAATCTTGTATCTTTTTGTCAGAGATCTTATCTTATCTTCTGCAAAAGATGTCAGAAAGGATAAGCTAGCCGTTTCATGGATCTTCATCTCCATGTAAATGAGCTCCCAAACTTCATCTGATATTCCTCTGGTTTAACGTTTGAGTGAGAATATCTGGGTCTCAGTTTTGGTGTAGAATGGCTTCTCTGATCAGCTCTGGAGTGGTCCTTGTATCTTTGGGATTTAAAAATATTCATTAATTTAATTCCATACTAGTTAAAACTAGTATTTTTCCTTGTGAGAATATTTTCGCTGTAAGTTCATCTTCATCTTCTTCATTCTCACGTCTGGGTGTTCTCAGACTTCAAACTGGCTTTGAACTTCCACCCAATTTGAATTTCTCCTTTGTAATTGACACCCAATTTCAATTGGCTTGTAATTGGCTCCCAATTTGAATTTCTCCATTGTAATTGGCACCCATTTGATTTTGACTTGCAATTGGCTCCCAAACAGCTCCTGGTGCTTTCAATTGCTTCCCAATTTGAATTGTTGACTTTGACTTTGAAATTGGCTCCCAGACTTCTCCTGTTATTGAATTTCATCACAATTCAATTTGATCTCCATGTCTTCTTTGAATCGGTCCCCAACTTGAAATTACATCCTGCTGCTTTCAATTGCTTCCCAATTTGAATTGTTGACTTTGACTTTGAAATTGGCTCCCAGACTTCTCCTGTTATTGAATTTCATCTCAATTCAATTTGATCTCCATTTCTTCTTTGAATCGGTCCCCAACTTGAAATTGCATCCCATACTACAACCTCAATCGGCTCCCAATTTCAATTCTACATTGGCTCCCATCTTGAATTGATTCCCATGTGAAACTTGCTCCCAATTTCAATTGATTTCAATTTCTCTGAAACTGGCTCCCAATTTCAATTACTATGAAATCGGCTCCCAATTCAAAATTCCTTTGAATTGGCTCCGAGTGCAATTGCATCTCAATTGCCATTGCATCCCATACTACAACCTCAATTGGCTCCCAATTTCAATTCTACATTGGCTCCCATCTTGAATTGATTCCCATATGAAACTTGCTCCCAATTTCAATTACTATGAAATCGGCTCCAAATTCAAAATTCCTTTGAATTGGCTCCGAGTGCAATTGCATCTCAATTGCCACCCAATTTCCACTTGTAATCGGCGCCCAAAGCTTAGACTAGAGCCCAACTCCATTAGATTAATTTAATTTGACTTCTCAAATTTTACCTTGTAAAATTTACAATTTTTGGTGAGTTTCGAACTTGAGCCATTTCACATAACATATCAAGCATCATCCACTTCGTCCGTACAGCTTTTGATTAAATCTCCAATCACATTTGATGTACTCCTTTCTTTTCATAGATGCTTGATCTCCAAGTCAATTTCATGCATTCTTCCAACCTTAATTTTCTTCACGAAAATTCTTCTGCGATATCTTCTTTGAGTAGCATTGACGTGAATTATTGTATCATTCATCTTCTACTTCAATTTGTCATTTTCTTCAGACAAATTCTTGATTTTAGGCTTTATATCTTCTTCTATTTTCATGCATCTTCCTCTGTTTTTCTCTTTTCTAATTTAAATAATTTCCCGATCATGGTCTAAGACTCTACTAGACCTATAAATAAAATTGGGGGATCTACAAATACAAATTTGGCATATCAAAACCATTACACTTTATTCCTAACACACTTAGCACGATTCAAGACACCAAATCCTACATGGATTCCTACCATATTGTTCTAGACATACGAAACGTCAAGAAGACACTAAAATAACCCAACAAAAGAACATCGGGAAGCCAAAACATCAATTACCGAGTCAAAAGAATCACGGGGAACAAATCCCCAAACAACCCACAAAGTGTACCCCGCGGGTGGGGCCAATGTGGACCACCACCCGTGGTTCCACCCGCGGGTACGAGACCTCGTCTCGCCTGTACCCCACGTGTGGGGCGGCGGGTAGGCCACTGCCGGCCGTTCCGCCCGCGGGTATGAACCCTGTACAAAAATAATCCCTTCGGAGATTTTCAACACCAAGTCCAAATTCAAGTCTAAAACACCCAAAATCTCACCAAAAAAAAAACAATATGACTTGAATCGAAGGAATAGCCAAGCAATGGCATACATGAACCCTAATAACAAGTTCCAGATATGCGTTCCCACAAGACAATGCATCAAAACCCACATTTCATAGAAAAAATCACAAGTAGAAGTCAAGAAATCATCATATAGGTAAGAAAATAGATTTTGTAAAGCATGGGTTACGTCTTGTAGCCTACAACTTCACTTATCACACCCTTACAAGTTTCTATTAAGGCTCTCCTTCAACTTCAACTTCACAAACACACCAAAAGACAACAAAGATTCCATCTTTAGAAAAAGACACCTTAAAAGGTACTAAAAACACTAAAGGACCAACGATCTTACCCTCTTATATGCTCAAGCTTAAGTAAGTTTGAATCTTGGTGACGAACTTGAAGAATCTTGAATTGCCCAAACTTGGCTTGAAGAAGAAGCTAGCTATTTTCTAGACAGAATGAGGAACTTTTGTTTTTAGAGTGTTAGGGAAAACAAATGAAAGATGACCCTAGGTTAGCTTGGGATACAAACATAAGGTGAAAAGTCTTCTTTACCCTTACTAAAGTGGAGAGTGTAAGGAGACAAGGGAACATTTCATAAAGCATAGAGTACAACCCATTGACTTGGATTGAATAGTCAATTACTAGTCCTCTGACTATTGAATTTTTAGGATTTTAGGAATAAACTATCAATTAAGCTATGATTAATTACTTAATTAATCCTTAAACAGAATTTGGATTTACGGGGTGTCACATTGTGCACCTGTGTTATATAATGTTGATGATGATCTACCTACTAATGTGATTGGTGATCTAAATTTGGTCAATATTCCTGTCATTGAGCCGAAAGACAAACAAATTTTGAGAAATTTTGGTGGTCCACAAATGGAAGTAAATGACTCTGCCAGAGATGATGTTGACACGGTCAGAGAGGAAATCAGAGAAGATGTTGGAGATGAAACTAGAGAAGAGATTGGAGAAGAAGTAAGACAAGAAGTCCTAAATGAGAACAGAGACTTAATTGGGGGGGGGGGGAACAATTAATTGAAGTTGCAGTACAAAATCTGAATATCTCTGTCAAAACCACTGCAAACTTTCAATCCCCACTAGAAGACAGACCATTGTCTGAGCAACCTATTCTCTCAAATCCAAGTTTCTCTCAAGACATTGACAATTATCAAGGAGAAGAAGGAGTCAAGACAGAAGGAGAAAACCTTGAAAAAGAAGCCAGTTGTCAAGAAAATACCACTATGGCCGAATCATCTAAAGGAAGAAGCTTACAACTTGTGGAAACTCTAGTTCTAGCAGATTCAAGAAGGAAGTTTCTCAAATCCCTACATAATCAAAACTGGACAACACACCACCGGCTTGAAGAAAGTGAAGATGACATTTTGACAACTTTTATTTACCAAAGTAACCGAATCTGGAAATAAAATTTGCCACAAGATCGGAACTACTTTGAGAGATCAAGGACATTTGGCGATGCAAGAATTTGACAACACAAGGTCAAATTTCATGCAAATCTTCGAGAAGCACACGTCCTTGGAGTCCAAGATCAATAGAACAGAAGAGTGTTTGAAAAATGACATCACTGCCAGTTTCGTTGAAGTGATCAAAAATTTGAAAAAAGAAAAGGAGGATGTTGAGAAGATCAATTATGAATGACATATGAGGCAACTGAAGGCCATACAAGATCAAGAACAAAGAATCAATCAACTTGAAGTTGAGCTATCCTAAGTGACTCAGAAGTTAGAAACCTTACAGAATACATCTGACGTAACCAATTAAGGAATCAAAATTGTGAAAGCCAACCAAGACCGAGATACCCATGTCTTTAATTTTCTTGCTGATAAAGCCAAAATGGGGGAAGAATATCTCAGTCATATGGCTCAACAGCAACAAGAATATTTTATTGGGAAACCACAAGCTACACCACCAAGTGGCCAAGGCCGAGGCCATGGACGCCAAGCATCTCCATGTGGTTTGGGTTTTGCTCAATTTGCTAATTCTGGTATAGGTGCAGGTTCATCTAAAGGAAAGGCTGAAGATTGGCTCAATTGCTCCAAATCCGAAACACCATATACCATATGGACCAAAGAAAATGCACCTGCCATGATCAAGAAGTAATCCCCAGCTGAAGTAGCTCACTGGGTGAATGAAAAGAATAAAGAAGAACAAAGAAAGAGAAAGAAGATGGATATGTGGTTTGAATTGAAAAACCTCATTGGAACCACAGGAATTTCTCTAGGCCACGATAGAAGCTTCAATGAATGCATTGAGTGGATTGATGTTGGAGTTCTACCGGGAACAACTCTGAAAGAAGCCTATGAAAATTACCTCGTCGGACAAGTCAACAAAGAATTCTTCTGTGAACGTATCAAGAATGATGTGTAGAAGATGAGAGAACACATCAAAGATGTCCTGAAGAATGGAAGAAGTGATAAGAGGAAAAAGAGGTAATTTGATCCTATGACCTTCGAAACTTATGTTTTGTAAGCTACTGTTTCGAAATTATCAAGTATTTTCCCTTAATGTGTCATTCAAGTTATCTATGTTAATTTCCTAAAGTGGTCTATATTTCTTTTAATTATCTTGTTTGTAATTAGAATGTGAATTAATAGACACGAATGTCAAAACGCATAACAAAAGAAAAAAAATGATTAAAATTAATTATATAAGTGCGTATAGGAACTTGTCTAAAATTAATTCACAAGTCAATTTATTTTCCTAGAAAATATTTGTTAAACTCGTCATGGATTTGTCAAATAAAATTGAGCAAAAATTATTTTTCAAAAAGACTTGAAGCCAATGACTGGGTGTAGGATTTTGGCATTATCAAAAGGGAGGAAATTGTTAGGAATATATTGTAATAGATTTTGATATGCCAAATTGTATTTTAGAATCCCCAATTTTATTTGTTGAGTCTAGGCATGTCATAGACCATGAAAGGAAAATTAACAAATATAGAAATAGGGAAAAATACGAAGAAGAATGAGATGTATGCATATGATATGTATACTTAAACAAGCCCACACGCCCCAGCTTAAAAAAGAAGTCATACTGACAATCTCATACGAAGAAACGAGAAGCAAACAAGATTGCATGAAGTTATCTTGGAGAACAAGTATCTATGGAAAGAAAGAAGTACATCAAGAAGAATGCTACAAAAACTAATAATCTGTATAGGCGAGATGGATTAAAACTTGATAAATAAACTCCAAGGTCTCAGTGAAAAAGCTACAGATCCTCTGCAAAGGCTACAAGAATTCAAATTTGAGATTCTCTTTTTCCAACGGACAAATTCTCAAGACCAGCTATAAAAGGATGAAGATTGAAGCAGATCAAAGCACTTCCAACACAAGCAACGAACAGTACATACGAACAAGTGCTAAGCTTAAACGAACAGGACATACGAACAAGATATTTAAGAGTGTTTAAAATCTTCATCATTGAGAGACTTGCTGCATACCGAAGATCTATCAAGAAGTCTCAAAGTTGGAAGCAAGAAGGAAACTTGTTTTTCTACAAACAAGTGATATTCATACGGGAGTGTAGGAAGGGAGGAATGTAACAAGGAGTTGTGAAATCCTGGATTGTCACACGGAGTTGTGAGATCCGAAGCAGCAGTGTCGGAGACACTGGGCGTGATTGGTGTGGGCTTAGTGATCAAAGCACCAGATCACGGGATACGTTGACCGGATTGTGGAAGAAGAGGGGAAAGTAGAACGGAGCTGTGAAATCCTGTGAAAGTAGCATGAAGTTGTGAAATCCGAAGCAGCAGTACTGGAGGCACTGGGCGTGATTAGTGTGGGCTTAGTGATCAAAGCACTAGATCATGGAAATTCATTGTATCTAGGAACCAAGAAGTGGTGGATATAGTGAATTGCACTTGGACAATAAGAGCAAGTGGAGTAGGAGGATTACATCACCTCCGAACCACAATAAATTGCCATGTGTCATTCACTACAAAAAAAATCGTGAATCGCGACGAAAAATCGCGACGGACTATATTCCGTCGCCATTTAACGACCAAAATTACGACCAAATACATTACGTTGCAAAATTGCGATGAAAAAGGCGACAGAATTAAATTTCATCGTGAATCTAGGCGCAAAGATAAATAAAGCCAGTGAAATATTGGCGGTAAAATATTCACGACCGAATTTAAGACGGAACTAATTTCCGTCACCCATTTTGCGACGGAAAAGGCGACCGATATTTGTTCCATCGCGAAATCGCGACGAAAATTGCGACCTACTTGTTTCTGTCATTAAATGAATTATGTTTTGACATATGGACTTAATATTGCGACGGAAATTGCAACCGTCTGAATTCCGTCGCAATATTTTTGTTAAATTTTAGTTTTTCTTTTAACTTAAACAGTGGCGTTTTTAATATGAAATTAAAATTAAATTAAAATAAAATATTATTACATTTGACGCTGAACTGCTCCAAACTAAATGGTAACCCTATCTCTCAAAACACTCCAAACCAATTAGTCTATGGAGAACTCCTCGACGCAGACATCGCTACGCATCATAGCACCGCCGTCCCAGCTGCCTACGACGTCCGCTGACGAGGGCTCTGCCTCCCCTGCGATAGACGCCGACGAGGGCTCTGTCGCCCAACGAAGTTGCTGCCAACGACAAAGACGACAAAGCTGCTATTCCCGCCCCTGCTGATGAATTCGACGAAGCTGCTGTTAACGAGGGCTCCACATCCACTCTTCACGTTGTAATCGTCTCCGCCTCCCCCTGCTGACGAATCTGATGCCTTCGCCCTCCGCTGCAACAATGTCGGTAGGTGTTTCTTTATGCTATTTTATTCTTCTCGTTTTCATTTATGAGAGATTCATTTATTTCAGAAAAAACCTAATGTTATACCCTTAATTATTTAGGATTATTGAGCTTTTATTTTGTAGCGCAATACTTATTATTTGTACTATGTATCCTCTACGTTAATTTTCATTTCAATTCAAAGGAAATACACTGAAAATGTGGAAATTATTACCTGCATTTTGTGTGTTTGCAGTAAATTTTATTTGAGGTTTTGAGGTGAATGTAGTGGTTGAAAGGTTTTTTTTTAAATAATGAATAATTGATGAGGGGAGTTCGAGTGCAATGTGATAAGAGCATCAGAATTAAAGTCCTTCCAAAATATGTTAAGTTTTGCTTCTTGTTGAACCATGAGACCAATCTTCCCCCTAGGAACTAGCATGTCCATGAGGTACTTTTTCGATTGATTTTACATCTTGCAAAATCTGTATCTGAATAGCCTGTTAGTGTAAAATCACCTTCTTTGGGATACCATAATCCCACATTTATCGTTCCTTTTAGGTAATGGAAGATCTTCTTTGTTGTGATCAGATGACTTTCTTTTGGCTTTGATTGAATTCTCGCGCATACGCCAACTGAGTAAGATATGTCTGGTCTACTTGCAGTTATGTATAATAACGAACCAATCATTCCTCGATACATCGTTTGATCCACGTCTTTTCCTTCGTCGTCGTTATACAACCGTGTTGACGTGCTCATGGGAATTTAACTGATAATTTTCCGTCTATGCCAAACTTCTGGATAAGATCTCTTGTATACTTGGCTTGATTTATAAAATTCCTTCTTTGAGCTATCTGACTTGAAGTCCCAAAAAGTAGTTCAATTCACTCATCATACTCATTTCGAACTTGTTCTGCATGAACTTTGAAAAGTTTTCACACGAGGATTTATCAGTACTTCCAAAGATAATATCATCAACATAAATTTGTACTAATAAAATGTGAGCATTTTCGTGAATTCAACAGGCATTTTTAGCAAACTCTGTGAAGGCTAATATCGGCCCTTCGACAGGCATTCAGTTATGCAAGGAGGTGGTAGCTAGGCTCGTTCGCTAATGTGGGTCGCAACGAATGTTAAATTAATATGCTTCAGTATAGAACAGATACTACCTTGTAATAAAGTCAAAAAAAAAATCACAAGTATGGACTAGTTTTAATGCTCAGTATAATGGGGTTTTTTATGAAATTAATGAATCCAAATGCACAATCTAGTAGTTCGTAAACCCAAAGCCACTATACCTAGGTTATCCTTAATCGACTCAAAGTCCTCAAACCATAAAAGTTACTCTATAATAGACAATTATTTTAAGAGTAAAAATATCTAAAATGGTCCGTCGATTATGTCATAATTCACAAATTAGTCATCGATTATCAATTTTACCAAGTAAGTCTTAACTATTCAATTCTTACTCAATAATTCACAAATCAAGCATTCGTTGGGAATCTCATTGAGTAAGAATTGAATAATTAAAGATTTTATTGAATAAAAATTGAATAGTTGAGGACCTTACTAGTTAAGGATTAAATACTTCAAAATTTAATTAATATACATTTATTAATATTTATATTTTTATATCACTTAATTTGAATTTAAAAATTTTAAATTGAGTAAATTACCAAAATGGTCCCTCGACTATTACAAAAGTACCAATTTGGTCCTCGACAATTTTTGTTACCCAATTAAGTCCTCGACTTTGAAAATGTTAACAGTTTTGGTCCTCCGTTAGATTAAGGGTTAGAAATTTGTTAAATGGGAGGGTATTAATGAAATTTTGCATGAAGCCCTAATTACTTCAATCGTTGCCTATCTCGACCAAATCGTCCCACCACTAGAGTAGTCTTCTTTTCCAATTTCCGCCAAGGATTCTCATTCCTCCTCCGAAATCACAACCCATCGGCGTCGTTTCACTTGCACCATCTCGCATAAGAACATCCCAATCGCAATCGCGACCTGGAGGATCGCAATTGGTTTCTGGAGGTGAATTGCTAAACAGAGACGACAATCGTCATAGGGGTCCTCCACCTTGCGATGCAATTTCTGGAAATAAATCACTATATGGTAGAAAATCTTCCAGCTGACCACCGATCCGAGCTCCCTGAAGCCTTGTCGATGATTCTCCAAATTCCGGCGACCTAATCGTCACCAGCAATTTTCGGTTCCGACGGGCAATGGCGGTGCGGTTGTGCTCTCTCCTCACCGGCAATAAATTGGAGCCGGAAAACGGAGGCGGCTGAGGGCTCCGACAGAGGCCCCTGCGACACCCGCTCGTAGAGGTGAATCGCAATTGGTTCCGGCGGGCAGTGGCGGCAGAAAGCAGCGCTGTTGGAATTTTAGGTTTGGGTTTAGGGTGTTGAAGAAGTTTGGAGAACTTAGTGTATGGATAGAGGATAAATCTCCAGTCCATGGAGGAGGGGGTTGTTTGGCACGAAGGAGTTTCGCCAACAGCCGGAGGATTTTGACAGCGTCGGTGTAGAGCTGGAAAATCTAATGTGAATTTCCATTAATACCCTCCCATTTAACAGACTTCTAACCATTGATCTAACGGAGGACCAAAATGGTTAACATTTTCAAAGTCGAGGACTTAATTGGGTAAAAAAAAAATTTGAGGATCAAATTGGTAATTTGACAATAGTCGAGGGACCATTTTGGTAATAAACTCTTTTAAATTTTGGCAGGTCCATGTCATGGCTTGCAGCCCAAACATTGATTTAAAAAAAAAAACAAAAAACAAAAACAAAAAACAAAAAAACAAAAAAGAAAATAAACAAAAAAGAAAAAAAAAAACAAAAAAAACAATTGTCACGACAAAGAAAAATGAAGAAAATCATTTCCTTATCTAAGCCATAGAAACGCTCGGGCATTGTTCGACAATAGTCCCCACATGTGCGTTTTGTTGACATCAGACCTATAACATCAACAAATTAAAGTTATTTGAGATAGGACGTCGTTTCTTACATTCGCACTGGTCTTATCTGTAATAGCATTCCCCAGCAAAACAACACCACCATTGTTGACTTGTTGATATCCGACCTACAACAAAAATTATATGTTTAAGACAACAATTTAAATTTCAATGGAAGAGAAAAGATGAAAATGAGCTGACGCGAAGATATATAATATAACACAACTTTTAGTAATATGATCTTAATATTAAGTTAAATAAATAGTTAAAATAATTATGTAAAACTCTAAAGCTAGTTAGGACCGTTCCAATAAAATTTGGGGCCCTATTCAATATCTTAATTTGGTCATTTTTTAAAGTAATTTCTGTATATAAATAATAGTTGCTCAAAAAGTGGTATCAAAATATAAATATTTTATAAAAAATACATCTAAAATTTCATTTAATTACATGTTAAGAAAATTGAAAAACTCGAGAGTTTGTGTGATCAAGAAGAATTGAAGAATTAGTTGAGCTAGGGTCTGTGATCTAACGAACTGTCGAATTGCATTAGGGTACTGGTACATATTTTTATAGGGTTGTAAATTGCCGAATTGGCAATGTCTTTATAGTCTGAACGTGCTAATCGAGATTTGGGATTAGGAGATATAATTGTCAAATTGCGGAATTTGCAATGTCCTTATCGTTTGAGCCTGTTTATATATATATATATATATATATATATATATATATATATATATATATATATATATATATATATAGATTTACATTCAGGTAAAAACACATCTTAAAATACAAATCTGTTGTAACACCCCGAAATTTTAAAACATTTGAAACTTATATAATAAAGGTAAATTCTCATTAAATCCCAAAATATAATATAGTAGAGTACGGGGTGCTATGCCACACCTGAGCTAGAGAACTCAGGTGCACAGGCTAATTAACTAATATCCTCAATAATTTAAATACATAAGCATGGCACGCAGGCCGAAAGGGAAACTATCTACTCTACGCTCCAAGTCTCTGCGCTCCAGTGTCTACTCTTCTGTGCCTGAAAGCCAAATATATCTGTTCAGCGAGAGATGCTGGTAACCCACTCCAATGCGTTGAAATACATTATAGATATATATATATATATATATATATATATATATATATATATATATATATATATATATAGATATAGATATACGAAAACCATTTTGAAGCAGGAAGATATATACTTAGGAGACGCTAGTTTTAAAACCAATAATAGACTCGACAGATAGGGATAAGCACATTCAACAGTTATAATCAAGCATATAAAGATACTAGCAAGTATCCTATGGTCACAGATTCACTTCATCTCATTCATATCAACATCCCAATTCGTATCTCATCACACACAAGCACACTTTGGTGGCGCCACAGGACCAATCGCATGCCCATACATGAGGGTCAGCGCATATAGCTCTGACACGGCCCCGCAGCACCCTGCCTCGTATCGCAATACGAAGTGGTCGATCGCAACCGACCGATGAACCGCAGCTCATCATAATGTTTGATCGCAAACAAACAGTAGACCGCAGCCCAAGAGTAGTCATCTGACCACAGCCAGGAATATGAACCGCAGCTCATGTAAAACGTTTGATCGCAACCAAACGGTGGACCGCAGCCCGAGAGTGTAAATCTGACCGCAGCCAGCTTCTGAACCGCAGCTCAGGAATAACCAATTTGATCGCAACCAAATTGGGGTAACATGCACACATAACACATAGCAAGCACATGAAACCCACATTATCACATTGGGAAAGGGGAGAAAACGTATAACGAAACCTATACGTGGTCATCCACATACTAGGAATAATCCTAAGGGGTTCATACTTCTTTCACCTAGGCCAACGGGATACCAATTCAACTAGCATGCGATATATAAGACCCATTTATCCTACGAACGGTACCCGAAACATCGAACTAGACTTAGTCACGATAAACGGAGTCCGTTGGGACACCCGGGGGTCGGGGGAACATCAAACGGGGAAGCCGGGATCCCGAGGTGGGGAAATTTCCAGCGGGTAGCCGGTGGGTGAAGGGTCACCCGCCGGCTGCCCGCCGGCAACAAGTCTCCGGGCAGTGGGTGCCCGGCGGGCAGTCGCCTGCCCGCCGGCTGCTCGCTGCCGGCGACGTCAATTCTGGCCGCGGGTAGGTGGCGGGTCCCCTACCCCCCCCCCTGACTCTCTTTCACAATAAACACCCCGGGATCCATTGTGGAACCCGAAACCATGCTTAGACACTTTTAAACGCAATCGATGACACCACGTAGACAATTAACGGATCAAAAGCAAGAAACATATGGAACGTATCCTATCATGCTTCCTAAACATAATTAACACCCAAACATGTGAATTCCCACGCAATACATTAAAAATAACACCATATGAGTTTCACTATACATCCTAGGGCTCTAATCATATTTAAATCATCAAGAACATAACTCATCTTTTAATATCAAGAAACATCAAGATTCATCAAGAATATCACACAATCATCAAGAATCCTCATCATCATCAAGATTACCAAGATCACACATAAAATCATATCACCAATTATCAAGATCACATTATCAATATTATAAACGATTCATCAAGACACAAGAATATAGAGGGAGGCCTAAGATGGAGATCATAGCTAAGAAAATAGGTTTTGTTGAGACATGAGTTACCTCTTAGCCTTAATTAATTCTTGGATATGAAGGGTCTTTCTTTAAGCTTTCTTCTTTCTTGATTTCTCCTAAGGGAATTCTTGGAACTTCTTGTGTGGTGAGAGATTATTGTGGTGTAAGACCTAGGTGCCTCCTATATCCCTATTTATATATTTAAGAGTCCTAATTAGGGTCTGAATGGTATGGGTTTACTAATTTTATTCCTTATAGGACTTAAGGACTTGTTTTAGGGATAAGTGTCCATGGTCCAAAGTGGACCATATTAATTAATTTAAAGAGAATCCTAATTATAATCTGAATAGGGAAAGACCTACTTCCTTTATTCCTAATAGATAACTAGGTCTGGGATTCCTAATTAGAATTTGACTAGTAGAAGGTTTACTTTCTTTATTCCTAATGGGCTTAAAACTCTAGTTTAGGCAAGGGTCCACGATTCATGGTGGGCCTTATTAATTATTTAAAGGGAAACCTACCAAATTAAATCATATTTAATAATTATTAACGGGATTAATTAAATAATTAATCAGGGATTGAAGGTCGTAACACGGGGTGTTACACCTGTGGACAATTTGACGCCGTTGGATGGTGGTATTGGACGGTCCTGATTTTTTCCTCCTACGCGCTGTGTGCATGTAAGTATGTTAATGTGTGCACGAGCTTTGATGGATGGTTGCGATTTTTCCTCCTACGCGCTATGTGCATGTAAGTATGTTAATGTGTGCACATGTAAATCCCAGAAATTGGTGGCAGTGCGCCCTGTGTGAATGTACGTATGTTAATGTGTGCACGAGCTCAAGTTTGTATTTTAAGCGGAGTTTGTATTTTAAGGGGGTTTGTATTTGAATGCAACCCTCTATATATATATATATATATATATATATATATATATATATATATATATATATACTTTTTTTGTATTTTTATAAAGCAATGTAATTGCCAATCGGACTCAATTTTACCTTATCATGTAGCCTGAAATTCTGTATACTATATATACATATAATTTTTATTTTTTTTAAATATGGAACCCCCACAAATTGGGAGGCCTGTGCGATCGCTCATGTTAGACATGCTTAAAACCGACCCTGAAGCTAGTTTATGAAGAAAACATACATAACTTAAATGAGTGATATAAAATTTGTAGTTAATTTTTTTTTTTAAATTAAAATTTAGAGATATGAATCATACCAGACTTTTTTTTATTTTTATTTTTTCGAACTAGCCCGACCTAGTCTAAGAAAGAAATATACCAATAGAGGACAAGACCAAGTCAGGTACTCGTTTAACACCAGGCAAATTTTACCGTGGATCATATACCAGTGTGAACCGTTTATTATGTTTCATTCTAATTACATTTTAATTAGTTTTATTTAACAATATTATTATATTTTTAGTTTCATTTTCTATTCATACTAGTTTCATTAAAGTAATACAAAATATTATTTTAATTTTACTACGGTTTCATTTAACAATATTACAATATACATTATTACATGAGCTCTGATCTATTTTTTGTTTCATTTACGACTGCACACATTAGTTTTTTTTTTTTTTTGAAAGTTACTGGCTCTATTACATTGTAGTATCTGTTCATACACACTAGTTTAATTATAATAATGTTGAAGTATTATTCTAATTACACTTCAGGTTCATTTGACAATATATGTTATTGTAAAACTTTGAATTTTAGTTTCATTTTCTACACACAAGTTTCATTATAGTAAGACTAAAGTATCATTTTAATTATGCTATAGTTTCATTTGACACTTTACGTTATCGAATGAGCTCCATTTTTAATTTTATTTTTCATACACTCTAGTTTTATTATAATAATATTAAAATATTATTTTAATTCTACTACAATTTTATTTGATGATTATGATCCACACAGTTGCACAATGTTGTGTGGACATTGCTCCACTGTATAACAATTGTTGACACCCTTAGGTAATTGAATAGAATTTGAAGTCAAATGACTCTTATAAATTTTAACACGTAGTGAATAAATGCCAAAAATTTGGACCATTAGTGCCGCAATTTCATTCTTTAATCTTTATTATTATCCACTACCCAAATTTCAGAGTTCGTTAAATATATAAAGAGTAGTGCTAGATACCATCATACTTTTTCCTTTGAATTCATTTCCCATGACATGATTAGTGGTGGTTATTAATTCATTTTTTTTCAAAAAGGTTGAATCTTCGATAGAGTATTTGGGAGGACTTTGCTTACTGTGCACAAAAAGTCTCCCTCACTTTCAGAGATTGCTCACACACTGTCGCTGGTGAGACTCGATCCTTAATAATTCTTTCCAAACTCTACCCCAATGATCAGTTGAGCTTCCCATGCGGGTGTGGTTACTAATTCAGGGGCACCGAATGAATGGACGATTGGTATATCGTGCACCGCATTGTGCGCCCTAAAAATTTCCTGTTTCGTATGTACATAATTGTATAATAGAATACACAAACTTTTAACATAATACACATAATCTATCATAATACATAATACACATAAACTCTAAACATAATACACATAAACTTTTAATATAATACACATGAACTCTCAACATAAGACATATAAACTTTTAACATAATACACAAACTTTAGGGTGCACAATGCAATGTGCACCATGGTGCAATGTATAATTTGCCATGAATGGAATCCACAACAAAAGGTAAAATCATGGAGGGAAAATTTAGGAGGAAAGCAAAGCATTTACCATCTATAAATTGCCGTTGACATCACTCCGTATATTATACTAGTAATTCACCCGCACGATACACGAGAAAAAATATTATGTTATTATAAATATAAATAAAAAATAAAAAACTAAAATATTTTACATTTTTTAATATAATAATATTTTTGAGCTTTCATTGGTCAAGTATTTATTATTTTAATAGAATACAAAATTACAATTAAAATTAAAATTAAAATTTTGTATAGTTAATATAATCTCTAATTATGTGCATATTCAAATAAACTTATAGAGAGAATTTACATAATTACATTGATTTATTCTTAATTGTATTTCATCTATATTATAATTTTCACAATACGAATAATAACTAAGATAATTACATTTGGAAAGCAAATTTCAAATTTTGTATGAGTAAATTTAAACTCTAATTGAACACATTTTTTATATGATTATATTATATAATATATAGCTATTTTATTTTTCAAAAGTACATTTTTTATATGATTATTTTTTTTTTTTGGTAGGGATTTTTTATATGATTATATACTTATATAGCTATGTATACAGGTGATCCATATTGAATTGCTACATAACCTAGAAAATATGTATATATGTGAACTATGGTCCATATTGCTACATAAGCTAGGATACATGTTTATATGTGAAGTGTGGTCTATATTGCTATAGAAGCTATACTATGAACTTATATATACATGTGAAATGTGGTTCATATTGCAACATAAGCTAGACAATATGTATACAGAAGCAAGTATATCATGGTTATTATATGAATATAGGAATAAGGTTCAAATTGGCCACTGAACGTAACCTGAAAGTGCAATTAGGTCACTGAACGAAAAAAAAGTGCAATTAGGCCATTGAACACTCCAAAAATGTGCAATTTCACCTGATAGCAGGTTACTCTCAATTTTAGCAGGTTATCTGCTTACGTGCCAGCTGAGTTGGCATTTTTAATAAATTTTTAATAAATTTTAATAATAAATTTTTATTAAAATTTTTTTTAAAAAAATAAAAATGACTTTATTTTATTTTTTATTTAATTTTTTCCAATTTTTTATAAAATTTATTATTAAAATTAATTATTAAAAATTATTTAAAAATTATTAAAAATGCCAACTAAGCTGCCACGTAAGCAGGTAACCTGCTAAAATTGATGGTAACCTGCTATCCGGTAAAATTGCATACGTTTGGAGAGTTCAGTGGCCTAATTGCACATTTTTGAGTGTTCAATGGCCTAATTGCACTTTTTTTTCGTTCAGTGGTCTAATTGCATTTTCAGGTTACGTTCAGTGGCCAATTTGAACCTTATTCCTATGAATATATGATAGACAATTTTAATATGTTATTGTAAGTGCACGAGTCAATTGTAGTTTAGCGTGTAAAGCAAGAGTCGAATCCGCGCGCAAGATCTAATACAATGCAATTTAATAACTTGAAAATAATTTAACAACCATTTAAAATACTAGAAACAAATAACAAAGATAAAGATAAAGATAAACTCAAATAAAAATAATTAAATCCAAACTCTAGAAGCTAAGCAAATGAAACTGGCCACAAACGCTAACATAATCGAAAATGAGAAATGAAAAACTTCAATTGCTTATTAGTACTATATTCACAATATAAAGCATAGATTGTCCCTGGCAGCTTAGCATATAACTAATAAAACGAGGCTACAAGCCTAAACATAACACTAGCAGAAATCGCTATAAAGAAGCAAGCGACAAATGCTAGTGCAATTGAAAGGCCATACATGTTGCATGGCAGGAACCGCCCTGAGCAAATAGCAAACTTGGATAGAAAATCCACCGCAGCAGCAGATGCGCATGCAACACCAAGAGATAGAATAGTCATCACCTGCAGTATATTATATAAATAAGCTTCAAAATTCATGAATCAAACATGTAGTGTGTGTGCGTGTGAGCATGCATAAAGGAAATAAGGGAATTGAATTGAATTACCCAATCACCAATACAAATTACGATCAGAAGGAAAAGAGAATGCACGTTCCTTTTCCGCATTAAGATATGAAGATTCAGGCAGCAAAGGGTTAAACTCCAGAAAGTTAGAACCCCCATCACAAGTGCCAAGCACCTGATCGAGCCCCGAGACATTCACCAAAATAGCATATGCATAATAAATATATGAGATCAGCTGAGTGATATAGATCAACATAACAAGCTAAGAACTAATGATCAAAGCAACCATATATATATGCAGTAAGGCATTAATTAACTTAATTCACCAAAAGCGACTCAATTGAATTTGTTTCTCAAATTAAAGTACCACAATATATAGGTTTGAATAGAAACTATATATTTTATTATTTAAATATAGCAATATAGAGAAGTAATATGTTGTGTTTATTAACAAAATAATGAACACTATTTATAAAAGAGAATAACAACTAAATACCAAAGATACATCAGAACTAATCGCAGGAAATAGACTAATAACACCTATTCAAAAGGAGACATATAATAAAATGAGCAAAACAAAACAATAAACTTGATCAATGTGAGACATCCACAATAATGATTAGCAGGGCCGGATTTTAGGCTGTGCAAGCTGGGCTACCGCACAGGGCCCCCAATTTTAGAGGGGCCCCAAATTTTAGAGGTCCAATATTTAATATTTACCTAGGTAGTTTAGAAATAAAAATTAAAAGTTTACAATAAATTTAAAAAGGTTTTATGAAGAGATGGTATAAATGTGTATATATTATATTTTAACTTGGAGGTCAAAAGTTCGAAACTCCCATATCTTACTTTTAAAAATTTAGATTTTGGAGGGCCTCAGTTATTTACCAGAACAGGGCCACACAAACCTAAAATCCGGCCCTGATGATTAGATAATGGTAAAGGATGAATAAAATGCGGGCATACCAAAAACTGGTCCATCTTGTGAAACGTGAAGCTGAAGTCATTACTCCAACAGAAGCAGCTGCAAACATACATTGCAATATTCTAAGGTAGAGACCACTCATCTTTCCTAAGCCACCAAACATATCTCTCATCTCGACTTACTGTCTAGGTGATGCAATGGCTTGTTTTTCACTTCAGTGATCGAACAATATATAGAATGAAATGAAATAATTAAGATATATATATATGCTTAAAGTATCACTAGCTAGCTTCAAGAATATCTAACAGGCCGGAATTCTATATCTATCTTTATTGTTTACGGATTGTTTTTTCACTGTATAATGAGAGAGACTGAAAACCTCCTCCTATTTTGAGTATACTATTGGTGGGCCAAAATCGTATTTTAGTCCATGCCCAAGGAAGCCAATAAGAGTAAAAAAAAAAGTTGAAAATCATTTTCACAAAACTGATTTTCTTTAATTACTCTTTTTGTTTTAATCACTACCCCAATTTGTTGTTATTGCCCATTTATGCAAAACAATTTTTCTCCATTACCATGCCTCCCTTCAAACATTCACACCATATTAATTACGTTAAGACTATAAGTTGATAAAACGAGAATTAACAAAAAATGTCTTGTTTTAAGCACTTGTTCAACTTTTAATAAAACAAAAGTAAGAGATGGTATGTCTTATTTTCACAACGCATAAACCTTGCCAAAACTTTATACCTTTGTGCTTTATGTAATTTTGGTAAGACTATAATGTTTCAATACAGTAGAATACAAAGGTGAATCAAATACAATTTTAACTATTATATTTAATATAGCATAGTAGTTTGTGATAGCCTTTTTTTTTGTATATCGGAGAAAACCTCAGGCAGGTACTAAGTAAGCCAAATCATGAGACCACACACATTAGCCCATATAAAATATTTTAAGCAATCCGGTGGATGTTATATATATCTCGTGCCCTGGTTTTTAACTCGTCACACCTTGTCCATATACGTTTATTTCTCTACCTTAAAACACGAGATATATTTATGAGCAACTATTTATAGTCTGTCATTAAAGGGGATAAGGCGTGATCGATTGTCGTATTCCACCCTGTATAAGACCCCACAATTCAATAACAAAATTGTTAGTGGTGCGGGGTATTGACCCGTGTATTGATATATATACTGCATGTATGTAATGTGTATGTAAACTGCATGTACAACATAGAGAGTAGACAAGAGAAAGTAGTTCAAAGGGCTCTATGTTCTTGCAATCTTGTAGAGAGGAGGGGGAGTTCTATATGCTTTAGAGAGAATGAGAGAGTGGAGGAGATGGGATGAACCCCTAAACTAGTGGGTCAATGACCCTTATATAGGCCCAAATAGGGATGTCAATTTCAATCCGCCTCGTGGCTATATATCCACCCGAATCCACCCCGCATGGATCGGGTTTTTTGGGTGATGGTGGGTGGTGGGTCTTAAAAAAGTAAACTCGCGGTGGGTCGGGTTGGATTCGGGTTCTATGTACAAAACTTCCATAGAACCCCATCCGACCCACCATGTGTGTGTATATATATAATAGTAAAATAAGTACTACTATGTAGTTATTTATAAAAGTTTATATAACTTCGTGTATTTTTTTACTATTTTTTACATCTAAACTACTAAGTTTATTTTTAAAAATTAACAATTTAGTTATTATATTTAAATATTTCTATTATTTTATGTTTCAGTATCAGAAATGAATTTTATTATTTTATTATGTATAAGTAATTTAAATATTATTTTTTGAAAAAGATAATAAGATGATAAGTGGTAGGTACCCGTAGTGGGCACCCGCACCCGATGGGGGTGGGAGTGGGTTTTGAAAAAGTCCACCTGATGTGGTATCAATCAATAACAATCAAGACATAACAACAACGACATGTATTACACATAAATTCCTAGAACGGTATTCAAAACATCAAACGGGGTACAATGGGACACAATGGGACACGGGGAAACAACAAACAGGGGAAAGCACCACGCCCCGTACCCACCTTCCAACAAGTAGGTGGCGGGTGGATGACCACCCGACGACAGGTAGCCACCATTCCAGCGGGTGGCCGGCGAGAAGGCCTCCGCCCGCTAGCTGCCCACTGGATTGGGCTCGCCGGGCAGCGGGTAGGTGGTGGGCGGTCATCCCCCCACCTACTCCCACTGGTACATGGTAACTTTTCGATCCCGGGATCACTCGTGGAACCCGAAACCATGTCCAAACACATAACGACAACACCATAGATTCAATTAACAAAATTAAATCAAGAATCATACCAAATATGTTCAAACACAATTCCTAAACATGCCAAGACTCAACGTTAATCATATAACGGTTCGGGAGCATCGGAACCACAAGAACATCAAGAAATCTATATGCAAAGTCCTAGGCTAGACTCAACACCCGATCATGCATAAACCCACCCAAACAAACATACCAAGAACATCAAAACAACGAGATTCACAATATAAACCCTAGGGACAAGCTCTAGGCATAAATAAAATACAAGATCACACATATAATCAATCACAAATTACCAAGATCACCGAGATTATCAAATAAACACAATATAAATCCTAGGCAAAGCTCTATCAAGACTCAATCACAGAATCACATATCAAAGGAGCCAATAATTAAGATATAGCAAGGAATTGAAAATAGGTTTTCTAAGACATGGGTTACCTCTTAGCCTTAATTAATCCCCCCTTGGTGATAAGAGTCTAAAAGTTTATAATTTCACCTTGAATTTAAGCTTATTTTCCTTGTTATTTGTTATAATTTTGCCCAAAGTGTCCTCATTTGATTCATTTGTGTGCTTATGGGTAATTCTTGATGATTTAGATGAATTGAGAGATTTGTGGGGCATTTCGGATGCTTGTAGAGCCAATTGGAGTCAATGAGAAGCTATGAAGATGGGGGAAACACCTTTTAGAGAGCCAAATTATGGTGTGTTTATTGGTCTTGGTCATTTGGACAAATAAAGGCAAAAGTGGAGCAAAAGAGCAAGAAGTTAAAATTCCCGCACAAATCATCCACTGTTCGTTTTTTTGATCATATCTCTGCTTAGGAATGTCCAAATCAAGTGAATTTTATATCATTTGAAAGATAACCTGAAAGGATACAACTTTGATTCAAGCACCAAAGGCTAATTCAAACGTTTAGAGGGTGAAAAAGTACCTAGAAGACAGTCGCAGTGCACAGGCAGATCACTGCCTGGTGGCCACGGCCACACTAGTGGCCACTGGGCAGTGTGATCTGCATTTCTGGCCACGGGTGAAGCCACGCCCGTGGCCAGCCCTCTGCAACTCATTTCAGCGCGTTTTGACCCCTTTTAAGGGGATTTTTCCACCCCAAAACTTATCTTTCATTTCCCTTTCATTCCTTAGTTAGGTTTAGCTCTAGTATAGCTTAGATTAGTGTACATTTCTTGTTCCTTTCCATCTACAAGCTCAATAACACATTGCAATCTTGGATTTCAAAGCTTCAATAGAGAAGTTTTCTTATTATCTCTTCTCTTTATTTTTCATCTATGCTTTCAATTACTCTTTCAATATTGTGTATCTATTGTTAGATTATGAGTAGCTAAGTGTTTTAGGACTTGGATTTGGTTTGATTTCTTGCTATTGATGCCTATTTGAGTTGTATTGCATAACGGGGATTATTTGGGTGATATAGGGTTGTTGTGTGAAATGGGTTTGTTGAGAAATTTGTGTATGATTGTTGGATCCCAATTATATGCTTCATTTGGAGTGTGTTTGTTACTACGAGAGTAGAACTTGTACACTAGCCACACATTCACACACTTAATGCCCAATACGAGAGTATTTCGGGTGTTAAGGAGAATTTTTGCCTTGTGTTCTTGTTTGGGCATCCTTGGGTTGAATTACCACGAGAGTGGAGTTTAATGTGAGGTTGCGAGTCCAAATAACTACGAGAGTGGTATTTGGACACTTTTGTGCATCTCACTTACCCTATGCATGCCTTGTTTAATTCCCTAATCTTAGTTTACTATTTGGCATCTTAGCTTGAATCAACCAAATTCCGGTCCTTTGTTTTACTTGTCGTATTTGTTATTAGCCTAATCATATCAAACCAACTCATTAAGGATTTGTCTAGCTTCTATAAGGATAGGGATAGTTTTAGCTTGTGCTTACTCCGTTTTGCATCAATTCCTAACATTACAAGAGTCATCTCCAGTGGAACGATATCTAAACACTATACTGTGATTTGATACTTGATGGATGCTTGAAAAACTTCCTCATCACTTGGCTATTAAGGTTCTTCTCTAAGATTTCCCTCCGATCGAGCTCCCTAGGCTCGGTGGTGGAGAATCTCCTTGGAATAATCTCGTGTAATACAACTATGGGTGATAAGGGTTCTAATTGCTTTCTAATCCCCTATTTATAGAGTTAGGAATCCTAATCAGAGTCTGAATAGTAAAGACCTATGTTCTATTCCTAACAGGTTTATAGATCTAGGATTCCTAATTAGAATCTGACTGATGAAAGGTCTACTCTCTTTATTCCTAATAGGCTTAAGACTCGAGTCCACGATCCATGGTGGACCATATTAATTAATTAAATGGAATCCTAACTAAATTAAATCATTTTTAATTATTATTACGGAATTAATTAAATAATTAATCCAGGATTAAAGGTCGTAACACGGGGTGTTACAGGCTATGTACCAGCGGGTGGTCAGCCACCCACTAGTTGCCCGCTAGTACATATACGTGTACTTGCGGGTGGTCAGGTGGGGATTCCCCCCCCCCCCCAACCGACCCCCCGCTGGTACAATGGTACTCCAGCCTTTTCCCCTTTCGGGAATTCATCCGTTAAACCCAAAACCGAGTCCAAACACATCCCAATACACAACCACAACGACAAGGACTTGAATCACAAGAATTAAACAAAGAAATCAGCACAAAAGAATCCTAAATATATGCTCCTAACATATCAAGATTCAAGAATCAATTCCCAATCATGCAAGAACGACAAGAATCACAAGATCACCAAGATCCCACCAAATAAGCCCTAGCGACAAGCTCTAGACATGCTCAAACGCAAGGTCACATATATAATTCATCACAACATCAAGATCATCAAGATTATCAAACAAACACAACATAAACCCTAAGCAAAGCTCTATCAAGACTCAATCACGGAATCACACATACGATTATCAAAGATGCTAATAAATAAGATATAGCAAGGAAAATAGGTTTTGTAAGACATCTGTTACCTCTTAGCCTTAATTAATCCTTCATTGGCTATTACGGTTCTTTCCCAAGATTTCCTCCCGGTTGATTTCCCTAGGCTCGGTGGCGGGAAATTCCTTTTTGGCTAGGTCTCTTGGGCGGTTCGTGTATTCCATGTTATGAGAGGTGAGAGGGTTCTAATTGCTTTCTAATCCCCTATTTATAAAGTCATGAATCCTAATCCGAGTCTGAGTAGAAGAAGGCCCATCTCTTTATCCCTATTGGGCTTGTAGTCTTTAATATGGACAAGGGTCCACGGTCCATCGTGGACCACATTAATTAATTAAGGGGGTCCTAACCAATTTAAGTCTCTTTTAATTATTTATCTACGGGATTAATTCCATAATTAATCCGGGTCTGAAGGCCGTAACACCGGGTGTTACACTAACATTTCAAGAGCCATCTCCAGTGGAACGATATCTTAACACTGTACTGTAATTTGATACTTTATGGATGTGTGAAAATTTTCCTTATCACTCCGCGTAGCCATCACATGCTACCGGGGAAGCGAGGCTACTGTCGCACGCCGAGAACGTCCACGAGGCCGACCCCACAGCCGAGCAACCGGCTGGTCCGAGACAGTCAGCTCACTATACACGGACTCCTGGGCAGCAGCTGGCAGACTGGGTGCGGCAGTGTGGCCAGTAGCGGCATAGTCCGGCCAGGCTTCATCCCGAGTTGTCAATACGAGCGCAACCGCCCACGGTTCAGGTCTCGGCATAGCAACCTGCGAACGAACACGAGCAACAAAAGGAAAGACAGTCTCATTGAATCACATGTGGAGATAGACAAAAACATTGTTAGTGTTAGTATCCAAACAACGATAGCCACGAAAGGACGGAGGATACCCAAGGAAGACACAAGGAGAAGATCGAAACTGCAATTTGTTGCGATTATCAAGACGCAAGTTGGGAAAACATAAACACCCAAAAAACCGTAGGTACGAATAAGATGGGGGAAACCGATGCAAACGATAATGCAGAGACTCATCATATAAGACACGAGTAGGCATTTTATTAATTAAGTACACAACGGTCTCAAACACATAGTCCCAAAAACAAGACGGGACAAACGCCTGAGCCATTGATGCCAGACCTGTTTCAACAACATGACGATGTTTGTGCTCCACCCTCCCATTTTGCTCGTGAGTATACACATAAGATTTCCTGTGATGAATACCCAGAGAAGCGAGAGTGGAACCAAGCTTTTTATACTCTCCCCCTAAATCAGACTAGAAAGAAAGAATTTTGCAAGAAAAGGAACGTTTAACAAGTGACCGGAACTTATCAAATATAGCATACAACTCAGATTTAGCACGCATAGGATAATACCACATGTAACGAGTGTAATCATCCAAAAACAATACGAAATACTTAAAGCCATTTGAAGAAATTAATGGCGTAGGGCCCCATGTAACACCCCATGTTATGGCCTTCAATCCCGGATTAATTATTTAATTAATCCCGTTAATAATAATTAAATATGATTTAATTCGGTTAGGTTTCCCTTTAATTAATTAATAAAGGTCCACCATGAACCGTGGATCCTTGCCTAAACTAGAGTCTTAAGCCTATTAGGAATAAAGAAGGTAAACCTTTTACTAATCAGATTCTAATTAGGAATCCTAGACATATATACCTATTAGGAATAAAGAAAGTAGGCCTTTATTATTCAGAGTATGATTAGGATTCCTGATTCTATAAATAGGGGATTAGAGAGCAATTAGAACCCACATCATAATAAATAGCACCACACAAGAATTCCCCACCACCAAACGTAGGAGAAATCAAGAAAAAGAGATCGTAGAGAAAAGAGCCTTAATAGCCAAGGAATCTAATTAAGGCTAAGAGGTAACCCATGTCTCAACAAAACCTATTTTCATAGCTATGATTCCCCTCTTAGGATTTCCCCATATTATTGTGTATTGATGATTTGTGATATTGTTATTGATGATTGGTGGGATGATTCCATGGGTGATCTTGATGATGAGAGGTTCTTGATAATTATGGTGTTCATGGTCATTATATAACGTTCTTGATAATTATAGGGTGTTCTTGATGTTCTTAATGACTATATGAGGTTCTTGATAGTTATATGATATTCCTACAGAATCTTGATTTTGGAAGATGAATTGTGTTATTGTTGATTTAAAAATAATTAGAACCCTAGGTTATATCGTGGAATTCGTATGGTATTATTCTTGGTATATTGGGTGGGAATTCACATGATTGGGTGTTGATTATGTTTAGAAAAGCATGATAGGTTTTGTGCCGTATGTTTCTTGATTTTGATCCGTTAATTGTCTACGTGTGTTATCAATTGCGTTTGAAAGTGTCTAAGCATGGTTTTGGGTTCCACAAAGGTTCCCGGGGCGTTTCCTGTGATAAAAGAGTCAGTGGGGGGGGGGGGTAGGTGGGGGTAGGGGACCCGCCACCTACCCGCGGCCTAGTTGGGCAACGCCGGCAGTGGGCAGCCGGCGGGCGGGCAGCTGCCTGCCGGGCACCCGCTGCCCGGAACAGTGCCGCCGGCGGGTGACCCCTCACCCACCGGCTACCCGCTGGTTTGTACCCCACTTCGGGATCCCGGCTTCCCCGTTTGATGTTCCCCCGACCCCCGTGGTGTCCCAACGGACTCCGTCTATCGTGCCTATGTCTAGTTTGATTTTCGGGTACCGTTCGTAGGTCGTATGAGTCTTATATATTGCATGCTAGTTAAATTGGTATCCCGTTGACCTAGGTGAAAGAAGTATGAACCCCTTAGGATTATTCTTAGTATGTGAAGGATCACGCATAGGTTTTGTTATACGTTTTCTCCCCCTTCCCAATGTGTCAATGTGGGTTGCATCTGTTTGCTATGTGTTATGTGTGCATGTTACCCCGATTTGGTTGAGATCAATCGGGGTATACGGGCAGTCGGATGGGCTGAGAACTATACCGGCTGTTAACCAGGCTGGTAGAGACCGGTCAGGTATATAAATATTATATTGGACTGAGGTCTACTATACGGGCAGTTGAATGGGTTGAGAACCATCCCAACTGTTAACCAGGCTGGTAAAGACCGCTCAGGTATATAAATATTATATAGGACTGAGGTCCACTATACAGGCAGTTGAATGGGTTGAGAACCATCCCAACTGTTAACCAGGCTGGTAGAGACCGGTCAGGTATATAAATATTATATAGGACAAAGTTCCACTATACGGGCAGTTGAATGGGTTGAGAACCATCCCAACTGTTAACCAGGCTGGTAAAGACCGGTCAGGTATATAAATATTATATAGAGCTGCGGCTCATCGGTCGGTTGCGATCGACCCCTCCGTATTGTGAGACGGGGCAGGGTGCTGCGGGTCGTGTCAGAGCTATATGCGCTGACCCTCATGTATGGGCATGCGATTGGTCCTGTGGCGCCAACAAAGTGTGCTATATGATGAGATGCGAAGGATTGATGATATGACTGTTATGGAATCGTGACCATAGGGCTCTTGCTAGTAATGCTTAATTGTGATTATTGTTTGTGCTTATCTATAACTGTGCCCTATGGGAGAATTGTACATGCTTGATTATGATTGTTGCTTGTGTGTACCCCTATTTGTCGAGTCGGTTCCCTGAATTGAAAGCTAGAGTCTCTTAGGATATATCTTCATGCTTGAAATGACTTTTCATATATCTATGGATATAACTATATGTATTGTATTTCAACGCGTTGGAGTGGGATACCAGCATCTCTCGCTGAACAGATATATTTGGCTTTCAGGCACAGAAGAATAAGTCACTGGAGCACGCTAGAACTTGGAGCGTAGAAGTAGATTGTTTCCCTTCCGGTCTGCGTGCCATGTTTATGCATTTACATTATTGAGGATATTAGTTAGTTAGCCTGTGCACCTGAGTTCTCTAGCTCAAGTGTGGCATAGCACCCCGTACTCTTGTATTATGTTTTGGGATTTAATGAGATTTCACCTTTATTTTATAAGTTTTAAATGTCTTGAAAATCTGGGGTGTTACAGTTGGTATCAGAGCCTAAGTTTGACCCTAGGATAAGACTCTTAAGACTAGATTTTAAGACAATAGGCTTGGACTCTAAGTATTTAGGAACATAGGATTCAGGAATCTTAGGATTCGCGGTGAGATTGTGAGCCTACCTATCACCACATAAATTCCCCTCACTCTATCCTCCATTTAATTTAAAGAACTCTTTCCTTCGCTTACCGCATCAAGGTAAGGGTACAACACTCTAACTCGTCATTACAATAAACATTGGCCCGGAAAACCATCAGCATGGCACCAACAAAAGCCAGTCAAGGACCCCTGATCCCTCCGCTCACAAATCTCTAGCTCGGAATCTACAACGACTAAACTCAGGTAGCCCAACCACTAAAGCAAAGCAATCATCCGTGACAACAACCGACCACCACCACCAAGCAGGAACTCGGATTTCACTCTTCAAATCATCGGCCACCCACCTTCTCAGGGGAGGAGTACCCCGCGATCCTCGAAGAATAAATCCGAACCTTCAACAAAATCCTCGGGTTAATGGAATGCCCGGGGGAACGCCGCATAGAGATAGCCCCATTCTACTTCAGACACGAGGCCGATCTTTGGTAGATCCATGAAGGACCTACCTATAGGCGAGAACTGGGATTTAACTGGGAAACCCTGAAGGCCTGGCCACAGGGATGTCTCTACCCCGCACATGAAAGGACAACCATGTACGCGGAGTCCCTTCGCCTAAAACATGGATAACTATAGTAGTCTCGACTCCGAAACTCGAAAGACTTAAACCGTAACGGCTTACACTAGCACCGCTGATCTTCGCCGAATCCAACTTCTACAATGGGGAATTCAGGAACAGGCCCGAAAGAAGAAGTAACAGAAATGGGAAACTACTCCCTCCAGCATGAGCGAACCCTTTCGGAACTGGTTAAAAATGGGAGCAACTATCCTAGCCCGGAGACTGGGAATGCCAATTAAATGCAAGAAAGTAACGTAGTACGTAAACAACATCTTTTCTTAATCGTTAGCACGAATTGTCGAAAGGGGCTCGATGTGACAAAAAGAGGCAACAGGCGCATGGAAAGTATCATACAACTAGAGCCTCCCGGCAATAAGGGCCTTACCTTGGAACAAGGACCTTGATGGTTTTAAGGCACCGTAAGAAGTACATGTAACACACAAAATCGCCAAAACACCATGCGACGTCAAAGTGCAGTCAATCAAATGCATTCCAAGGAAGAGAAACGCATCACCAAGCACTTGGTCACCAAAGGATTGAACAAAGAACGAGCTACAAGCCGAACTCCAAGAAAAACCAAGAAGGCTTGTCATCAATCAAGCAAGGAAAAGACAAAGTTGGCTTATAACCAACTTCCCGGTGAAGGTGACGAGGTTGCTAATTGGAAACCGGACCCGACCTACTGAACGGAAAGAACATGCGAGAGTCTTGACTCATCTATAACTCGTACTTAAGGATCAATAAAACTATACGATGGGTCATCCTATGTATTCAAGTACCTTTTATTGTGCACATGGGCATGGGGCTTGTCGGGATTTGAATCGGTGCATTCTTGGGATTTTTCCCGAAGAAATTCACTCTTCCTAGTCACCTTCCCGCGGGTCCCCAACGGGACCTTGATGGGACCTTGGCGGGATCTTGACGGGGCCCTGGCAGGAGCTTGACAGGTGGACGACCGCCCACCTCGCGCCCACTGGTACAATGTGCTGATTTCTTAACTCCTCATTTTATTGATTCGTGGCGCACTTGTGTGCCTCGATTGATGAACGCGAGTCTTGGGTAAGAAACCATCGGCCACCCAAACATGTTGTCCTCAGTAAAAGACCTTGGCACGCGAAACACCATCGGGAAAGCACAACCAATTGCATTACACGAGTAGTTGAAGTTGGACTCTACGATGCAACCGACAAGGGATGATTGGCATAAAGGATTGTGAAAACCAAGGAGGCGAGTTGGGAACTCGTGCTAAGGACTCACAAAAGCCTTAAAAGTAAAAATGCTAAGGATGGACCAGGACTCCCTCAAACCATGGTTATCGTTCAAACAAATCAGAGGACTCCTTACAAGTTGTATGGAATCAAGAACTATGTAGTCCGTGGTGCTAGGCAAAAAGTAAAGAGCACATTTGTGCCAAGATCTCAAAGGGTCATTAAGAATCCACAAGGAAATGAGATGACTCGTAAAGTCACCAAGTTATTCCACAACGAGATTAGGTAACCAACTGCGCTTCAAGAAGAAAAATAGCATGCAAGGACACCTTCATCATTAAAAGTAACACGAAAGGGCACAACAAGCTGAACCTCGGGGAAGGCATGAAGTCTTACTAAGAATTTCATTCACTAAAGAGGAGATGAAATTCAATAAGAAGAGAAAGCCAACCCAAGGTTTATCGACTCCCAAGAGACTTTGGGAAGAATTTAAGAAGTGCACCCCAAGAGATTGGCTTAGATTGACCAAACTTGGTCAAGACCTTGGATGCATTAAAGAAGTAAGTGTTAAATCATCACGGGAGACTCCATCAAGATAGGAGAGAAGGATTAAACTTTAGCCTGGGAAGCAAGGTCTAATAAGGAACTTAAAGTCAAGCAAGTGCCAACACCAAGGAAGAAGGATCATCAGTTAGGCAATACGTCGTGATCAAAGCATCAAACCAAAATAGTCACTTGAGATCGAGAACCCTTAACCCATCCTAGCCGAATTCCTTCCCCTTCCGCGGAAAATCGGCCCCCTCCTTATTTCAAAACCCTTTCTACCCTTCAAACCTCATTCTTGATTCCCTAATTTAACAATTCCATACAAGGTGGCAACCTCACACCCTAAGTTGCGACCTTGAAAACTTTGATCCTAATTCCTAAATTCACTTCGTCCTGAGGTTGAAACCCACCCTCTTAGCCCTCTAAACCTAATCGTTCCCAAAAACCCAGCACACATAAACACACAATTATACAGTTTCCCCGTAGAATACTTTCTCCATAGGACCACCGTACTACTTTTGACTCGTTACCCCCGCAATGATTTTTAAGCTTCGGGGACGAAGCTTCTCGTAAGGGGGGAGAGTGTAACACCCCGTGTTACGGCCTTCAATCCCGGATTAATCATTTAATTAATCCCGTTAATAATAATTAAATATGATTTAATTCGGTTAGGTTTCCCTTTAATTAATTAATAAAGGTCCACCATGAACCGTGGACCCTTGCCTAAACTAGAGTCTTAAGCCTATTAGGAATAAAGAAGGTAAACCTTTTACTAATCAGATTCAAATTAGGAATCCTAGACATATATACCTATTAGGAATAAAGAAAGTAGGCCTTTATTATTCAGAGTATGATTAGGATTCCTGATTCTATAAATAGAGGATTAGAAAGCAATTAGAACCCACATCATAATAAATAGCACCACACAAGAATTCCCCACCACCAAACGTAGGAGAAATCAAGAAAAAGAGATCGTAGAGAAAAGAGCCTTAATAGCCAAGGAATCTAATTAAAGCTAAGAGGTAACCCATGTCTCAACAAAACCTATTTTCATAGCTATGATTCCCCTCTTAGGATTTCCCCATATTATTGTGTATTGATGATTTGTGATATTATTATTGATGATTGGTGGGATGATTCCATGGGTGATCTTGATGATGAGAGGTTCTTGATAATTATGGTGTTCTTGGTGATTATATAACGTTCTTGATAATTAAAGGGTGTTCTTGATGTTCTTAATGACTATATGAGGTTCTTGATAGTTATATGATATTCCTACCGAATCTTGATTTTGGAAGATGAATTGTGTTCTTGTTGATTTAAAAATAATTAGAACCCTAGGTTATATCGTGGAATTTGTATGGTATTATTCTTGGTATATTGGGTGGGAATTCACATGATTGGGTGTTGATTATGTTTAGAAAAGCATGATAGGTTTTGTGCCATATGTTTCTTGATTTTGATCCGTTAATTGTCTACGTGTGTTATCAATTGCGTTTGAAAGTGTCTAAGCATGGTTTTGGGTTCCACAAAGGTTCCCGGGGCGTTTCCTGTGATAAAAGAGTCAGTGGGGGGGGGGGTAGGTGGGGGTAGGGGACCCGCCACCTACCCGCGGCCTAGTTGGGCAACGCCGGCAGCGGGTAGCCGGCGGGCGGGCAGCTGCCCGCCGGGCACCCGCTGCCCGGAACAGTACCGCCAGCGGGCAGCCGGCGGGTGACCCCTCACCCACCGGTTACCCGCTGGTTTGTACCCCACTTCGGGATCCCGGCTTCCCCGTTTGATGTTCCCCCGACCCCCGTGGTGTCCCAACGGACCTCGTCTATCGTGCCTATGTCTAGTTTGATTTTCGGGTACCGTTCGTAGGTCGTATGAGTCTTATATATTGCATACTAGTTGAATTGGTATCCCGTTGACCTAGGTGAAAGAAGTATGAACCCCTTAGGATTATTCTTTGTATGTGAAGGATCACGCATAGGTTTTGTTATACGTTTTCTCCCCCTTCCCAATGTGTTAGTGTGGGTTGCATGTGCTTGCTCTGTGTTATGTGTGCATGTTACCCCGATTAGGTTGAGATCAATCGGGGTATACGGGCAGTCGGATGGGGTGAGAACTATACCGGCTGTTAACCAGGCTGGTAAAGACCGGTCTGGTATATAAATATTATATAGGACAAAGTTCCACTATACGGGCAGTTGAATGGGTTGAGAACCATCCCAACTGTTAACCAGGCTGGTAAAGACCGGTCAGGTATATAAATATTATATAGAGCTGCGGCTCATCGGTCGGTTGCGATCGACCCCTCCGTATTGTGAGACGGGGCAGGGTGCTGCGGGGCCGTGTCAGAGCTATATGCGCTGACCATCATGTATGGGCATGCGATTGGTCCTGTGGTGCTAACAAAGTGTGCTATATGATGAGATGCGAAGGATTGATGATATGACTGTTATGGAAACGTGACCATAGGGCTCTTGCTAGTAATGCTTAATTGTGATTAATGTTTGTGCTTATCTATAACTGTGCCCTATGTGAGAATTGTACATGCTTGATTATGACTGTTGATTGTGTGAACCCCTATTTGTCGAGTCGGTTCCCTGAATTGAAAGCTAGAGTGTCTTAGGATATATCTTCATGCTTCGAAATGACTTTTCGTATATCTATGGATATAACTATATGTATTGTATTTCTACGCGTTGGAGTGGGTTACCAGCATCTCTCGCTGAACAGATATATTTGGCTTTCAGGCACTGAAGAATAAGTCACTAGAGCGCGCTAGAACTTGGAGCGTAGAAGTAGATAGTTTCCCTTTCGGCTTGCGTGCCATGTTTATGCATTTACATTATTGAGGATATTAGTTAGTTAGCCTGTGCACCTGAGTTCCCTAGCTCAGGTGTGGCATAGCACCCCGTACTCTTGTATTATGTTTTGGGATTTAATGATATTTCACCTTTATTTTATAAGTTTTAAATGTCTTGAAAATCTGGGGTGTTACAGTTGGTATCAGAGCCTAAGTTTGACCCTAGGATAAGACTCTTAAGACTAGATTTTAAGACAATAGGCTTGGACTCTAAGTATTTAGGAACATAGGATTCAGGAATCTTAGGACGCGCGGTGTGATTGTGAGCCTACCTATCACCAAATAAATTCCCCTCACTCTATCCTCCATTTAATTTAAAGAACTCTCCCATTCGCTTACCGCATCAAGGTAAGGGTACAACACTCTAACTCGTCATTACAATAAACATTGCCAACAAGAAAGAGCAATATGACCCTGTTTATTGCAAATCTGACACTAGGGACCAGAATTAGAACGTCCACGGCCTCGCCCTCTGTTCCCCTTGCCGTGACCGCCTCCTCCCCGCTGCTGCAAACCACCGCCACGGCCACCGTCACCTCCTCGGCTTTCGGGCATCGCAGCCGGTGCACCGAGAGCAACGCCGTCGTCGGAGCAGATCCATTCTTGTGACACCAAAAAGTCCGCCACCTCCGTTAGCTGAACGGGATCCCCTCGTGTCAAGGTCGCCACCACGTGGCGAAATTCAGGCCGCAAGCCACAAAAGACGTATAAATTCTAATTGTCTAACGCAACCTGACGACTGGCAAGGGCCTACTCGTCGATCAACATCTGTGCACGGCCGAGGCAGTCGGAGATGGAGGAGTCACCCTAACACAATCCTTGCAACTCGCCGAGCAGTCGCAAAGCCCGAGACCGAGTCGATGAGCCAAGGGCTTGCTCGATGGTCTGCCAAAGCTGCCGTGAGGTTGCTCGGCCGACGGCGAAACGCAGAGTCTCCTCCGACAAGGACGAGATCGACATCGACAAAATGGCTTTATCTTTTCGTCTCAAGAAGAGTTGCTGCGCCGAGAATTCCAACGCTGCCGCTGCATCACTATTCGCGGTTGAGGCAGCCGCCGACGATAGCGTCGAAAACGGGATGGTGCTGTCAATAAATCCGAGAAGCCCCTGGCCTTCAATGTGACACCCCGAAATCCAAATTCAATTAAGGGATTAATTGAGTAATTAATCCTATTTCAATTAGTGAATTAATTCCTAAAATCCTGAAAATTCAATAGTTGGGGGGACTAGTAATTGACTAGTCAACCCCAAAGTCAAAGTTGTACCTTAAGCTTTGTAAGGAGTTCCCTTGTTCCTTACACTTCCTTATGTTAGTAAGGGTATTCTTGACCTTTCACTTGGTGTTAGTATTGTAACCTAACCTAGTAGACCATCTTCATTCTTTCCTTACACTTTCTAAAAATCTACCTCCTCCTTCTCTCTAAAAAGGTGGGTAGCTTTTCTTCCAAACCAAGTTGGAGCCTTGCCAAAACTTCAAGAGTTGCTTCCAAGATTCAACCTTTAATATATTTGGGCATCTAAGAGGGTAAGATCTAAGTTCATCTTGTGTTTTTTGGTTTTATCTAAGGTGTCTTTTCTTAAAGATATGATCTTTTTGATCTTTTGGTATGTTCTTGAAGTGGGTTTGGAAGGTGAGCCTTGAGAGGAGCTTGTTGAGGTGTAAAGTGAAGTCTTTAGTCTACAAGAGGTAACCCATGCTCTACAAAATCTATTTTGCTTACCTATATGTGATTTCTTGGATTCTACTTGTGATTTTGCTATGAAATGAGAGTGTTGATGCATTGTCTTGTGAAAATGCATATCTAGAGCTTGTGTTTAGGGTTCATTTGTGCCATTGCTTGGCATTTCCTTTGATTCAAGTCATTTTGTTGTATTTGGTCAGATTTGGCATGTTTTGGACTTGAATTTGAGCTTGGAGTTGAAAATCCCCGAAGGGATATTTTGTGGTACAGGGTTGTACCCGCGAGTATGGGTCCAACCCGCCGCCCACTCGCGGGGTACACTGGTTCGGTAGCCTGTACCCGCGGGTGTAACTGCGGGTAGAGGCCTACCCATGGGCCTACCCGCGGGTACGTATTGTGGTGATGGCGAGGATTTGTTCCCCGTAATTCTTTTGACTCGGTATTTGGTCTTTTGACTTCCCGATGTTCTTTTGTGGAACTATTTGACTGTCTTCTTGATGTTTCGTATGTCTAGAACTATATGGTAGGAATCCATGTAGGTATTTGGTGTCTTGAATAGTGCTAAGTGTTCAATATTGTGTTTCGCTGAACCGTGATGAGTCTTATGTGTTCCTCGGAACTATCTTTGGTTTACCCGTTTGATAAACATGCTAGTTTGGTGTCTAAATGCTAGCGTGTGTGTTGTTTGTACCTTCCAATGGGTTGATGATAACTTGTGTTATTCATCGTTGTTGTTGTTGAGCTGTGACCCATTCCTTGATTGAGTATGGTTTCATATCTTCGTTGTGATCCGTTGATTGATTCCTGTTGAGGTGTGATGCGTGTGTGGTTGTACCTGGATTGCAAGATTTCGGTTTATGGGGCCTTAATCACCAAGGTATGGAAGCGGTCCTCGTGGTGACCGTGACGTGATTATGGAGTTTGTGACCTTTGTGTAAGGTTCACGTGATTCTTGGGTGGCATGTGTTGCCGTGTGTGTGATCGGTACCCTCGTGTACTATGAAATTGGTGGTCTCGTTGGTGGTCGTTGGTGGGGGACGACGGTCCCAAGAGGGAAAAGGTTGGACTTGGTTGTACAGGGGTCTTGGAGGTAATGGTTGGAAGAAGAAATAAGGTTGGGGGTAGCCATAAGGTTGGAACCGGGCATAAGGAAGGCATATCAACTCGTGATGGATGATGTAACGAGGGCTTGTGTAGCCATTGTTGTGAGTTCTTCTCTTCTGACGTGTGTAGTCACAAAGGCATGTGTTGCCTTGGCATGTGTTTCCGTTGGGTGTGTCATATTCCTTTGCGTTGTGCATGTCGGGTTTTGATCTATTGAGTGATGATAGATCATACCTTGAGACTTCTTGTGAGTAGTGTTGTTCTTTGTGGTCTTGGGATGTGTTCCCGTGTCATTGTTGAGAGTGTTGAGTCTTATGTATGTTATTTCACTTGTATTGGTGGGTTACCAGCATTATTCGCTGACCGGGCGTCGTCCCATGTTTTATTGTGTTCTTTCAGGTGATGTCTAGGCGAGTGCGCAGTCTAGTACTTGCTAGTATAGCTTTCCCCTCTCGTTTTGTGGCCTGTGTGCCAGTTTAGAAGTAGAACTTTGAGACTATGGGATTAGATGTAAACATTGCAGATGTTGCCTGTGCGTTCATCCTTATGGTGAACGTGGCATAGCACCCCGTGTTCCAGATTTTATCTATCTACCTATCTTTCAGTCTTCCGCTGTGATTACTGTTTAGTTCCGTTATCTGCATGTTTTAAGGTTTTTATATAGCATATTTTTAGGGGGTGTTACATTCTAGGAACGGTGGCATCTGCGTCATCCAGAACAAATAATTCCGAGATGTTAACTTCAAGGAGACAAAGTGATGAGCCGACGAAAAGCTATTTCCGGTGGTCATGGGAGGAACCTCGGTAACGGTCCGTTCAGAAGAGCCAAGAACAGAGCCGTCATCATGAGCACCGAGAGCTTCCATGAGAGAAAACCTGAAAACTGATACTAGATGAGGATATGAATTGTGTGTTGTATCCAATACCAAAGTCTGAGACACAAATATATAGATACGAAAGAGAGTTCTAGTCTCACTCTAATAATATAGTCCTAATAAACTTAACATTATGAATAATTAAATTAAAAATTATTTCAGTTAAGTCTCATTAACCGAATCAGACATAAAAAATTGACGGGGTGAGTATTTTTTTAAAAATGATGTTACATTATAATATTTTAAATAATTTGTTTGCAAACGCAGAAATCCATGTTAGGTTTGTTTTTTATTTGAATGGAAGTTTAATTATTGCAAACTCAATAACAAAATGTAATTCTCCACAATATCTTGTCGACATTATTATGGGTTTGAAAAGTCATCAATTTCCTCATTATGCAAGAAAAATTAGTCAAGTCAATCGACTTAAGATATTTACTACCCCAATTGGTTGACTTAGAATCTAGAAAGTTACCTTATTTCCTGTAATTGAATTTTTTTTTATTTTATTCAAGCTTTGGAAAAAATCTAAAACTTAAAAGTAGAGTTTATTGAACGCAAGAAAAACGTAGCTATGATTCTATGAATTCAGCAATCAATTATGCCCGTAAAATAAATTCAAAATAATGTATTTTCTTTAGAGGAAATTAAGGAGCTTGATTAGCGGAGAAGATGGAAATAGAAAATAGGGAAAAGGGTCAAATAGACCCTTGAACTATAGACAAAAGAGCAATTAAGCCCTTCAACTTTAAAAAGATGCAATTAGACCTTTCAACTTATTGTTTTGAGTTACAGTCAAATAAGTCCAATAACAAAATTTTCACCTGGAATAACAGGTCAAAAAAATCCGGCGACATTTCCGGCGAAAAAAATTCGCCGACAACAATTTTTTTTTTTTTTTAAAAACCTGAGATTGGACTGGTTGGCAATGGAAATGATGCACAAGAAATGCCGAGCTGGAACTGGTGCCATATGCAGATGCGATGCATACTGAATTTTATTTACTTCGATTGGATAAGGAGAATAATGGACTTTGGTTTTTAACCACAGGGATAGACGAAGGAGAATACAAAAGCAGGGGCTCCAGAACGCATTTGAACATTCATTCAACACTACCCACGGCCACCACATTCTCCTTCCTTTCTGTAATTCCATTTACGTATCTCTTCACCTTTTTATCCAATGGAGAAGGCGACCTGATCTGGTCGCCTTCTCCATCGGAGAAGACGATCGAACGGTTGTTTTTCCAGTAGTTTTTTCTTTTAAAATTTTTTTTTTTGTTGTCGTCGGATTTTTTTCGCCGGAAATGTCGCCGGAATTTTTTAACCTGTTATTCCAAGTGAAAAATCTGTTATTGAACTTATTTGACACAAAATAACAAGTTAAAGGGCCTAATTGCACCTTTTTAAAGTTGAAGGGCCTAATTGCTCTTTTGCCTATAGTTCAAGGGTCTATTTGATCCTTTTCCCTAGAAAATAATATTCCTCTTCAATTTTTGTAGCGCCTCAAATAAAAGTATAGGAGTAAGAGAAGAGTAATTTTTTCTTTTAAATATTTACATGAAAGTCTACCACCGCTATTCGAACGTGTTGCGCTCTAGGTAAAATCTACCTTGTAACCCCAAACATCAAAGGACCATAATGAGCTAAACCAGCAAACCAGCTTAGATTGCTCATAGCTTATTAGCTTAAATCGAGAAAGTCAATAGATAGCTCTTACAAAGAGTGGAATTTGAATCAGTATCTATTCAATATGTTAATCGATCAGCGAATTGAATAAGTTTGCTTATTCATGAGCTAGAGCTGCTAGTTCTCAGTCTGGTCACTCAACTAGAATTTCTTCTATTCCTTTATTGTATTGAACATTTAATTTTTACTGATTGATAATTTTTTCTTTTAAAAAAAATAAAATTTAATACTTTGTGATTACTAAACTAATTTTTGGACTAAGTTCATGAGGTTGATACTAAAGTAGATATTTTCTAGGCATCATTGTGGCTTTGTAAATCCATGATGAATCTTCATCCATCAACTAACTTCTTGTGGATATAAAAGAATATTTCTCCACTGATATTTGTTATTAAAAGCTAGTTAGCACCAAAATGGAAATCAGAAATTGGAAGTGGGCTTACTTACTTAGAAACGTGTTGATTTTGGATTGGTTTCTCTGAGATTTGATGCCTACTTTGTTGACTTTGTACATATTGATTTCTGGGTTAATAAATTGAAGGGTTTTTGAAAAAGGAAAAAGAAATTAAAAATGAGCCATTGCTAATACGACAATTTTGTTTTAAAAGAAAAACGTAGGACACGAGATATAGTAAAAAGTTTAATTATAATAACAAGTATAGATGACAATTTATTTTAAGTTCTTTTTATTAGAGTCGCTACTTTTAATCATAGTATTATTGTGGTATGATAATTTTTTGTCCTTTATCAATAAAATCGTTAAATACAAGGGCTTTTCGGTTTTCAATTGCGAATTTTTTCAAAAAAATTTAGCAATTCAACATACTTTGTATACAAAAAAAAAAAAAAAAAAAAAAAAAAAAAAAGATTGAAATGTTTTTGTATTTAACGACATTTAAAGGATTTTGTTGAAGGAAGACTAAAAATGGTCATGCTAGCTATAATAATACTAGGATTAAATGAGGATGCTTTAATAAAAAATGACTAAATGTGAACTATCACTTATAAATTTATGACAAAAAATTAAATTAACTCTATATGAATAATATATATTTTTAAATATGTATAAATACTAATTGTCTACTATTTTCATAATTAAAAAGAATATGTTAATAAATACTACAATGTCCATTTAAATAAGAAATGTTTATGATATATAGTTATTGATATTGAAACGTGCCCAAAATATTAAATTGCTAACTCCCTATATGTTTTCATACATTATCGGCTAATAGTATTCATGTGTCTTTTAAAATAATAACATGTCACGAAGGAATGTCACAACTCACAAGACAACTATTTTTAATGTGATTTATTTATTTTTATCTGATTCATCAATTATGTTAGGAAAGTAAACTCAGAAAATGTATTTTCCTCATAGGAAGGGAACTTGATAAAAGGGATATGCATAACCGGACAAAACCGAAGAACTCGACCGAACCGAACTCCGGTTAACCCAAACCGTTGAAAATCGAACCTGAAGTCGAACAACCGAACCGCCCCGTAAAACGACGTCGTTTAATGAGGTTTCGGATTGGGTGTTGATTTAAGTCACTCGACCCGTCCGATTATCCAAAATAGCGTAGGGTTACCTAGAATAGTGTTAGATACGTCGTCGTTTAGGGAAACTATATATATATATATATATATATATATATATATATATATATATATATATATATATATATATATATATATATGTGGATTAGGGCAATTCCTTTAGATCTCTCCTCATTTGCTCATCGCGCAGTTGAAGGCGTAGGGTTCCTTTCTCCATTTCTCTAATCTCTGCCTCTCATACTCTCAATCTCTAATCTCTATTTCTCTGATTCTCTAAGTCTCTGAGAATCTGAGATTTCTCTCACACTCTCTGATACTCCGTTCCACAACCACCCGTTGTGTAGTCCGGTACTCCGGTGGTCTGGTCTCAACATCTCAGACTCTCAGGTGTGGTGGAAGCCCTTGTTGCTGGTGCTGGTGGCTGGTGCTGTGACCTCTAGTCCTCTACTGGTGACATTTGTAAAAAGAAGCCCTTGTTCTCCGCGGTATCTGTGAGAAACGAAGTAAATCTTCTAACCCTAGTTTTTTAAATTTGAATTGGTGAGTTGTTATGCGATTTTGTGATATGTTATGCCCCTTATGTGAATATCTGGTGGAAGCACTGACTTATTGAGTGTTTTTTACAAACCCTACTTTGATACTGTCAGTTTGTGATTTCACTGAATTATTTTTCGCCTTTTGTGAGAATTTATGATATGTTATGTCATATATCTGGTGGAAGCACTGACTTATTGAGTGCTTTTTGCAAACCCTACTTTGATATTGTCAGTTTGTGAATTCACTTAATTTTTTTTTGCATTTTGTGAGAATTTATGATATATTATGTCATATATCTGGTGGAAGCACTGACTATTGAGTGTTTATTGCAAACTCTAGTTGCATACTGCTAGTTTGTGAAATGTTTGAGTCTGAGTCTCTGAAAACTATGATATACTGATTAGTTGGAAGCCCTTGCCCCCTAAATCCAGATAATAATGCATGATGAACATGAGGCCATGACTGTATAACAATGTCTGCCGCTCTGGAAAGGGAAATTGAAACCCTGAATCTGGATTTGTTTATAAATGTCAAGTACTAAAGTTTATGGATGTTTGCCCTTAAATCCCCCCTTAATGCCCTTAAATCTTAATGACAAAATAAAATGAAATAAATAAATAATTATGTATTCTTTGAAAATGATGACACACAATGTGTCTGATTCTGGAATCCTTTCTGCTTTTATGATTCTGTTTAATTGTATGCTGACTGTGAGACTATTTATTCTTCTTGAATATGAACCCTACCTATGCTTACTGGAGTTACTGATACTTCACCAGATTTAGATGGAAAATATCAGTATGCATGGTAGTCAACCTCCCAACTCTTCAATTGATAGACCTTCAGGGTGGAAGCCCAAACTCTTGGGAATCATCAACAGAATGAGCAACCTCCTGCTGTTGTTCCTGACAAGAAGAGGAAACATGTTGATTCCAGATCACCAGTGTGGGATCATTTTGAGAAGATAAAGGACAGTAATGATGTTACTGTAAAAGGCAAATGCATTTATTGTGCAAAATTTTATCAGTGTGAGTAAAAAAACATGAGACTTCTTCCTTAAGAAATCATCACATGGTGAGCTGTTTGAAAAATCTTCACTCCAAGGATACTAGACATTCCCTGTTAACATTTCAAGTTGTTACATTACTTACATCTGGTCACCCTACTGTGAGAGAAATAGGGACCTGGGTATTTAATCAAGAGTCAATTAGGAGGGCCTTGGTTGAAATGATGATCATAGATGGATTGCCCTTTAGATTTGTGGAGGGAATAGGTTTCAGGAGGTTCATAGCTATTTCTTGCCCTAGGTTTATAGTTCCATCCAGGTGGACTATAAGTAGGGACATCCTAGTTGTCTATAAAGAGGAGAGACAAAAATTGAAGTCATTTTTAAGGGGAAGCAGTCATAGGGTTAGTATCACTACAGACTCTTGGACATCCATCCAAAGAATTAACTACATGGTAGTAACTACCGATTTCATTGATTCTGAGTTGGAAGCTTCATAAGAAAATCCTTGAATTTGTGGGGGCTTAAAGATATGTTTTCTGTGACGGTTGATAATGCCTCATCAAATGACACTGCTATGGTGTTTCTGAAGAAAAAAATTGGTGTCTTGGGGATCATCTACTGTGAGGGAAAAGTATCTTCACATGAGATGTATTGCCCATATCTTAAACTTGGTAGTTCAAGATGGTCAGAAAGACTGTGATAGTTCTGTTAAGAAGGTTAGGGAGGTGGTTAGATATGTTAGAAACTCTCCTGTTAGACTTAAGAAGTTCAGGGATTTGGCTGATTGGTTGAGTATTGAACAAATGTCTTCTTTGTGTTTAGATGTTCCAACCAGATGGAACTCTACCTATTTTGTGACACCCTGAAATCCAAATTCGATTAAGGGATTAATAAAGTAATTAATCCTAAATCAATTGGTAATTTAATTCCTTAAATTCCTGAAAATTCAATAGTTGGGGACTAGTAATTGACTAGTCAACCCAAAGTCAAGGTTGTACCTAAAGCTTTGTGAGTAGTTCCCTTGTTCCCTTACACCTCTTCATTTTTGTAAGGGTATTCATGAAATTTCACCTTATGTTAGTAATGCAAGCTAACCTAGTAGACACTCCTCATTCTTTCTCCCCAGACTTTCCAAACTTGAGCTCCTCCTTCTCTCTAAAAGTTAGATAGCTTTTCTTCCAAGGCAAGTTGGAGCTTTGTCAAATCTTAAAAGTTTGTCTCCAAGATTCTACCATTCATACATTTGAGCATCTAGGAGGGTAAGATCTATGTTCATCTTGTATTTTTAGTGTTTTCTAAGGTGTCTTTCCTTAAAGATAGAATCTTTATGATCTTTTGGTGAGTTCTTGAAGTGGGTTTGGAAGGTGAGCCTTATTAAGAGCTTGGTGAAGTGTTAAGTGAAGGTTTTTGTCTACAAGAGGTAACCCATGCTCTACCAAAATCTATTTTGCTTACCGAATTGATGATTCTTGGATTCTTCATGTGATTTTGCTATGAAATGTGAGTGTTTATGCATTGTCTTGTGAAAATGCATATCTAGAGCTTGTTATTAGGGTCCATGTATGCCATTGCTTGGCTATTCCTTTGATTCAAGTCATTTTGTTGTATTTGGTGAGATTTGGCATGTTTTGGACTTGAATTTGAGCTTGGTGTTGAAAATCCCCGAAGGGATTATTTTTGGTACAGTAGTGTACCCGCAGGCGGAACGGCGGGTAGGGGTCCACCCGCCGCCCCACCTGCGGGGTACAAGCTGGTTGGTTGTGGTACCCGCAGGCGGAACCACGGGTGGGGGTCTACCCGTGGGCCCACCCGCGGGGAACAATACATGGTTGTGAGGGGATTTGTTCCCCGTGATTCTTTTGACTCGGTATTTGGTGTTTTGACCTCCCCATGTTCTTTTGTGGAACTATTTGAGCGTCTTCTTGATGTTTCGTATGTCTAGAACTATGTGGTAGGGATCCATGTAGGTTTTGGTGTCTTGAATCGTGCTAAGTGTTCAACATTGTGTTTCGTTGAACCGTGATGAGTCTTTTGTGTTCTTCGGAACTACTTTCGGTTTACCCGTTTGATGAGCATGCAAGTTCGGCGTTTAAATGCTAGTGTGTGTGTTGTTTGTACCTTCCTATTGTTGATGATGACTTGTGTTATTCATCGTTGTTGTTGGACTGTGATCTATTCCTTGATTGAGTATGGTTTCCTATCTTCGTTGTGATTCATTGATTGATTCCTATTGAGGTGTGGTGTGTGTGGCTGTACCTGGATTGCACGATTTCGGTTTATGGGGCCTTAATCACCAAGGTACGTTAGTGGTCCTCATGGTGGCCATGACGCGATTATGGAGTTTGTGACCTTTGTGTAAGGTTCACGTATTTATTTTTGGGATAACATGTGTTATCTAGGGCATGTGTTGCCATGTGTGATTGGTACCCTCGTGTACTATGATATTGGTGGTTTTGTTGGAGTGGGGACGACGGTCCTCGGGGGAATAAGGTTGGACTTGGTGTACAGGGGTCCTGGAGGTAAAGGTTGGAACTAGATATAAGGTTGGGGATAGCCATAAGGTTGGAACCGGGCATAAGGAAGACATATCAATTCGTGATGGATGATGTCACGAAGGCTTGTGTAGCCGTTGTTGTGTAATTCTCTATTTGTGACGTGTGTAGTCACAAAGGCATGTGATGCCAAGGGTTGTGTCCTTATTCTCTTGTGTTATGCATGTCGGGTGTTAATTTACTGTGTGATGGTAGATTATGCCTTGAGCCGTTCTTTTGAGTCGTATTTACTCTTTGTGGTCTTGGGATGTGTTCCCTGTCTTGTTGTGAGTGCTCAGAGTCTTGTGTTGACTTATGCTCTTGGTTTTGAACGTGTATATATATATATATATATATATATATATATATATATATATATATATATATATATATATATATCCTATCTATGTATGATACTTAACAGGTATTGGTGGGTTACCAGCATTATTCGCTGACCGAGCGTCGTCCCATCTTTTATGTGTTTCTTTCAGGTGATGTGTAGACAAGAGCGCGGTCTAGAACCTGTTAGTGTAGATCCCTTCGCTTTGAGTTGTTGTGGCCTCTGTGCCAAGGACAGACATTAGTACTCTTGTTATGTATGGATTTAGATTGTGGTTTATGCAGATGTTTAGCATGTGCGTTCACCTCTAGGTGGGCGTGGCATAGCACCCTTTTCATTTCCTGTTATATATAATCCTTGTTTAGTCTTCCGCTGTGTATGATGTTTTGGTTAGTTATCTGCATGTTTAATATTTAATTATGCATGGAAATTAGGGGGTGTTACATATTTGATGTTGCAGTCTGCATTAACTTACTAGAAAGTGTTTGAATCTTTGGAGTCTGATTGTTCTTTCAAGTCTGATTTGGGTAATTCAACTCCTGATTTTATGGACTGGGAATCTGTTCGCAGTTTGGTTCAGTTACTAAAGTGTTTTTATGACATGACCATTAGAATTTTTGGTTCTTTATATGTCCCTTCAAACACACTCTTTACTAATATTTTTGATCTGTACTGCCTATTGAAAGGTGGTGGAAGCTGGTGGGGTAGTTGGTGATATGGGGAAAAATATGAAGGCAAAATTTGAGAAGTATTGGGGTGATGTTGAAAAATAAATCTGATGATATTTTTTGCAAACATTATAGACCCTAGAGACAAGTTAGAGTATATGCCTACTCAGTTTAATCATATGTATGGTGAGGAAAATGGTAAACCATTCTATGACAAAGTAGTTGCTGCTTTTGCTGAGTTATTTGATGATTATTTTACATCTGCCTCTTCTACTGTGAGTTCTATCCCTTCTGTGCATGTCCCTTCTGTGCCTGTTTCTGTTCAGGCTACATCTACCTCTTCTGTTTCTGTTGGGAAGCCACAACATTTTCTGAAGTCCCAAATTAAAAAATAAAGATTGGATCTGGGGGTAAGAAACAAACTGAGTTGGATATGTACTTGAGTGAGGTAATAGTTGAAGAGGAAGAATGTTTTGATATACTTGGATGGTGGGAAATCAACTCTGCTAGGTTTCTAGTTCTGTCTAAGCTTGCTAGGGATGTCCTAGCCATTCCAATCTCCATTGTTGCCTCAGAATCTGCCTTCAGTACTTCTGGGAGAGTATTGGATCCTTTTAGGAGTTCTTTAACTCCAAAAATTGTGGAAGTATTGGTGTGTATACAAGATTGGCTTAGAATGCAAAATACTCCTTTATGTAGTGAGGAGAATCTGGAAGAGTTGGAGAGATTTGAAAAAGGTATAACTTTTACTGTTTTATACTTATATTTTAAATTACTTAAATTGTTAATACTTTTAACTTTTATTTACTTTTCAGAGCTAAGTGGTGATGGTGGAAGTGGGAGGTCTCTTGGTTCTACACTTGCTACAATTTCTGTAAAGTTATTATTTACATTACTTGATTTACTTACTTGATTTTATTGCAATCTTTTACAATATTTGACTATTTGACTCAATTGCAATCTAAGCTCACTTGGTATTTTTTGAGCCCACTGTGTTTGACTCAATTACACTGGACATCTGTAACTCTGTAAGTATGAATGCCTAGTAACTTTTACGTACTAAGTTGCTGCCTCAAGTACCTTGGGCATTTGGTTGGTAATGTATGAACTATTTTATTATGTTTGTTCCCTTTAAGTTGGCATTTGGCAATGATGAAGCTTCCACCTTTAATCTGAAAAGGACTAAGTTGGTGAGATGCTCTATACTTAAGTTATATTGAAGCAATATGCCCTTAATCCAAATGATATGGAAAAAATGCTTACTGAGCCAAAATTTATATAATCTCTTCTCTGTTTTTCATTTTCTAATGCTTGCTCAGTTGCTTACTTGCTTGTGTACTAATTATTTACACTAACTTGTCACAATTCACAGGAAGAAGAGTAGGTTTAATTGTCTAAATTCTAAAAGTCTAGGAGTTGAGTAGTTGACACTTGCAGTTGCTGAGTTGCTGATTTTGTCTGATTTTGGATTTTTGGTACTTCAGTTTAGAGTTTAGACTGTTCAGTAATCACTAATCAGTAGTGTATTTTGTAAATTTGTTACTTCCTTAGTTCCTTTACAGTTGTGTAGAGTTTTGGTCTGTAACAGTTGATTAATTAACACTATGTCACTGTCAACTTAGTTATTTACTTCTGTTAGAGTCTTAGACACTTAACTCTTAGTGTTAGTTAATAGACTACTTAGTAACACTAATTAGTAAGTTAGTAACTTAGTATTACAGTATTAGTCTATTACACTATCAATTATTTACTTATTTATTCAGTATTTCAGATTTTCAGTTAGATATTAATGTGCTTTTGATTTTGATTTTTGAATTGACTATTTGATTTGTACATTTTAAAAAAGCCGAAATACTGTCGAATATCTGATCGATCCGATCCAATCCGAACAACGTTATAACCGAACGGATAAGTCAACAAATTTAAACGAATAGGGTAGTGAAAATTGATATCCGAAATCCGATCAGAGGACCCTATCCGCCATCCGATCCGTCCGATTGCACAACCCTAACGAGGAATGGTTGTGGAAAATAAAAGCTTTTTTTTTTTCAAACTGTGTCCATTTTAATTAACAAGGGACGAGTATTCTTAATCAATTATTTACGGAATTGTTACCGTGAATTAAAAGAAAAAAAAAAACCCTTGTAACATCCCGTGTTACGATCCCTAAAACCAATTAAACATTTAACAAATTACCCAAAAGAAGGAATTAAATCACAATAATTAATTAGGAAAGGCCCACCATAGTCCATGGGCCCTTATCCCTAAACCCAATCCTTAGTTCTAAAAGGAATAGAATTAGCAAGCCTATACTATTAGTTCCTAACCAGGACTCCTAAATATATAAATAGGGGACTTAAGAGGCACCTAGACCCCCCCCCCCACCACAATAAACGACTCACCACCCCAAAGAGCTCCAAGAATTCCCTTCGAAGAAATCAAGAAAGCTTAAAGAAAGACCCTTCATAGCCAAGGAATTAATTAAGGCTAAGAGGTAATCCATGTCTCAACAAAACCTATTTTCATAGCTATGATTCCCCTCCTAGGATTTCCCCATATTATTGAGTATTGATGATTTATGATATTATTATTGATGATTGATGGGATAATTCCATGGGTGACCTTGATGATGAAAGGTTCTTGATAATTATGGTGTTCTTGATGATTATATGACGTTCTTGGTGATTATATGATGTTTTTGATGATTGTACGATGTTCTTGATGTTAATATGATATTCTTACCGAATCTTGATATTGGAAGATGAATTGTGTCCTTGTTGATTTAAAAACGATTAGAACCCTAGGTTGTATCGTATGGAATCATTCTTGGTATATTGGGTGGGAATTCGCATGATCGGGTGTTGATTACGTTTAGAAAAGCATGATAGGTTATGTGTCGTATGTTTCTTGATTTTAATCCGTTAATTGTCTACGTGTGTTATCAATTGCGTTTGAAAGTGTCTAAGCATAGCTTCGGGTTCCACAAAGGTTCCCGGGGCGTTTTTGGTGAAAAAGAGTCAGTGGGGGGTAGGTGGGGGTAGGGGACCCGCCGGGCACCCGCTGCCCGGTTTTGCTACCACCGGCGTGCTGCCGGCGGGTGATCCCTCAACCACCGGCTACCCGCTGGTTTGGACCCCAATTTGGGATTTTGGCTTCCCCGTTTGATGTTCCCCTGACCCCCGTGGTGTCCCAACGAACTCCGTCTATCGTGCCTATGTCTAGTTTGATATTTCGGGTACCGTTTGTAGGATATATGAGTCTTATATATTGCAGGCTAGTTGAATTGGTATCCCGTTGACCTAGGTGAAAGAAGTATGAACCCATTAGGATTATTCTTAGTATGTGAAGGATCATGCATAGGTTTTGTTATATGTTTTCTCCCCCTTCCCAATGTGTTAATGTGGATTGCATGTGCTTGCTATGTGTTATGTGTGCATGATACCCCAATTCGGTTGCGATCGGATTGGTCATTCCTGAGCTGCGGTTCAGAAGCTGGCTGCGGTCAGATTTACACTCTTGGGCTGCAGTCCACCATTTGGTTGCGATCAAACGTTTCTACATGAGCTGCGGTTCATATTTCCTGGCTGCGGTCAGATGACATACTCTTGGGCTGCGGCCCACTGTTTGGTTGCGATCAAACTATGATGAGCTGCGGTTCATCGGTCGGTTGCGATCGACCCCTCCATGTTGCGATACGGGGCAGGGTGCTGCGGGGCCGTGTCAGAGCTATATGCGCTGACCCTCATGTATGGGCATGCGATTGGTCCTGTGGCGCCAACAAAGTGCGCTATGTGATGAGATATGGTGGAGTTGTTGTTATGAGTTCCTTGGGGATGTGACTATGGGATTCATATTGGGAATCGTTTGTGTTGGGTTATGGTTATTAATTGTGGTTATCTTATCTGTCTTGCCTGTTGTAAACTGTATATGCTTGGTATAACTGCTGTCTGTGCTTAGCCCTATCTGTTGAGTCTATCCCTGTTTTAAAAGCTAGAGTTCGTAGAATATATCTTCATGCTCAAAATGGTTTTCATATATCTATATATATCTATACGTATTGTATTTCAACGCGTTGGTGTGGGTTACCAGCATCTCTCGCTGAACAGATATATTTGGCTTTTAGACACAGAAGAGTAAGTCACTGGAGCGTGCTATAACTTGGAGCGTAGAAGTAGATAGTTTGCCTTTCGGCCTGTGTGCCATGTCTATGCGTTTACATTATTGAGGATATTAGTTATTTATCCTGTGCACCTGAGTTCTCTAGCTCAGGTGTGGCATAGCACCCCATACTCTTGTATTACGTTATGGAATTTAATGAGATTTCACCTTTACTTTTATAAGTTTTAAATGTCTTGAAAATTTGGGGTGTTACAATTGGTATCAGAGCCTAAGTTTGACCCTAGGATAAGACTCCTAAAACCGGACTTTAGGACATTAGGCATGAACTCTAGGTATTTAGGAACATAGGACGCGGGAATTTTAGGACGCGCGGTGAGATTGTGAAACCTACACATAAACCCCCTCACTTCATTCCTTCCTTGTCTAAAGAAAACCTTCCTCCGCTTATCACGTCAAAGAAGGACGCCAAGCTCTAATTTAATGTTCTTATAAACGTTGACTCAGAAAGACGACAGCACGGCACCCAACAGAAGACAATGAAAGACTCCGGAACCCACCACACACGACCCCCTGACCCAAACACTACAACAACTAACGCAAGTCGCCCAGGCACTAAGCGACGTAGCTCTTCGCAACAACAGGCCCCCGCCTCCTCCATCAAACACGAACTCAGACGTCGCACGACAAGTTTCAAATCATCGACCACCCACGTTCTCAGGAGAAGAGGACCCCGTGATCCTGGAGGAATGGATCCGGGCCCTCGACAAAATCCTCGGGTTAGTGGAATGCCCAGAAGAACGTCGCGTAGAGATAGCCTCGTTCTACTTCGGACACGAAGCCGATCTTTGGTGGATCCACGAGGGTCCCGCTTACCAACAAGAACCAGGGTTTAATTGGGAAAACCTCAAAACACGACTACGAGAACGATTCTACCCAACACACGTAAAGGCATCCATGTACGAAGAATTCCTCCATCTAAAACATGGGACAGCCACCGTCATGGAATACCACAAGCGATTCCTCGAACTGGCGCGCTTCGCACCAGAGCTAGTCCCCACCAAAGTAACCAAAATAGAAAGATTCGTCTCGGGCCTCAACTTCGAAGCCTGGAAAGCACTAGTGGTAAGCAGACCTCGGACACTCAACGAGGCTTACTCCAGTGCCACCAATCTCTATCGGATCCAACTACTCCAGCGCGGGGTTCAGGAACAGATACGAAAAAGGAACACCGAAGGGGGAGCACCACCGGTAAAAAGAACAAGGAATGACACCAGCACAAGACCAAGTAACCTGACCAACCAAAGACCGTCCCTAGGGAACAATGAAGCTAACCCAAGGAGCTTCCCTTGCCCAAAATGCAACAAAAGCCATAGAGGGAAAGATTGCATGGGCAATCCCTGGCGATGCTTCAACTGCGGAGAAGAAGGGCACAAGGCCTTCCAGTGTGTCGAACCCCAAAGGCCACGCCCCACCACCACAGGTCAAAACGGAGGCACCGCCCACCAAGGGAACTACGGCGCTCCCGGGAAAATATTCGTCATGAGCCGCACTCAAGCCGACCTCGGGGAGGGGAACCTAACCCCAAAAGACGAGGACCACGCAAACCCCGCAGGAGAAAATCAAGAAGACGAATTCTGTCTAGGATAAACCGGCAATTCCTTATAATCACCTTCATAGTAAACTACTTATTTAGCGATTACTTCGGAATTTTATAAATAAAAGATTCAATTAAAATTCGATCCTGCTTACAAAGACGAAACCACAAACTATATAACAAGCCAAGCCTCCCATCACTAAAAGACGAAAGAGGGAAAAGACAGGGACCACACCATCAAGAAAAACCTAGTGTTGCCAATAGGAATTAAACCCTTAACCTCCCATATACAAGACCAAGGTCTTAACCACTAGGCTAGGAGTGTTTCTTGAAACCTTAAGGAAACACTTTCTTCTTAAAGCCCTACAAGTCCCTAAACCCACAAAAATCCCCAAATCAAAAACCCTTCTTCTTCTTCTTCTTCTTCCACACCCTCTCTCTCTCCCTCTCCTCTTCCTTTCTCTCCCGTCCGACCACCCCCACGCCGGAACCCACGAATCACCAGCGACCAAGCCACGACCGGCCGCCCAGGTCGTAACCGCCGCACGCCGCCGCTGCCGCCGGAAGGAAACCGCGACGCCAACCACCGCCCGCCGCCCACCTGGGCGCTACCCGCTTCCGCACACCACCCAGCGCCACCACAACGCCGTAACCCCCCCCCCCCACCGAGCCGTCACCCGGCCTCAGCCCGCCGTCGCCGCCCTCGCCAACGGGGAAAATCGCTCGCCGGAAAATCATGTCGGAGAACCGCCGGAAAAAGTGTCAAAATGCCGAAGAAACCCCTCGGAACCCGTACCCCGTAATGGAGCAACGCCGGCTACACCGTGATAGGAGGTAAAGCCCAGGAACCCGACCAATTTTCTCTAGAATTGGTTGATATGCTTAACCACCAAGGGCTTTTGGATACGTATCTCACCATCAAGGGGGATACGTACCCCGAATTGGTGAAGGAATTCTATCAACATCTAGTGGCCACAAAATGGGGTGATAAGCTAGAAATCGCCACCAAGGTCCGTGGCAAGGAAATTATACTCTCCGAAGGCCGCTTGGCCAAGCTCTTGAAATTGACCACCACGGGTGTGTCAAACTACGACCGAAAGGGGTGGATTGATACCCAAAATACGGGGTACAAGGACTACCTTGGGTACCTACTCGGGAAGGAGGAAGGATTCACCTCGGCCACACGACCTAATAGGAAGTGGCTATCGGCAGAGCAAAAGATATTGGTTATGATTGTGACCGATAGCCTCTTGCCCACAAACAATAAGAGCAAGGACGTGGGGAGTTTAGAGTGCACCTTTGCCTACTTCTTGAAACACAAAATCAAGTTCAACCTGCCGGCCCTCATGCTAAAACACATGGAGTTTTGCAAAACAAGCAACCGACTTAGCCTACCCTACGGGATGATCCTAAGTTGGATCATGGAGAAAAAGGGGGTGGACCTAAGCCACACCGAAGTCAAAACCGCAAATGGCATGGTCTTTAATGCCCAGAACCTACGCCGCAATGATATCTACTACACTGAGGGAGGACATTACCTCACCCTCGAAGAAATTCACCTCAAACCCGAGGAAGAGCGAAGAGAGTTAGTCGACCAATTAGACATCTCCAACAAGAAACTCAAACTAGCCATGCAAGATTGTGGAGCCCTGGAGGGAAATGAGGGTCAGGAGGAGGATGACGAACCTAACCCGTCGGTGCACCCACGATCAGGAGGGAACCCAAGGGAGCAAAACGAGGGCTCAATCAATGAACGCATACTCGCACAGCTCAACCGACAAAACCAAATCACGGAGGAAGGGTTCTCATCATTAATCCGTACGACACGCGCACTAGATCAGAGGGTGGCAACAATCGAGGCCACCTTGGGCACTCGCGGGGCGTCCAGCTCAGGAGCAGGGGACCGAGGTAGACCCAAAACCTTTCTATCACATCACCACCAGGAATCCAGTCTACCCCAGCTAAGGCAAAACGTGGGGCCACATTCCTAACCGGGAGGCCAAGATGCGGGATGCCTAGGGGTGAAAGAATGGATTAATACACCGGGCTTCGGGGACGAAGCCCCTCGTAAGGGGGGGGGGGGGAGAGTGTAACACCCCGTGTTACGATCCCTAAAACCAATTAAACATTTAACAAATTACCCAAAAGAATGAATTAAATCACAATAATTAATTAGGAAAGGCCCACCATAGTTCATGGGCCCTTATCCCTAAACCCAATCCTTAGTTCCAAAAGGAATAGAATTAGCAAGCCTATAATATTAGTTCCTAACCAGGACTCCTAAATATATAAATAGGGGACTTAAGAGGCACCTAGAACCCCCCCACCACAATAAACGACTCACCACCCCAAAGAGCTCCAAGAATTCCCTTAGAAGAAATCAAGAAAGCAAGAAAGCTTAAAGAAAGACCCTTCATAGCCAAGGAATTAATTAAGGCTAAGAGGTAACCCATGTCTCAACAAAACCTATTTTCATAGCTATGATTCCCCTCCTAGGATTTCCCCATATTATTGAGTATTGATGATTTATGATATTATTATTTATGATTGATGGGATAATTCCATGGGTGACCTTGATGATGAAAGGTTCTTGATAATTATGGTGTTCTTGATGATTATATGACGTTCTTGGTGATTATATGATGTTCTTGATGATTGTAGGATGTTCTTGATGTTTATATGATATTCTTACCGAATCTTGATATTGGAAGATGAATTGTGTCCTTGTTGATTTAAAAACGATTAGAACCCTAGGTTGTATCGTATGGAATCATTCTTGGTATATTGGGTGGGAATTCGCATGATCGGGTGTTGATTACGTTTAGAAAATCATGATAGGTTATGTGTCGTATGTTTCTTGATTTTGATCCGTTAATTGTCTACGTGTGTTATCAATTGCGTTTGAAAGTGTCTAAGCATTGTTTCGGGTTCCACAAAGGTTCTCGGGGCGTTTTTGGTGAAAAAGAGTCAGTGGGGGGTAGGTGGGGGTAGGGGACCTGCCACCTACCCGCGGCCTTCTTGGGCAACGCCGGCAGCGGGCAGCCGGCGGGCGGGCAGCTGCCCGCCGGGCACCCGCTGCCCGGTTTTGCTACCGCCGGCGGGCATCCGGCGGGTGATCCCTCACCCACCTGCTACCCACTGGTTTGGAGCCCTATTTGGGATTTTGGCTTCCCCGTTTGATGTTCCCCCGACCCCCGTGGTGTCCCAACGGACTGCGTCTATCGTGCCTATGTATAGTTTGATATTTCGGGTACCGTTCGTAGGATATATGAGTCTTATATATTGCATGCTAGTTGAATTGGTATCCCGTTGACCTAGGTGAAAGAAGTATGAACCCCTTAGGATTATTCTTAGTATGTGAAGGATCACGCATAGGTTTTGTTGTACGTTTTCTCCCCCTTCCCAATGTGTTAATGTGGGTTGCATATGCTTGCTATGTGTTATGTGTGCATGATACCCCAATTCGGTTGCGATCGGATTGGTCATTCCTGAGCTGCGGTTCAGAAGCTGGCTGCGGTCAGATTTACACTCTTGGGCTGCGGTCCACCGTTTGGTTGCGATCAAACGTTTCTACATGAGCTGTGGTTCATATTTCCTGGCTGCGGTCAGATGACATACTCTTGGGCTGCGGCCCATTGTTTGGTTGCGATCAAACTATGATGAGCTGTGGTTCATCGGTCGGTTGCGATCGACCCCTCCGTGTTGCGATATGGGGCAGGGTGCTACGGGGCCGTGTCTGAGCTATATGCGCTGACCCTCATGTATGGGCATGCGATTGGTCCTGTGGCGCCAACAAAGTGTGCTATGTGATGAGATATGGTGGAGTTGTTGTTATGAGTGCCTTGGGGATGTGACTATGGGATTCATATTGGGAATCGTATGTGTTGGGTTATGGTTTATAATTGTGCTTATCTTATCTGTCTTGCCTGTTATAAACTGTATATGCTTGGTATAACTGCTGTCTGTGCTTAGCCCTATCTGTTGAGTCTATCCCTGTTTTAAAAGCTAGAGTTCGTAGAATATATCTTCATGCTCAAAATGGTTTTCATATATCTATATATATCTATATGTATTGTATTTCAACGCGTTGGTGTGGGTTATCAGCATCTCTCGCTGAACAGATATATTTGGCTTTCAGGCACAGAAGAGTAAGTCATTGGAACGCGCTAGAACTTGGAGCGTAGAAGTAGATAGTTTCCCTTTCGGCCTGCGTGTCATGTCTATGCGTTTACATTATTGAGGATATTAGTTAGTTAGCCTGTGCACCTGAGTTCTCTAGCTCAGGTGTGGCATAGCACCCCATACTCTTGTATTACGTTATGGGATTTAATGAGATTTCACCTTTACTTTTATAAGTTTTAAATGTCTTGAAAATTTGGGGTGTAACACCCCTTCTTTTACTTTAAGAAGAGTAGCGAAAAGTCAGTCTCCTATATTCTTTTTTGTACTAATATGAAACAATATCAGGCCTTCATATATTTCCTTATACTAAAGCCAATAAAATAAACTTATGTAAAAGCCGGAGTTAGTTACATTTTTTATCCTATGATTATTGAAATTTTTTAATTTCAATCCACGACTTTCAAAACTAACAATTGAGTACATTGACTATTGAATTTTTATGAATTTTGGTCTATCTAACCAAATTGTTGGTTAAAAGTGACTAAAAAATTTTAATGTTAAAACAATAAGGGCATTTTGATTTTTTTTGCTTCTTCTATGATCTTCTCCAGTGGGTCTCTTCTATGCCGGAAAATTATATGCCGGAAAAACATTTTTCTCTTCTCAGATTCAGATGAGGTAATTAATAAACTATAGGAGAAATTAATTCAGAAGAAATGAACCCAGAGGTTCGGAAAGTTCTGACAATGAATTCACGGATTTGGAGATGTGCTCATTGCGCTGCAAGGTCTCTTCTCTCAGCCTATTCCAAGCACAGTTCTCATGCCTTAATTATCCGGTACTTTCTACTTCTATTCCTATCTAAATCGATTTCAATTCCGAGCTCAAACTTTACTATAATCTGTGCAAGTAGTAATCCGTTATTGTAAAATTGTAGATATACCTTGTGAGTTAGAACAGTGTCCTTGGAAATGAAAGATTCAGCTCAACTATCTTTCATTTCTTCTTAATTAATTCCTCCTGTAGTGAATATGAAAAGACGGGAATGTTTTTACGACATAGAAGAGACCCAGTGGAGAAGAACAGAGAATAAGCAAAAGACAAAAATGTTCTAAATATTTTTAACATTAAAATGTTCTGGCTATTTTTCACTTGACAATTTAGTCGGATAGACTGAAATTGAAAAAAAATTAAATAGTTAGAATACTCAATTGTTAGTTTTGAAAATTGTGGACTGAAATTAACAAGATCAATACTCATGAGATCAAAAGTGTAATTAATTCTAAAAGTTGCAACAAATTTGCAGAATCTAAGCAGAAAAGGGTAAGAAATTGAGAAGGAAATAGAAAAATAGCATTAACAAAAACAATATCTAAGCTAGCTGGTAACATCTCCCACAGCTACTTCTTCCATCTTGATGCTAACAACTTATCAATTCAAAGGATGATTCTTAGCTTTGGACTCTATCTGATCTAAAGCATGCTCCCAAGAATATCATATTAATCTTCAGTGCATGAAGAAGAATTTCCTTGCTTTATTTAATTCACCAACAACATCACGAATCTTCATTCTATCTGCTGGGAATTCCACAAAACAATCAACCCCAACTTTGATCATACAAACTAAGCACACATCATATTTGTCCTTCTCCTCGCAGGATTTCCCAATATTCTTCCTCATTTGTATTTGTTCATCTCTTTCTTGGAGTACTTTTGAATCTGCAATCTCCACTTCTCTGTCGGCTAAACCAGCCTTAGCGTAGCTATGAAGGGTTAAGCCGTCTTTGAACAATTCATCCGTAGGTCTCTTCCCAGTGAACATTTCTATGATTAGTATGCCAAAGCTATATACATCACCTGCTTTTGATGGCTTGCTTCCCATACCATATTCTACTCCAAAAATGAAACCAAAAAAAAAAACAAAAATAAGTGACTATCCAAATGTAGATTACAAGAATAAATGCATTAGAAAGTAGAAAGAAAGTTGGAGAAGTTTTTAGGCATTAGTGTCAATTATAATACTTACCCGGAGGTGCATAACCAATAGTTCCTTGTAATCCTACAGAACTATGATTTTTTGAAGAGCTTTGAATCCTTTGTTGTACAAATTTTGCCACTCCAAAATCACTAACATGTGCAGTCATGTTCTTATCCAGGAGAACATTACTCGGCTTGAGATCGCAATGGATTATTGCAGGTTCACAATCATTATGAAGATAATCCAAAGCGCAGGCCACATCAATGAGAATGTTTAACCTTTCAACAAAACTTAACATCCTCTTGTCTTCAATCTGGGAATTCTCTTGGGGACTAAAATAATGCAACCAGTTCTCAAGGTTCCCATTATCCATGTATTCGTAAACTATAGCCTTAAAATCATTTCCTTGAAGATCAAACCACGAGCAAACAATTAGCACCTTGACAAGATTGCGGTGTCTGGTGTTTTTCAGCACTTCACACTCAGCAACAAAACTTTGAGAAGCTCCACGGTGCAAAAGATCAAGTACTTTCACTGCAAAAATAGTAACATCATGATCAAAACATCCTTTATATACAGCTCCGAAACCGCCAACTCCTAGTAAATTTTCAGCAGAGAACCCATTAGTGGACTTGAAGATAGTTTGATAAGGCGCCCTTAAGGTGAAGTTTTCTTGCAAATCAGAAATGATTCCTTTCTTTGTCTTCTTAACCATCTAAGGCATAGAAGAAACACGACAAGAATTAGCCCAATCCCAAGAGTCAAAGGAATTACTACTTTCAAATGAGCTTTTGAATTTCTCTTTTTGGGCTTTGTACTATTGCATTCAGGGAGTTTCAGCTCAGGTATACCCCTACAGAGCTTTTTATTTGCTGCAATTGAAACAGATCTTGTGTTGTTGAAGATTCCTGTGGTAGGTACTGCTCCTTCAAACTCATTGTATGAAACATTCAAATTCATTAAAAGTTTGAAGTCTTTCAAGAAAGATGGGATTTGACCAATCAAATGGTTGTGAGAAAGTTCTAAGAATTGCATACCCCTCAGATTTGCCAAAGTTGATGGAATTGGGCCTTCAAAATTGTTATTTGTTAGATTCAAGATTTCCAAGTAAATGCAACTACCAAGCTCTGGTGGAATAGGGCCTGACAATGAATTATAAGATAGATCCAAGATACCTAGATTTTTCAAATATCCAACCTCTTTTGGAATGGAACCTATGAACTGCTTGTAAGAAAGATCCAAAAACAATGACAAGGATGAGAGTCCAAAAACTTCCTTAGGGATGTACCCATTGAGGTTGTTGTTAGCAAGTTGTAACAACTCTAGGTTTTGACAATTTCCCAGACTTGCAGGGATAGTATCGTGGCGGTAGTTTTTTCCCAAACCAAGTTGTAATAAAAGAGTTAGATTTCCTAAAGAAGATGGAATTTTTCCAAAAAAAAATGTTTTGAACTAAAATCAATATTCTTAGGTTACTAAGAAACCCAATCTCAAGTGGTATTTCTCCGGTGATTTTGTTTTGAAACAATAGAAATACCTCCAAGCTGATGAGATTAGAAATCCCACTTGGGATGTTTCCAGAAACCTGATTTTTTTGAAGGGAAAGAAGTCTAAGGTTTCTTGACAGGTTAGTGATTGCGGTAGGCAAGATCCCTCCAAAATTATTACCACCAAGGTCCAACATCTCTAAGTTGCTCGCATTGGTCAATGAAGAAAGGAAGTTCAAGTCAAAAACATTCCCTTTCCCTGGATAAAACTTGCTATGGTTCAATGTTTGAGCATTCAAACAAAGAATCCGGCGAGCAAGACAATGGCTATGAACACAGTAGGCTAAAGAAGGAGTAGAAGCAGAGAGGTTTTGAGGCTAAAAGAAGAAATTTCGTGTTCTATTTTCTGTGCGTAAAACTCTACTGCCCAACTCCTCTTTTTTATAGGGGTGAAGGATTTAATAGCTTTTAATTAGGCACTTAAGGGCACCCCTTCCACCTTCCTGTAACAGCACCATTATCATGTCCTTCAATTCAAAATTAAAAAATTGGAATTAATTCAAAAATTAATTCTGTAACAGTAGAATTGAAGAGCCAACGGTCACAAAACTGCACAGGTTCGTGTAGGCCGAAACTCCCAATTTCGACCACCAGGCCGAAACTTGGAAGTTCACAGGTTCGTGTAGGCCGAAACTCCCAATTTCGACCACCAGGCCGAAACTTGGAAGTTTCGGCCGGCCCTTTTACTGTCTCGGCCCGCAAGGCCGAGACAACAGTTTCGGCCCGCAAGGCCGAGACAACAGTTTCGGCCTGACCTTGGCCGAGACTACAGGTTTCGGCCACAAGAACGGGCATTGAATCAAGCCTTTTTCAATATCTGCTAGGTTGAATTTGATTTGCACACCCACCCCCCCCCCCCCCCCGCACGCGAGAGAGCCTCTATGCTATACAATTCTACAAGCTCCAAAAGAGCTCTTGTATATAAGGGGGGAAAATCTTCATTCCAAAGCAATGTGGGACAAAAGCCACTTTTTCCCTTCATTTTCCAACTCAAATGGGTCTTCTTTGAGAATCAATATCTCATTCACCCATTATCCATTTTGAGCGTACAATATATCAATATCTTCGTCTCACTATGAAGTATCCGAATCCACTTTAACCCGACCTAAATCGGAAGTGGACCCCACTGATAATTGTACCACAAAATAGCCACTTAACATGTCATTTTATTCCATTTTAAGCTATTTTTCCAACAATCCCCCACTTGAATGAAAAATTGATTTTCGGGGTATTTTGAAATCGGAAACAACTGTGTTCAAAAAGTCGATCCCTACATAGGATAGGTAGGGAGTCACTATACCCTTTGAACCTTCCCTTATAAAGACATGTTTACTCTACTAGCTGTACGGTAGAACGCGATGTCTTTGAACCGACTGCCGTTTGTGTAGACGATGACATATCTCACACAGGAATCTCCCAACCATGCTTTTGCTCTCATGAGTGTGCCCATTTTGGTCGTGGGTCACCGTTCCTGGTTCTGCGAGAGTTTCTAAAGAATTGTGCCCAAACAATTCTCCTTTGAAGCGACCCTCACTTCTCTCTAACATAGGTGATTCTTTCTCGAGTATCCCGCATACTCAAGAATCATTAAAGCATTATCATGCTAGCCTCTTACGGGAGTCACTGTTTTAACGAGGAGTGGTAGGGAGTCCGAGACCCCCACAGTGATGCGCTCCGTTCCATAATTTAGTTGTCCCATTGAACCTAGGTGCCAGCTAGGTTGGGTATCCACTATAGAACTTTTTAGTCCAAGGGCATTAGACCCATTCCTCGTGTCAACTTCTCCACAACTTCTCTTCCTAACCCTTTGGTCAGCGGATCCGCTATATTATCTTTTGACTTTACGTAGTCAATCGAGACAACACCAGTTGTGAGTAGTTGTCTAATGGTATTATGTCTACGACGCACATGTCTAGACTTACCATTATACATATGACTCTGTACTCTCTCAATTGTGGCTTGACTATCACAATGGAGGTACCGGTCTTTCCCAATTAGGAATATCCTCTATAAAATGGCGTAGCCATTCAGCCTCTTCACAACCTTTGTCCAAGGCTATCAACTCAGATTCCATCGTGGATCTAGCTATCACAGTTTGCTTAGAGGATTTCCATGCAACGGCTGCACCGGCTAGTGTAAACACGTAACCACTCGTGGACTTAGAGTCCTTAATATCAGATATCCAATTTGCGTCGCTATACCCTTCAAGTACAGCGGGATATCTCCCGTAGTGCAGTCCAAGATCACGAGTATACCTCAAGTATCTCATAACCTTTACTATTGCCTTCCAGTGCATAGCACCGGGGTTACTCGTATATCTACTAAGTTTACTGACCGCATAGGCAATATCCGGCCTAGTACAGTTCATACATCAGACTACCAATAACCCGAGCATATTCCACTTGTGAAATACCTTCTCCGTGGTTCTTGGTTAGGTGAATATTTGTATCAAATGGTGTCCTAGCTACTTGACTATCATCCTTGTTAAATTTCTCAAGGATTTTGTCAATATAATGTGATTGGCTCAACACGAGACCATCAGGTCTTCTAATGATTCTAATCCCGAGGATTAAATCAGCCAAACCCATATCCTTCATGTCAAATCTCGCATTTAACATGTTTTAGATAGACTTGATCATCCGTCATTACTACCAACGATGAGAATATCATCGACATATAAACAAAGAATGACGTAGCCGTCTATCGTTTCCTTAACGTAGACGCATTTGTCACTTTCGTTTATTTTAAACCCGTTAGTTAACATCGCATGGTCAAACTTCTTGTGCCACTGCTTAGGCGCTTGTTTTAAACCATAGAGCGATTTAACCAACTTACACACTTTCCTTTCTTGGCCCGGAACCACGAACCCTTCGGGTTATTCCATATAGATTTCCTCATCTAATTCGCCGTTTAGGAAAGCGGTTTTCACATCCATTTGATGAACTTCCAAGTTCCGCAACGCGGCTATGGCAAGTATCATCCTTATGGAGTTTATTCTCGTCACGGGAGAATACGTGTCAAAGTAATCGAGGCCCTCGTGTTGCCTGTAACCCTTGATTACAAGCCTGGCCTTATACTTCTCGATGGAACCGTCCGGTTTCATCTTCCTTTTAAAGACCCACTTGGATCCTAAGGGTTTACTACCCGGAGGAAGATCAACAAGTTCCCAAGTATGATTCTGTAGAATAGAATCCACTTCACTTTTTATAGCCTCTTTCCACATTGGTCCTTCTGTAGAAGTCACGGCTTCTACATACGTTCGAGGCTCGTTTTCTATCAAACAAGATAGAAAATCAGGTTCGTTTTTTAATAAACAAGTTAGAGTACCCGAATCGTACTCTAACAAGTAAGCTAGAAAATCAGGACCGAATGTTTTTCCAACTCTCGCCCGCTTACTACGTCTCGGCTCGAACTCGGGTTCTCTCTCGGATTCCCCACTATCATTATCCATAGTTTCGTCAAATGTTCGTTTTGACGTACTTGGTCCCTCGTTGGACCTACAAGGAAATATATTCTCGAAAAAATATGCATTCCTTGATTCTATTATCGTGTTTTCGTGTACGTCCGGATTATGGGACTCGTGTACTAAGAACCGATAAGCACTACTATTATGTGCATAGCCAATAAAGATACAGTCCACCGTCTTAGGACCTATCTTTACTTTCTTAGGTGTTGGCACCAAATCTTTGGCAAGACACCCCCACACTTTCAGGTACTGGTAGGAAGGTTTCCTACCGTTCCACAGCTCATAAGGAGTCTTATCGAGCTTCTTGCGAGGTACCTTATTCAAAAGGTAATTACTTGTCAAAATCGCCTCACCCCACGCATCTTGAGGTAGGCCCGAACTTATAAACATCGCATTCATCATATCTTTCAATGTACGATTCTTTCGTTCGGCAACACCGTTCGATTGAGGTGAGTAAGGTGCAGTACGCTCATGTATTATACCTACACTCGCACAGAAGTCACCAATAGGTGCTTCGTATTCACCACCTCGATCGCTTCTAACCTTCTTAATCCCCCGATTAAGTTGGTTTTCTACTTCATTCTTATAAAGAACGAATTTATCAACGGCTTCATCTTTGCTCTTAAGCAAATACACATAGCAGTATCGTGTGCTATCGTCGACAAATGTGATAAAATACTTATTACCACCTCTCGTTTGTATCGATATAAAATCGCACAAATCACTATGGATTAATTCTAGTGGTTCAGTTTCCCTTTCAACCGATTTGAAAGGTACTTTCGTTAGTTTTGCCTCAACACAAATTTCACACTTGTTATTTGTGTCAATTTGAAAGTTAGGAATATGGTCCATGCTACTTAATCTATGCATAGAATTAAAATTAACATGACCTAGTCTACCATGCCATAAATTGGAAGACTCAAGCAAGTAAACAGAATTAACTTTGCTTTTATTGATAACAGGAATTACACTGAGCTTAAACAGCCCATCAGTTACATATCCTTTACCAACAAACATCCCTAACTTGGACAAAACTACTTTGTCTGACTCGAACACCATGCGAAAGCCATGCCTGTTCAACAGAGAGCCAGACACAAGATTCTTCCTCAGCTCAGGAACATACAGCACGTTGTTCAACGTCAGTTCCTTCCCGGAAGTCATCTTCAGAACCACCTTGCCCATGCCTTCCACAACAGACTGAGCAGAGTTTCCCATCCACACCTTTTCACCCTCAACGGTCTCAAAGGTGTTGAACATCTCTCGGTTGCAACACAAGTGCCTGGTTGCACCGGTATCAATGAACCACTCACGAGGGTTTGAGCCCACGAGGTTCACCTCGGTCACCATAGCCGAAAGGCTAATCTCGACCTCCTTCTGATTGCTATCTCCAACAACATTGGCTTCAGAACTTTTGTTCTTCTTCCTTGGAGCCTTGCATTCAGATGCTCTGTGGCCATGCTTGCCACAATTGTAGCATTCACCAGGAAACTTGTTCTTGGTAACGCCACCTTTCGGACCTAGCTTTCGCTTGTTCTTCTGGTTCCTCTTGGAGCTCTTACCGTGCTCCACAACGTTGGCCTTAGCGCCAACAACGATAGGAACTTTCCTATCATTCGTCCTGTTCCCTTCCTTAATCCTGAGTCGCTGGATCAGGTCTTCCAGGTTCATCTCCTTTCGCTTATGCTTAAGGTAGTTCTTGAAGTCCTTCCAACCTGGAGGCAACAAATGGATCACAGATCCCACTTGGAAGGCTTCACTTAACACCATGCCCTCGTCACGGATCTCATCGAAGATTAATTGCAAATCTTCTACCTGACTTAGCACGGTCTTTAAATCAACCATTTTGAAGTCGAGGAATCGGCCAACCACAAATTTCTTTGAGCCGGCATCCTCACTTCGGTATTTATGATCCAAAGCTTCCCACAACGCCTTTGATGTGCTTATCTTTCGATATACATCATATAGCATGTCACACAATCCGTTCAGGATGTAGTTTCGGCAAAGGAAGTCCGAATCCTTCCAATAGCCAACTGCCATCACGGATTGTGCATCTTGTTCCTTCAACTCGGGAACCTTCTCGGACAAGAACCTCGCCAATCCGAGAGTTGCTAGGTAGAACTACATTTTTTGTTGCCACCTCTTAAGTTCGAACCAACACCGGTGAACTTCTCTGGCTTTTCAGCCGAACCACTCGGTACCGAAGGTACCCGAGACATGGGAATATATCCCTCAGTGCTCCCACCATCTTGTGAACCAACGTTCACTGGTGTAGCTTGGGAATTAGCAACATTGTTGCCATTCCCTCCAATGTTATCCGCAACAACGTTATTGTTGCCGTTTCTTCCATTGTTGTCCGCAACAACATTATCCTCCCCATCAATTGGCAGTACGGGATGCTCCATTTTCTTCAAGGAAATTCGGAGAAGACCACCAACGGGAAAACAAATATACTAATAAGGTTTTAAGACTATTGGTACCATTGGTAGAAAAACAAATAATAATCAAATAAAATTGACTATTATTTTCTAGAAAGAAGGGAAGAAAAAATGAAGAAATTGGGCTAGTGTTTGGTGTTGGGTTTTTGCAAGAGTCGAGTAAGCACTCTTTCCTTAAAACCTTATTTGCCACATCCCAAAGATGCTAGGAGCGTTGTGGCCTAGGCTTCCCAGGATAAAACTTGCTATGATTCAATGTTTGAGCTTTCAAACAAAGAATCCGGCGAGCAAGACAATGGCTATGAACACAGTAGGCTAAAGAAGGAGTAGAAGCAGAGAGGTTTTGAGACTAAAAGAAGAACTTTCGTGTTCTATTTTCTGTGTGTAAAACTCTACTGCCCAACTCCTCTTTTTATAGGGGTGAAGGATTTAATAGCTTTTAATTAGGCACTTAAGGGCACCCCTTCCACCTTCCTGTAACAGCACCATTATCATGGCCTTCAATTCAAAATTAAAAAAATTGGAATTAATTCAAAAATTAATTCCGTAACAGTAGAATTGAAGAGCCAACGGTCACAAAACTGCACAGGTTCGTGTAGGCCGAAACTCTCAATTTCGACCACCAGGCCGAAACTTGGAAGTTTCGGCTGACCCTTTTACTGTCTCGGCCCGCAAGGCCGAGACAACTGTTTCGGCCAGACCATGGCCGAGACTACAGGTTTCGGCCACCTCCAGTGGAGGTATGTTGGAAAATGATTCTGTCGTTTGGCATAACAATTTCCGGACGGGCTTGAGAGTCAAGCCTTTTTCAATCTCTAGTTGGAATTTGATTTGCACCCCCACCCCCACCCCCCACCGCGCAAGAGAGCCTCTATGCTATACAATTCTACTACTTCAAAAGAGCTCTTGTATATAAGGGGGGGAAATCTTCATTCCAAAGCAATGTGGGACAAAAGCCACTTTTTCCCTTCATTTTCCAACTCAAATGGGTCTACTTTGAGAATCAATATCTGATTCACCCATTATCCGTTTTGAGCGTACAATATATCAATCTCTTCGTCTCACTACGAAGTATCTGAATCCACTTTAACCCAACCCAAATCGGTAGTGGACCCCACTGATAATTGTACCACAAAATAGCCACTTAACATGCCATTTTGAGCTATTTTTCCAACACAAAGTCCCCCTTATGTGATTTCTAGCCACATTAATAGCCAACATGGATGAATGGTTGAATAGAGAAGGGGGTATAGTGCCACTCAAATTATTTTGGCTAACTAAAAGGTATTGTAGTTCAGATAATCTACATAAAGAATAAGGTATTTCCCCAAATAAGTTGTTAATGGAGACATCAAAACGATTAAGCCATGAAAGATTTCCAAGAGAATGAGGGATTTTACCACTAAGGTTGTTGTGATGAAAAGAAAGGGCTCGAAGATTAGTTAGGGTGCCAAGCTCTGATGGAATATTGCCCACAAGATTGTTGTATGAAAAATCCACAAGTTGTAGGTTTTTACATACAGAAATATTTGACGGTATAAACCCATTAAATGAGTTATTGTTCAAATGCAAAATTTGTAATCAGGCCCGGCCCTGGGCAAGGGCGAGCTGGGCCCATGCCCAGGGCCCACACTTGAAAGGGGCCCACCATCTTAGCTAACTGCCATTTATATATATACTGTACTATAGATTTTAGGTATAAGTAATTAATATACATTTAAGGTTCACAATGTTAACTTAGCGTAGTTGGTTGGAATTTTGCACATCAATATAGAGGTCAAGGGTGGTTCGAGTTCTAATTGCTCCAAAAAATTTTCTTTCAAGACTAATTTAGTGATATTAGTATAGTAGATATAGTATTAAAATTAGGGATATTATATTATATAGTATTAAAATTATAATTATAACTTATAGAACTTAATTTTTCCTCACTACTCTTTAGAAGATAATTTAGAAATATTATATAATACGTATATAATTTATTTTTATTTCTAATTGTATTTTTTGAGTTGTAACTATGTGATTTTTTTTTTTAATTTCTATAATTATAGTGAGATTTATAATATAGATTGATTTGTGATTCATATCAATTTTTGAATCTATTTATATTTGAGTAATTTACTAATATTTAGAACATGCGTTATTTTGTGAACCTTATAATGATTTATGTATATGTAATATATTTTGTGATTTAGTTATGAAATTATTTTAAATGATAGTTTTTTTTGTTTTTTTTTTTTTTGAATTATCTAATCAATGTAGTTTAAAAGTTCTATTATGCGTCATTCTATTCAAATTAATCTAAAAAGGACTTGAAATTGACCTAACTAAAAGAAAAAAGTATTTATAAATATGATATCTCTAGAGAATATGCATGATTTATAACGTGTTTTCTATTCGAACTATTTTATCCAATTAATCATGTTTCATATTTTGTTATGAATATCATTTCTCACATTTTAAGGTGTTTTGATTTATTGCTTCAATAATTAAGAATTCATGCTCTACTCTTATTTGTAAGTTGTTTTTTTTATAATTTTTATTAATAATTATTTTATTATTTATTATAATAACAATGTGATTGTCTATAAGTTTATTTGGTTGTAAATGGTTTATCCACTTTTATAAATTATATTATAATTCTTTATTTATGAAGTCTCATATGCAATTATTGAATATTTTGTAATTTTTTTAAGCCAACAAAGGAAAATTCATTTATAACTAACGAAAACATCTAGAGTTGTTTTCATTATTATTACTGTGTATGCAAAATTGTTAAAAACTTGTATATCGTATTTCAAGTTATTTGTAATTAGTATACTTTTTATATAATTATGCAAGTATATATTAATTTCATGTAGGGCCTATTTTTGTTGGCAAATTATTGAGTGGACCATGGTCCACACAATGTTACGTGGACCATAACAAAAAGTACATTTTTAATATATTAAATGTACATTATTTTTGTACTGAATATACATTATACAATATAATGTACACTCAGAATAAAAATAATGTACATCCTCTGAATACAATGTACATTATTTTTGTACTGAATATACATTATTTTTGTATTGAATGTACATTATTTTACAATAGGTAAAATCTGGTTCATACAACTTATGTGGACCATGGTCCACACAATAATGATTGATTTTTGTTGCCCCGGGCCTATAAAATGATAGGACCGGCCCTGTTTGTAATCTATGCAAATGACCAATGTTTTGTGGGATGTCACCTGAAAAACTATTGTTTTGGAGGTCCAAATCCTTGAGAAAGCTCATGTTCCCAATGTGTGAAGGCACTAATCCCACCAATTTCAGGGAAGTGAGATTTACGACCATGACTCTCATGTGGCGGCGGCCACACAAAAACACCACGCCATTCACAGAAATGGATGGTTTCATTCCACGAGGCCATAACACCAAATGGATCATCTTTGATCATTTTCTTGAATTCAAGGAGTGAAACTTTGTCTGTTTCATTGCCCGGTAGCTTGGAGGCGGATGAAATGAAGGGAGATCCTAGAACCAAGAAAGTGAAGAAATACATAGAAAGGATAGGCTTAGTGGAAAAGAAATCAAGAGTGGGAAAAGCCATTATTAGTGTGGTGTGGTGTGCCAAAGGAAGATGGTAAGTCTTATATAAGAATTGTTGGAAGGGCACTGTATATATGAATATGCCACAAGATCAGATCAGACAACTATTTCTATTTGTAATGTTATTTTGTGTTTTTATCTACCATTGCTTAAACAACTGTCGTTAGAAAAGTAAACGAACAGAAGAGATAATGCATTTTCTTTAGAAGACAAAAGCTTGATTATTAGTCAATTTTTTGTAGGAATATATTTAAAATAAATTCCATCCAAAATACTTCAATTCCAGACAACTAATTGTTGTCTTGATTATTTTGAGTTATCTAAGAAAAGTTGTCATCTATAATAACTTTTTTTTTAAGCTTCTATAATAAATTAATAATTCAATAGTTATATATCCAATATTAAAAATAATGTCTAACCCTACACAATCTAATGTAAATGTCACAATAGAATTAATTTGATATGAACAAATTTGGAAGGGCACTGTATATATGAATGCCACAAGATCAGATCAAACAACTATTTCTATTTGTAGTCGGCATGAAGTTGTTCTTCCAAATGGAAGGTCATGGATAATGGGGGTAACATTGACTCTTTGTGCTTCAGTATGTTACTACACTTTAATAGAGTCAGTAGTACTCAAAATTAAAATAATAATAATAATAATAATAATAATAATAATAATAATAAAATAACAATAACAATAACAATAACAATAATAGGAGTATATGTTTTTTTTTTAAAGTATAGGAGTATATATTTGTAAATATATTTTCTAAATATGCATAAATATTAATTGTCATCAATGCTGTCATGAATGAGTGGTAGGAAGGCCGGGCACTACATGAATGTCACAACTCACAAGAAAGCTATTTGTAATGTGATTTTTTTTTTCTTTTTGTATTTATCAGATACATCAATTATGTCAAAAAATAAACTCAAAATAATGTATTTTCCTTAGAGGAAATTAAGGATCTTGATTATCGGAGAAGAGGAAATATAAAATAATATTCCTCTTCAATTTTTGTACCACCTCAAATAAACCCCTCAATTTTTATTTTTATTTTTATTTTTGAAAGGTATTTATGTGGATTTTGGTTCAAAAAATTCGACAACACCCAAATGTATTCTTTTGAAGTCCTTTCATTTTCAACAACAACCTGGAGAGACCGGCATAACCATTTGCACACTCATCTACTTACATGTAAGAATCCCTGGGAGGGCACTACATGAATGCCACAACCTAAGATAGCTAACTGTAATATGATTTTTTAAATTTGTTTTTTATTATCTGATCCAGCTTTACTTTTATCATTATTATCGTTAACAAAAGTAAACTAAAAAAAAAAAAAAGTCTTCTGCTTGTTTAAAATGGCAAGAACTTGGTTATCGGAGAAGATGGAAATCAATCACACCGCAAAATATAGACAACGATATTTCTAATTAATTTTTTTTGTACTACCTAGAAAAAAAAAAAAACAGAAACAAAAAAAATAAATTAAAAGTTATTTACTTGGATTTTGGTTCCAAAAATTTAACACCCAAATGTATTCTTTTGAGGTCCTTTCATTTTCGATAACAAACCGTCGAGAGTGCCATTACAATTTGCACACTCAGGCTATATTTGGCAAACCTAGTTGAAAAGGTAGTTGAAACTGAAAAGTTATAAGTCTGAAACTGAAAACTTAAGAGCTGTTATGCTTGGAAGTGTTTGGTAAAATTAGTTTTTTTGATAAATTGATAAATGTAAAAAGACAAAGAATAACATTTTTATAAATTTAAATTAGTTTGTATACATATTAAAATTTAACATTTTGTCTTCAAAAAAAAATTTACTTTTTAAAATAAAATCATTAGCAGAATCATGATTTAGCATCCCATAATAAAGTAGCAATATTATTGCGAATCTCCTCCATCTCATAATAATAATAATAATAATAATAATAATAATAATAATAATAATAATAATAATAATAATAATAATTGCGGTGAAAGTTGCGGATAAAGGAGAAGAGAAAAGGATTTTAATTGGGAAGAGTAAATGATGTCATTTCTTTAAAATAATAAGGACAAAGATGGGAAAAAAGTTAGGAAGCTAGTAGCTTATTTCGAAACGCTCCAAAATAAGCTCTTATTTTAAGCTACGAGCTTATTTTGGGAACATTACCAAACAGAGCTTATAACTTATTATTAGCTTAAAATAAGCTATAAGCTCCTAAATAATCTCTGTCGAACAGACTCTCATATACATCTACTAAGAGTCTAAGACCTTCGACATGCCTGCGCAATTGCAAGATGATGTGCAATTTTTCAACTCATTCATTATTATTACTTTTTTTTTAATTAATACCACAAATGGTCGTCTGACTATAGGGGTAGTACTCCTTTTAATCATTGACTTTTAATTCGACTAAAAAATATACGTTGACTTTCATTTTTTACCACAAATAGTCCCCCATTATAATTTTTTATAAATAATGGATGTTAAATCTAAGGTTAATATCATTAAATCTAAAAATATTAAATGTTCCTCAGCAGAATGAAACCAAATACCCTTCATTGAGTTCATTCATCGCCAATTCTCCTCCACACCTTCAACACCCATAATTTGGAGAGAGAAAATGTTAAATACCCTTCATTCGTTCTCCAATTTTCCTTCACAGCTTCAACACCCATTCTTTGTAGTTTGATACACTAGTTTCGCACATATTCACAATATTTCCTTCAAATAATATTTCTGATAGAATCTCCAATCCCATATGATTATTGTTAGCCAAATAAACCAAGAATTGGTATTTTCGTAATTTCGTTGGTGATAATGGGAATAATTGAATTATATAGATGTTTATATATACTAATTGTAATATGGAGTTAATTTCATTTTTGTCCTAGATTTATAGGTGACAATCCACTTTAAGACCCTTTTTATTAGAACATTCATTTTTTGTCCTATTATTATTGTTATATATATGACCATTCTTGATCCTTTATCAACAAAACAGTTTAAATATTGTTAAATACATAGACATTTTGGTCTTCAATTATGGATCTTTTTTTAAAAAAAAAACATAAAAAATATAGCGGTTCAACCTACTTTGTATAAAAAAAATTTAAAGATTGAATGTTTTTTGTATTTAACGACATTTCAACGATTTTGTTCAAGGGGGACTAAAAATGGTTATCCCATAATAATACTAGGACTAAATGAAGGTGTTCTAATAAAAAAGAAATAGAAGTGGACTGTCACCTATAAATTTATGATCAAAAATAGAATTAACTCTTGTAATATGCATATATTATGTAAATAAGGACATTTATAAAAAATAGTAGCTAATATCGTCTTAATCTCCATAGAGGCTCAAAACCACAATCTCCCCCATGAGGGAGCAACTTGATACTATTGTACCACAAGGTCCTTGAAAAATTATTTTCTCTTTATTACCAAGCAATAGCAATATTTGTTTTAAAGTTTTGTGTTTTAATTTTTCTAATTTATTGTATATTAGTCTTTAAACTCTAAACTTATTCTCAAGTTTTCATAAATCGAGAATCTAAGCTCTATATATCAATGGCGACATGGCGTCACCTAAGAATGATAGAAAGGGCACTACATGAATGTCACAACTCACAAGACAACTATGTGTAATGTGATTTATTTATTTTTATTCTTTTTTTTTTTGAATGCTACTAGCTCTATTACATTGTAGTATCTGTTCATATACTTTCTCAACCTACTGAAACATAAGGAGCTAATAACGCCTCCACTGAAGCTCGAACTCACAACCTTCCAAATGGAAGTCCAATCCGGGTACCATTGGACCACATAGTCCTGGTTATTTATTTTTATTCAATCCATCAATTATGTCAGAAAAGTAAACTCAAAAAAATGTATTTCCCTTAGAAGAAAGGAACTTGATTAACGGAGAAGATGGAAATAGAAAATAATATTCCTATTTAATTTTTTTACAACCTCAAATAAACTTAAAAAAAATACAAATTGAAAGTTATTTATGTGGATTTTGGTTCCAAAAATTTGATAACACCCAAATGCATGTATTCTTGTGAAGTCCTTTCATTTTCAACGACAAACCGGAGAGACTGGCAAAACAATTTGCACAGTCATATACTTACAAAAGACAAATCAAACTAGACCTTAAATCCCTCTGCTTTAATTTTTATAAAGAAAATGAGAATGGGACATTGAAAAATCGCCATTTAAGATAAAGGGGTGTTTGGTAAATAGTTGTTAACTATTAGCTGATTGGGTAATTAGTAGGTTAGAGTAGTTGATAGCATTAGCTGATTGTAGAAAGATGTTTGGTAAACTAGTTGTTAGATGATAGCTGATTATATGCCAAACGACTTTCTCAAAAAATTGATCGAAAAAGCTGCTATGAGTAACTTTTTTGAATTTTAACATTTTAGAGCAATAAGCTATTACAAAAAGCAAATTAATCAAACTTAGAATGTTTAACCAAGTCAAACAACTAATTAATAGTGTTCAAATAAGTAAAAATTGCCTAATAAGCTAATTATGTTACCAAACATGGCCAAAATGTAGACATGAAACTTAATTAGGAAAATGTTTAAAGGGAAAATTGTAATTTATGCCCCTCACAAATATGTCAATTATCAATGTCACCCCTGAATTATTAGTGGTATAAATGTTGCCCATCTATTTTCAAAACGTGACATATATTGCCGCTCCCCCTAATAGGAAGAAGAAGAAACATTGTTGTCGGCGGAATGAGAACAAACAAATAAATAAAAATTGAGGAAAAAAAGTGGTCTTCAAATAGAAAATACGGTGGGTAACCACATTTTCATGACTAATAATTCAGAGGAGGGGGTAACCACATGTACTCGTAAATTAAAGCCTTGAAATCATTTTCTTGAAGATCAAACCCTGAACAAGCAGTTAGTAGCTTGACAAGATTGCGGTGTCTAGTGTTTTTCAACACCTCACACTCAGCTACAAAACTCCGGGAAGCTCTATGGTGTAATCTCTGCAAAAGATTAAGTACCTTAGCTTGACTGCAAAAACTAATCCAATGTCATAAAAAATTCCTTTAGTGGACTTGAAGAGTGCTTGATAAGACACTCTGATCTTAAGTTAGTGCTTGATAAGACACTCTGATCTTAAGTTAGAGTTTTCTAGCAAATCATGAAAGGGTTCTTTTCTTGGTCTTTTTAACAACCAATTGAAAAGGCAAAGACAAAACGCCATAATAGTTAGCCCAAGAATGCCCCTTAGGATGTTTCCTGGCGTTCAATTGGAGCTGTAACACCCCACTTTTTTTAAACTTACTTAACAAACTAAAACCAAAATAAGATAAACTAAGCAGAGGAAAAGTAAACTTAATTAACAAACATAGTAGGAGTGTCACCGCCACAACCATCTTCCCACGGTGATTGCATAGGCTAAGGTAAAACTAAACATCAAGTCAAACGAATAACTAGAGGAATACAACCCCGGTGTCCGGCACCAACAAAAGAGATAACATACTACAAAAACCAACTAGCAAGAGTTTAGACTACAAGTCATCTAACTAACTAGTCTAACTCGTACTCTCTCGTACCTACAAGCTGGGCCCACCTGAAAGGGATTAACAAACAACAAGTAGCAAGCAAAACCCGTTAGCATGAAGCTAAGTATAACGTCACTCAACCCTGTAAAGTAAATATAGTATATACTTTGGAAAACAGAGTTTACAGTCTTGAATCAACCACTTAAACACTTAAATCATACTTTGGCGTTAGCTTCTAGATGCTTGCAACCTAAGTAATAAGTAGGCTTACTTATTCAATAAACAACTTATCACATTCTCATCTCATGAACAAACTAAGCTTCTCATTCACTCAAATAAACTCATGCTTTCTCATATAACTCAAATAAATATTCATGACATGTCATATACTTATCATGCATTCTCTTGCAAGACATATAACTCACCACAAGCTCATACTATCAATCACGCAATCCAGTGCAAGACATATAACTTATAAGCAACTCAAGCTATCAAATAACTCACAAGCAATCTTATACTAGTAATCATGCATTCTCGTGCAAGATATATAATAAGTAAACTCATGCTACTAATCATGCTATCTCGTACAAGATATATAACAAGCAAACTCATGCTACTAATCATCCAAAATCGTACAAGATATATAATAAGCAAACTCATGCTACTAATCATGCAATCTCCTGCAAGATATATAATAAGCAAACTCATGCTACTAATCATGCAATCTCGTGCAAGATATATAATAAGCAAACTCATGCTACTAATCACGCAATCTTGTGCAAGATATATAAGTATAGGTACATATACATATACACTCTTTTGTAAAAAGAATACTTTTTCTGTGGAGGTTTCTTAGAACAAAAAAAAAAATTGACTCGCTTTGCTTCTTCCTTTCTTAGAGTCTCCAAGACTCGCTTTCTTAGAATCATGATGACTCGCTTTCTTAGAGTCTCAATGACTCGCTTTCTTAGAGTCGTGCTGACTTGCTTTCTCTTTACTCGTGGGTGAGGCCGGGTTTCACCATAATGTGAATGGACCCATTGGGCACGACGTATAGCCACCCAATCTCTCATCCCGCCCACAGAACCAATCTCGTGGTTCCAAAAACTCAAACTCTGTGGAATCAGGTATCGAACTATCAGTGTGCACACCCCCTGACCAGGATTCCAAGCCTGGCGGGCAGTTTCCAACCTTGTAATGTGGGAATACGCCGCGTTACATGAAAATCGGACCGCAATGTCCGTTGCTTCCTACTCCGAAAGGACATAGTCCAAACGAGTCTTCCAAAAACAAGGTTTTCCTCACAATAGATATATATATAAATATATCACTCATGCATCTCAAATATGCAGCACTTATCTTATGCAAAAAAATGCACATACTTCTAAACTCATTCTCAATAAACAAGATAAAGGTTTTCTACATGGAAATGAGATTTTAGAAAATAATACTTAGGCTCACATTGGCCACTTATGCACTTTTAAAACATGAAATGCTCAAATGCACTTTACTGTAATATATGCTTGTACTTTCTATTCACTATGAAACTCAACAAATTTCATAAATCATGCTTGAAACTCATAACTTAGCAAAACTTCTCAATAAACACTTAGCAAGTAGTTGACATGTTGCGTTATTGGAACTCAAAGATACTTTTAAAACAACATGCTTAATATTTAGAAACTTGGCAGTGAACTTCAACAATTTATAACAACCACTTTACGCATGCTTTGCTAGCTAAAATCAACCATTTAGGCTCATACTTCTCTATTCAACAATCATACTATGACATACTCAGCAAATAAAATAATCCAAGTCTGATAGTTCACAAACTTAAAAACAGTGAAAATTTCCAAATACCTCTGCAACAAATCCTTTTACAAAAACAAGCACAAAAGGCTCAAATCTTCTCCAAACTCAACGAAATCAAAGCCAAAACGTGTGTCAAGACGGTCCTAAGGTACCGAGCCATAAGGGCCCATGACACCCCGTCCGAAACGACACATAGCTGAGCCCCAAGGGCCCAGCCACTGCACTGGAAGCACTCAACGGACCTTGCCCCGCCCCTCAGACCGCCTAGCCACCGACTCTAGGCAACGGCCCTCTCCTAGGGTCGTTCCCTAGGCTAGGTTGGTAACGGCCTTAGACAACAGTCCCCTTGTTGGGCCGTTGGCTGGGAGCGGTCAAGCTCCTAGGGTTATACCTCTTGTTGCCTCTTCTTCTTGTTCTTCTTCCTCTTGTCAATCTCAGCCTCCATTCCACTCAAACACCACTTCCTTCACCTCTTGAACACCTCAAACCAACACAAACAACATATACACTGCCTAAGAAAAGATCTCAGATATTGAAGGCTAGGATGGAAATCTTAAGGATAAGGAGATGAAGGGATGAGATGAAATCTTACTGCCTTTGCTTTATTTCTTCTACAGAGCTTAGGAAATGGAGAGGCAATGGAAAAAATGAGATCAGGAAACAATGGAGAGATAGCATAGCTTTTATAGGATGTAAAACCCTAGGAGGAACAACAATGATTGGTTGGTGGCAAAGTGGTAATTTTGGTTGATTCTATAAAGCATCAAACAAATATGGATTCTTGTGGTCTACCATGCTACTGAACCAAAGACTAGAATTGCTATTTAAAATAATTTGGGGTTGAAAAAGAAATTTCCCCAAAAATGATTTCTAGGTAAACACTTGGTTTAGATTTCTCAAAATTCTCCCGGTTTCACTCAGATAGGTTTCTCAGCTCAAAACTTGGCACACAATGTACCCGGAAATCTAGGATTTTAGATTTAAACAAGTCCCGGTGTTGAATAATTTACTTAAAAGTGGCTCAAAATAGTTTATTCAAACACCGATTTCATCGCAAAAATTTATGGAGTGAAAATTGACTATTTTGGATTTCTCTTAAAACCGCATTTATGAAATTAAATTTTGGATTGTCAAGGAGCCCTATAAAGTTTCTTGAAAGGTTAGCTATTGATTTGGGTAAGAAACCTTCAAAATTATTTTCACCAAGCACCAAATTTTCTAAGCTGGTAGCATTGATCAATGAAGAAATGAAATCCAGGTCATCATTCTCTCTTCCTCTAAGATCATTAATTGGGACATTAAACCTCTGAAGTTTTTGCAACTTTCTGAGGTCAGGAACCTTTTCGATTAGTCTATATATTAGCAAGGAAGAACTGCATGTTTGTTGCATTTAATTGATAAATTAAAGTAATAGGAATACTTCGGGTGAAATTGTTTATAGCAATAGAAAATAAAAAAGGAGGGGAAGAGTGGTAAAAAGATTGGGGGGAAAAGTCCCCTCTATGTAATTCTCGGTCACATCAATAGCCAACATGGACGAATGGTTATACAAAGAAGGGCCGGGGTCTAGTACCAATCAAATTATTCATCGCAATAGGAAATTAAAGTATTGTTGTTTGGGTAATCTACATAGAGAATCAAGTATTTTTCCATAGAGATTGTTGAAGGAGAAAGAAAAGGAATAAAGTGAAGAAAGATTCCCAAGAGAGTAAGGAATTTTACCAGTAAGGTGGTTGCATTCAAAATTAACTGATATGAGATTAATTAGTTAATAAAATTGTATTGTGAGTCTTGAATGCAAGATGTAACGTATATTTTTACTTGGTTTTTAAGTTATGCACCAGTTACGTTCATTAATTAAATTTGTTTAAACAAATATAAATATCGAAGACAGAAAACATAAAATAAAGTAAAAAACACAAAAGAATTGTTACGCAGTTCGGAGCGCTTCTCCTACGTCTGCGGGGCAAAGCCTCCAACCTTTACCACTACAACTCTTCCTAACACCTATTCAGGACTGAAACGTGCATGCCAGAACAATCTTCACAATAAGCTTTAGCAGTACCAATTCAGTAAAGATCACGCAGCTTAGATTAAATCTTCTTAACAAATAAATAATATAAGCCGTTTAAACTAGGTAGCTTTGTAGAGAAAGTATGCACTTAGAATCGCTATTCAAAATCGGCAACTTTCTTCTTTGATGTGGCTTCCTTTTATAACAAAGATTAAACAATCACCTTGATCCTTAATAATAGCATTCCTTCTTTTTCGATAAACCACAGCCACACACTCTTTGTTTCAAGCCTTCACTGTAATGCGCTATTGATTTCCCTTGTAATTGTAAAAGCTTTAATAACCACTCAATTTAGCTTTGGATCAGTGTTGCAAAAATCGCGCCTAGGCGCTAGGCGGTCGGCCACCTAGGCACCTGCCTAGGCGCTCTAGGCGCCGATTAATCGCTCTAGGCGCCCTAAGTGGTCCCCAGGCGCCTAGAGGGTGCCTAGCGATTTTTGCAACCTTGCTTTGGATGTTTTGAGAGGGAAAGGTAGTCTATTGAAAGGGAAAAATTCATCATCCATTATGAAAGAGAGGCAGAGTTTTATATACAGAGGAGATAGAACGAGGCTAACCAATTAACTACCACTAACTACCATCAACTGAAATAACAGAAATAACTGCCTTTTCATTCTGCTTCTGCTAGCTACCCATCTTGGACTGATTAGGTTGCTTGTCTTCTATTATTCCCCCGCAAGCTGGATCATACATATTATGTAGACCAAGCTTGTTTATGTAGGATAGGAAAGTGTTTGGAGCATGAGGCTTGGTGAATACATCTGCTAATTGATTTTGGGATGAAACATGTAGCAACTGGATTACTCCATTCTGCAACTTCTCCCTTATGAGATGACAATCTAACTCGATATGTTTTGTTCTTTCATGGAAGACAGGATTTTCAGCAATAGCCAATGCAGATTTGCTATCAGTGAACAAAACAGCAGAAGGTGTGGGCATATCAACTTCCATGGCTTTCAACAAGTAACATAGCCATTGGATTTCACAAGAAGCTGCAGCAATTGCTCTATATTCTGCTTCTGAAGAAGATCTATACACAGTCACTTGTTTCTATGCCTTCCAAGAAATCAGGGCTGATCCTAAGAATATGTAGAAGCCAGAGACTGATCTTCTAGTATCTGGGCAAGCAGCCCAATCTGAATCAGAGAAACCTTTAAGACATATCTGATTATTGGCTGGAAAGAAAAGACCTTGGGCAGGTGCCCCTTTAATGTATCTGAGAATCCTGTGAGCTGCCTGTAAATGAATGTCTGTTGGGCAGTCTAGGAACTGGGATAGTTGTTGTGTTGCAAAGCTGATGTCTGGTCTTGTTATTGTGAGGTATAAGAGTTTCCCCACCAAGACCAGACATCAGCTTTGCAACACAACAACTATCCCAGTTCCTAGACTGCCCAACAGACATTCCTTTGGTTAATACAAATGCCTTTCCTGTTTCTAGCTACTTCCAGTCCCAAGAAATACTTGAGATTGCCTAGATCCTTGATCTGAAAAGCATTGTGCAAGTGTTCCTTGATGAGCTGAATTTGTGCCTTATCTGGACTAGCCAAGACTACATCATCTACATATACAAGTAGAGCAACAAAGCTGTCACCTGTTCCTTTAGTGAATAAAGAGGGATCTGCCAATGTTTGAACAAAACCAAGTTGGAGTAGCTTTTCAGTGAGTTTCACATTCCATTGCCTGCTTGCTTGCTTAAGTCCATAGAGGGACTTGACTAACTTGCAGACCATTCCAGATTTTGGAGCTAAAAAACCTTGTGGTAGTGTCATATAGACTTCTTCATGCAGGTCTCCATGGAGAAAAGCATTATTCACATCTAATTGATGAAGATGCCATTGTTTGGAAGCTGCAACAGCAAGTAAAGTTCTGATTGTAGTAACTTTGGCCACATGACTGAAGGTATCTAAGTAATCCAAACCAGCTGTTTGTGTGTACCCTTTTGCTACTAGCCTGGCCTTATACCTTTCAATACTCCCATCTGATTTATACTTGACCTTGTATACCCACTTACACCCAATGGCTTGTTTTCCTGGAGGTAAATCAGTCAATTGCCAAGTCTGATTAGCTTGCAATGCATCAATTTCAGCTGACATAGCTTGTTTCCAACAGTCTAGCTTGATGGCATCATTGTATGTCTTGGGCTCTTTGATGGAAGAAATGCTCATGACATAAGCTTCATAATTTGGGGACAAGCAGTCATGTGATATCACAGTGCTTAAGCTGTGAGGTGAAACCCTTGAGGTTTGACAATCATAATCTGCCAAGTATGTAGGGACTCTGTCTTGATGACCTCCTTAGACTTGGAACTTGTGGTTGTGCTTCTTGTATTTCAGGTTCTAAATCTAGCTCAGGCTGTGGGTCTGCCTCAGGCATGACAGTAGATGCCTCAGACTCTTGAGCTTGGGGAGTGATTGTGAGCTCATTATCAATAAAGGTAGCATGCTTGGAAGGCAGTATTGGCTGTTTTTTACCATGACTATCTGTCATATCCTGGAAAGGAAAGCAATCTTCATAGAAGGTGACATCCCTAGAAACAAACACTTCTCTGGACAGCATATCATAAAGTTTGTAGCCTTTTATCCCATTAGTATAGCCAATAAAGATGCATCTTCTTGCCCTTGGTGAAAACTTAGTCCTGTGACTAGTAAGCAGTGCAGCATAATCAAGGGAGCCAAAAACTTTAAAATGCTCATAATTGGGAAGCTTTCCAAACAGAATCTGATAAGGTATTTTGTTCTCTAGAGCTGCTGAAGGAAGTCTGCTTATTATGTATACAGCATGCAAAATGCATTCACCCCACAAATGATCAGGCAGATGAGCTTGAAACTTTAAAGCTCTAGCCACTGATAATATATGACCATGCTTTCACTCCACTACACTATTTTGTTGGGGAGTATAAACACAAGAGGTTTGGTGTGTTATGCCTGTCTGTAGAAAGAAATCTGCCATTGTGAACTCCTTTCCATTGTCTGATCTCAGGCACTTAATCCTTTTTCCAAACTGAGTATGCACCATGGCACAGAAGCCCTGCACAAGTTGTCTTACTTCATCTTTGGTTTTCATAAGATATACCCATGTATTTCTGCTAAAATCATCTACAATGGTTAGAAAATATTGATGCCCAAACATGGTTTTGACATGATAAGGTCCCTAAATATCCGTATGCACAAGTTGAAAACATTCAGTAGTAGAAGATTGGCTCTTATAGAAAGGCATTCTTTTCTGTTTGGCCAAATGGCAACATTCACATACAGTATCCTTCCCAATGGTTACATTTACATTTAGAGACTGTAACACTCTTATTTTCCCATGGGAAGCATGCCCTAATCTATTGTGCCAAATATTATTATCAACTAGATTGACTAAGGGCATACAGTGTGTAGGAATATCCTCTGGTGAGACTAAATGATATAAGCCATCCCTTAGCTCAGCTGTACCAATCATCCTCCCATGATGTGAATCCTGTATTGTGCACTTGTCAGAATACATCATCACTAAATAATTTGAGGACTTGACCAACTCACTTATGGACATCAAGTTGTACTAGAACACAGGAACACACAACACACCATGCAAGATTAGCATATTTGACAGTTGGACAGAACCAACATGTGTAATTGCACCCTTGTCTCCATTTGGTAGGGCTACATATTTTCCATAAGTCTTGCTATGATTTGTGAGTAGGCCCTTGTCACACACTATATGGTGTGTGGCACCACTATCAGTGATCCATTGATTTCTATATTTATTGACTGAGTAGTGAGTAACTTTACCTTCTTCTGCACTTGGAACAAAGTTAGCCAAGACAGTATTGATCTGAGGAGCCTGAGATGAAGAGATAAGATTGGCTTGGGGTTTTTGAACTGCATAACCATTGTCCAGAGGAGTGTTTCTTTCTTTCTGCATGTATTCAAGGAATTCCAGGTACTTTCTATAACCATCCTGGTTAGCAACAGAGTTGGTTTCTTGTGTAGTCCCTTGGATTTGATTGGCAGAACCAACATTCCTCCCTCTAGGCTTCCACCCTGGGGGATAACCACGCTTCTTGTAGCATTTTTCTATGGTGTGGCCTGTGAATCCACAATAACTACACACCACTTTCTGCTTAGTGTTGGCATACTGTTTTTCTCCTTTGGTAAACATGGCACTTCCTGTTACATTATCAGTAAGTTGTCCAAAGGGGTTCACAGAATTTACACCTAAGGAAAACTGTCTCTCCTGTTGGGAGATCATGGAGTAGGCTTCTCCTACATCTGGCAAGGGTCTCATCATCATTATCTGATTCCTTGCCCCAGTATATTTGTCATCAAGACCAATCAGAAAAGCACACAGCATATCATTTTCAACATTAACTGCAATCTTGCTCATAATATCAACACTACATCTACATTTTTTAGTGCAAATGTAGTTGGGAGCAGGCCTTAAAATCAGAAATTCATCCCAGAGAAGTTTCAATTTAGTGAAATACTCATTCACATCATTGTTACCTTGTTTCGTCTAGTATATCTTAGCTTTGATTTCAGCTATTCTGAATACGTCCTGCTTGCTGAATCTTTTCTTCAGGTCTGACCATATTCCTTCTGCCGTGTCAATCCATAAGACACTTCGGGCAATCGTCGGTGTCAGTACTCGAGCGATCCATGTCATCACCATATTATTGCAACGATCCCAGAAGAAGTATTTGCAATCGTCTAAGTTCGGTATCTTGATTGTTCCATTGACAAAGCCAAACTTGTTCTTCGAAGATAGGGCAACCTTCATTGCTCGTGCCCATTCGTGATAATTGGTTCCGTCAAGCACAGCGGATACCAATTCGAGAGTTGGATTTTCATTTGCGTGTAGGTAGTAAGGGCTGGTGGTGTCATTTGGATCAAAATAGGATGGATTTGCTGCATTCGCAGATCCTCCTGGTGTTGGAATAGGGTTAGGAACTGGATTCTCTGTCGCAATAGGATGCGAAATCGAGCTGGAAGCACCTGGTGGTCGTACTGTGTTGACTGAGGGTAGCGTCCATGCCATTGTTGAGCACTCAAGGCTCTGATACCATGTGAAGATTTGAGAGGGAAAGGTAGTCTATTGAAAGGGAAAAATTCATCGAATCATCCATTATGAAAGAGAGGCAGAGTTTTATATACAGAGGAGATAGAACGAGGCTAACCAATTAACTACCACTAGCGACCATCAACTGAAATAACAGAAATAACTGCCTTTTCATTCTGCTTCTGCTGGTTACCCATCTTGGACTGATTAGGTTGCTTGTCTTCTATTAGTTAACAAATGGTCCAAACAAAAACTAATTTAATTGTTATTTAAATCTAATAAAAACAACATTAAATAAATTAGCCAAACATAGATTAATGTGTACTAGAATTGTACACTTACAGTTAAGGTGCCAAGCTCTACTGCAATGTTGCCTACGATATTGTAATCTACAACCTATGCAAATGACCAATTTCTGGTGGAATTTTATTGGAGAAACTATTGTTTTGGACGTTTAGAGAACCCTAAGAAAGCTTAGGTTACCAATGTGTGAATGTAACCCCATTAAGCTATACTAGCTTCTGGGGATTGAGGTGGATGGATGTGACTCTCTGGTAGCGGTGGTCGCATAAAACACTACGCCATTTGGAAAAATGGGTGGTTTTAATAGAGTTTTACTACATGAATTCTCAAATTTTACTCCCTCATTTATACTTCCAAATGTAAGTCAGGATTGGTTATTTTCAACATGTGTGGGTCTACAGAAAAGTGTCTACATTAAGAATATGTGAGAGGGAGTACAAGTTGAAAGTATAAAATGGGAGTACACCAAGTATTTTCCGTTTCAATATTCCATGAGGCCAAGATACACCAAATGGATCATCTTTGATCATAATTGGTTGAATTGGTAAAGATGACTATAGTTGACTTAAAATTTTCACCAATTGTTAACGAGTTTTAAGATTTAGAAATAATTTAAAAGTAGACTAAGGAATTGTGTATGGTGGCTGGGTGGAAGAATATAAGCAAGGTTTCAAACCCTATGTCCGTGCCCTAGCTATTGGTAGCTCGGTAGTAAACCCCAAAAGTTAGGACATGAGATTTAAGATATCGACCGCCTGCTTAGCTCCGATAGAAAGTCTAGAACGTTCGTTTAACGGTCAACTGACGTGACACTATTATCGCAGTCAATTAGTTATAACAAGTGTCACATAATTGTGTACCTGTAAATACATTGCTTGACACGCTATATATGACACTCGGACCCAATAATATAATAGAAGGGCATAAATGCTTCCTCTGTATAGAGGAAGAGGACTTAGGATAGACACCAACATTCCGTAATATAATAATCCATTTCAATCCAAAAGGATATTAGTTGATGATTGTATATATGTTGCAATCAGTACTGTAATTTACACCAACATGAATGTATACAACAAAAAAATGGTCTCGATTTCTTGTGGGCAAATTGTATATATAAATAAATTGAATGAATAAAATGAATGCAAAGTAATAACTATTGGAACTACTCAATCTATGCCAAACAAGATTTTAGATTATTAAGAAAAAGAGGGTAAACAAAAGGTATTTTAACATGATAAATCATTTAGGTGCATAAAAATATGCTTCTTTAATAGTTTAATATTGACCCCGTACAAAAAAATGGAAGTCATGAATCCAAACCCATGAAAAAGTTTTAAGCGTGAACAAGAAAATTATTATTACTCGAAATTTTTGTTATCAATTATTATTAATTTCCGAAATCCAAATCTTCATTGGGTTGAAATTTGGTTCACAAATTGTGACACCATTGAAATTGTCATTTGTGAAATAGACACTTTTAAAATCCTTTCATTATCAAAATAACTTGTGACTGAAGGCAAATTATCCCATGAATCAGGATCTACCTTGCATTGTAGACCCTGGTCCAAAAATGACCTTTAGACTTTGTATCTATAGTTGACACATTCTGTACATGCAGTTGACAGTTTCTGCACCTGTAGCTATTATATTATGTAACCTTCTTATTCTCTATCTATAGTTGACACATTCTGTACCTGCAGTTGATAGTTACTGTACATGTAGCTATAATATTATGTGTCAGCAATTATCAAGTTATTTGTTTAAATGTACAAAAACTATTAACTATAGGTACATAATGTGTTAACTGAAAGTACATAATTTTTGTATCATGATTCACAATGTAATATGAACCATGGTCCATGGTATAACAATGAGTTAATTACCAATTTGGTCCCTCGACTATGAGGATTTCACCAATCTGGTCCTCGAATTTCAAAATTCCTCAATTTAGTCCCCGACTATGTTTTTTTTTTTTTTTACCTGAAATGGTCCTAACCATTAGACATCCGTTAACTTGGGGGACCAAATTGGTAATTTTGCTATAGTCAAGGGACCATTTCGGTCATCACATTCACCATTTTCTTCGAAAGTTAATTACTGAAATAGTCTCTTGACTATAGCAAAATTACCAATTTGGTCACAAGTTAATGGATGTCTAACGGTTAGGACCATTTCAACTAAAAAAAAAAAGCATAATCGGGGACTAAATTGAGAAATTTTAGAAGTCGATGATCAAATTTGTGAAATCCTCATAGTCAAGGGACCAAATCGGTAATTAACTCTATAACAACTGGTGGCAGAAGACTAAAAGAAAGGCAGGGCTATGTGACAATCAAGCAAACATTATTACATGGAACATATACTGTAACACCCTGTGTTACGGCCTTCTATCCTGGCTTATGGCTCGCCGCCGGCCACCTGCTGGAATTTCGGTGTGAGTCGCGATATTTTTCCCGTTTAATGTTTCCCCGTGTCACGTTGTGTCCCGTTGTACCCCGTTTGTCGTATGCGAGTGTAGTTTGATGTATCGGGTACCATTCTTAGGAAAAAAGAGTCTTGTGTATTGCATGCTAGTCGAATTGGTATCCCATTAGCCTAGGAGGAAGGTGCATGACCCCATAGGCGTGTCTCGAGTAGTTTAATGTGGTTGGCCACGCATAAGTTATATTAGGATAAGTGTTCCCTGATGATTCCCCCTTCTTATGTGTTAATGTAGGTTGCATGTGCTTGGCTTATGAGTTAATTGTGCATGATACCCCAATTGGTTGCAATCAATTGGCTATAATGACCAGCTGATGGGTTGTGAACCATCAGGTTTTAACCCGACCGATTGCGATCGGTCAGCTATACAGGCAGTTGGATGGGTTGAGAACCATCGGCTGTTATATATATATATATATATATATATATATATATATATATATATATATATATATATATATATATATATATATATATATATATATATATATATATATATATATATATATATATATATCTATATAGGGTTGCGGTCCATAATCTGGTTGCGATCAGATATTACATAATAATAGGGATGCGGTCCACCGTTTGGTTGCGATCAAACGTTATGATATAAATGAGCTGCGGTTCATTGATTGGTTGCGATCAATTTCCTTGTGTTGTGGTACAAACAGGGTGCTTCGGGGCCGTGTCAGAGCTATATGCGCTGACCCTCATGTGTGGGCATGCGATTGGTCCTGCGGCACCACCATTGTGCATACGTGTCTTATTGTTGATTGTGACTGGAATAGTAATTGAATATTGATATGATTGATATGGAATAGTCTTTTGACCTTAGGGGGCATGCTAGAATCTTTATGTGTGTGATTAATTATATTGAATATGTCCGTCATTGGCTGATTGAGTCTATCCTCGATTATAAATTAGTGTTCCATAAGTATATATGTATTTCGGATTCAAAATGATTTTCCTTATATATATCTACCTATATTGTACTTGATACTGCTAATTGCCACGTACGCAGTAATTAAGTAAACACGAGATCAATTAAAGCAAGTAAATATCTTTATTGATCACGGTGAAGGCCCTAAGTACAATCTACTTGGTTGCTCTGAGTACCGACTGACTGCGGTCGTGATTCTCTAACAGCAACCTATTGATCGTCCAAAAGTCCCCCACACTGTAGCTATCGCGGGTATTTATAGCCGCGGAGCCGGAGACACAAATCCGGCCGTTCGGCATGCTTCCCACGTAGCCACCACGTGTCGCCGTCCCGGGTGCCCTGCCTGTCAACGCGTGGAGCCGCCACGTGTCCCTCGCCAGCTCTCTCGCCAAAGGGCTACCGCTCGGTGGTCAACACTTTCGCTCGGGCAACTCCCGGTCGGACCCCGACCGGGTTCTTCACAAGAAGCCCGACCTGTTACCTGCAAAGACAAGAAGACAAAAACGAAGGCATACCAACCGGGGTAAAATTATGTCGGTCGGGATATTCCCTACCAAGAGCCCCCCAGCCCCGGCCTTTTTTACCGTCCGGGAAAAAACGGGACGGGATGAAGAAGCCCAACCGTCGGCTACCAAACCGACCGGCCAGCTGTCATTCCTTCTCTTGCCACGTGTCGGCGACTGCCGGCCTCTACGACCGCAACGGTTGCCTCGGAGTCAGTGCGGGTCACATCGCGCAAGTGGATTGGTTTCCCGCCCAAACGCTCTCCTATAAATAGGCCCTTGAGGCCATCATTTGAACCTTTCCCAAGCTTCTTGAGTCGATCGGTATAGCAAGAGCATCCCGAGCGAACCAGTCAGATCAACTAGAACTTCCAGATTCGCCACCAACAACAGCCAATCGGTAAGTCCTTTCTTTCTCCAACCTTTTAAATTTTGCTCTTCTATTTTCTTTTATAGCCGTCAATAGGCATTAACCGACCATACCCGGGTCGTACCCGACCCTAACAACGTCCCGATCGCCCTCTACGTAGTCACTATGTTGGATACGGATAGTCAAAACGTATCGGTCGCGGACTACGATGACGCAGTCGAGGAACTTAGCGAAGAAGTGGACATCATGTCCTACTCACCGGAGGTCACACGACGACCAGAAGACACTCCCAAGCAGCGAAGGTCGTCTGGCTCAGAAGGGACGTCTAGCTCGAGCAGATCAAGCGGCTCGAGCAACCAGAGCGGCCGCACTTCAACGAGCTCACCACAATCCCCGACCGGAAGCATTCAGGGAACACCGACCCGGGTAATTGGAGATTACCCTGAACCAGCAACTTCTCCTGCCGATCGAGAAACCGCATCTGAGCCGGTCGAGGAAAATCCGGCCATGCCACCTGCCCCGGCCGACGAGGAATTCGTATTCCTAAACCGGGAGAGCGTCGAGCAGCAACACAGCCTGCTGACAAAGGCGGAAGCTACAAGGATCTCCGCTCTGCTCGCCGGTCGGGTCCGGTTTGATGTCAGCCATGATCTGGGAAACGTCATCGACAGACACGTAGGTAAATGGATCGGGATGCATTATGATTCGCTCCTGGCCCCGATCCAGATATCGTTCTCCGGCTTCCTAACCGCCTTCCTAGGCTACTACCGCGTGGTCCCGGCCCAAATCTGCCCGAACGCGCATAGGATCCTGGCGTGTTTCCCGCAGATATGTGCTCGGCACAAGGTATCGTGCTCGATGGAGGTCTTCAATTTCATCTACCAAGTGAAGAATTTGCCGGCCAAGTACGGGGGCGGGTTTCTGATGATACAATCCCGGGCTGATATGTGCGCGATCGAGAGCCTTCCCGGGAACAACAAGGGATGGAAAAACCGGCTCTTCTCGATCGAGTACGACCCGTGGATCCTTCCGGTCGAAAGGACGTGGAGCAGCCACTACAGAAAGCAAGTGGTGCCGGTCGAGACCACGGCCTTGATAGATGCCGCCGGGAAGATTTCGAGCGAGATTTATGAATATAAAATCTTCCGCTCGAAGGAAAGCTACGAAGAAGCCCGACTGTCTCCGCCGCGATATGATTTGACCGAGAAGTATGTACCCCAACCGATGCGGGTAACAATAGCTGTAGCAGGCGCCCGGGCGGGAGCAGCAGATGAAGGTCTAACACTAACCACTCGTCCCCGATCCTAACTCCCCGAGCCCTTCTGGCCTAACCAAATTATTTTTTCTTGCAGATATGGCAGGTTTCGAGGAAGAGGAAGCACCCCGAGCCCCCAAGCCTAAAATTGTGCTTGGGAAGAAGAAACCCAAGGGGAAGCCGGCCGGGGATAAACAAATCTCGACCGCCAAGCCACTCGGTGCCTCCACAATTGTTACCACCCCAGAGGGCTATGTGGTGGATGCTGGTGACATTCTCGTCACTCGGGTGGCTGCCCCCAAAGGCAAAGGCAAATCACCCGAGAAGGGGGCAGAAGAAAGTGGCACACTGAAGCGCCGAAGGGAGCAGCGAAGCCCGAGCCCCCCGGCTGGGACTGAAAAGGCCGATTCTTCTGCTCTCACACGGATCGGCAACGCTGCATCGATCAGAGAGGACCTGACCAAGCTCTCTTCGACCCAGGTGGCCGAACGCATTGGCCATGATCTGGCTGAGGTAAGAACACTCCGTCCTTTCAATTTTGTCCAAGTTCTCCCGCTCGGACTAATCCCGAGCGTCCCTTTTATCTTGCAGATCTCCCGAGCCGCCCAGCTTCTTCAACGCCGAGCGCTGCTGGCTAACGAAGCTGATGCTCTAAAGAAGGTCGCTGAGCAGCGACAGAAGGAAAACGCCGACCTCCGGACTGAACTAAAGAAGGTCAAGGAGGAGCGGGATACCGCCGAAAAAGCGGCCCGAGCTGCAAAAGGAGCTCAAGAGGTGGCCGGGAAGGCGGCCAAGGAGGCCCTCGGGGAAACCAAGACGCTGAAGGTCCGGTTGGCCAATCTTGGAGACCTGGCAAAGTTTCTCTTCCAGGATGATACCTCTAGGACGAAGTTCCTCCGAGAGGTCCGGAATACACTGATCGGAGAGAAATTAATCTGGTCGTTTGGCCGATGGGGTTTCAAGTGCGGCCAACGCAAAATGCGTGAGAAGACCGAGGCCTTCTTGAAGGAAGCCCTTGAGGGCGAAGACCTTGAGTTAGTCTTGTCGACTCTCCCAGATGAGGTTGCTGATCTCGGCCCGCCGCCGTTCGACCCCAAGGAAGATGTGGCTGAGCCCAGTGATACTGCTGCAAAGAAGTAGTCCGGTCGTGTAGACTCCGACCGTCTATAGGCTATTTCTTGCTTTTGTTTATGGACTTAGATTGGGAGTCCGGTCCCGAGTTTGTACCGGGCACTTCCTTTAATTAATGACATTCATTTTTTGTCTAAATTGTGTCATCCGTTTTCTTTCTTCGAACTTTTATATTTAATCATGCATACGCCGACCCTTAATGCTCGACCTCATGGCCTTCTGGCCCGGTCATGCACTACTCGACTTGTTCGACACCCGACCTTATGGCTTTAAGGCCCGATCGTGCGTCCACAGTTTCGACGTCAAACTGGCCTGCCCGATCAGGTTTACCCGATCTCTTGGCCTTGTCGAAATTTTGAGAATGGGTAAGCCTCCACGGTCGGGGTTTTCCCGAGCGACGGGCCTACAATACTTCATCCCAGCCCCCACACTATTGTGCCCTCGAGGCACAAGTGGGTGCGATAGTGGAGAGAAGTTGGACCGATCGGGGAATTATGCTGGGAGCTCTGGCTTTCCCGATCGGTGGCGTGATCCAAGTGTCCGCCGAAGAGGAGCGCTTTTGACCGTTCGACTGACTCGTCCGGTCGATGTGACTTGGTAATGAAATGTCCTGCATGCAATGAAGGTAAAGAAAATAACCGACCGGGCCGCCGTATGCAAACGGTCGAGCAATCACCGATCGTATATACATTGAACCTTCCCGCTCGCAGGCGGTTGAACAAACATTTACAATAATGAATTTAATTTACAAACGAAGATCGGGACTGACTCGCAGGTCGAGCCCCCACTTCGTCCACAAGTTACAAAAAATAGGCTAATGCCTAAACATGACGAGGTGCTCGGAATTCCAAGTCCCCTCGATTACCCGACCGGTTGTTGTCTCCAGTCGGTACGTCCCCGGTCGTACAACCGAGCTGATGACGTACGACCCTTCCCAATTTTGAGCTAACTTTCCAACTTCCAAAGGTTGACTGGCCTCCCTTCGTCGTAAAACGTAATCTCCTACCTGAAAATAACGAGGGTTGACCCGGACATCCTTTGAACTCTTGACTCGCTTTTGATACTCGGCCATACGCCGAGTGGCTAACTCTCTCTTCTCCTCGACCCCATCGAGATCCACGACCATCGCATGTTCATTCTCCTCCGCGTTGTAAGTTCTTTCTCGATCGGTCGGGATCCAAGCCTCGATCGGGAGTCGGGCTTCTGCTCCATAAACCAGGGCGAAAGGGGTCTCCAAAGTAGCCTCTCTCGAGGTCGTCTGATAAGTCCACAATACATATGGCAATTCATCGGCCCAACTACGACCAGCCGAGTGCAGCTTCTCTTTAAGACCTTCCAAAATCGTCCGGTTGGCATTCTCTACTTGTCCCTTTCCCTACGGGTAAGCCACCGAGGATCGGACGTGGGTCGTCCCGATCGTGGCCAAGAAGTTTTGGAAATACTGGCTTACAAATGGCGGTCGTTGTCGCTGATGAGATGCACAGGCACACCAAAGCGGGAAATGACATTTCGCCAAAGGAACCGAGCACACTGCTGAGAGGTGATCGTGGCTAACAGCTCGGCTTTGATCCACTTAGAAAAATAGTCAATGGCGACAATCACGAACTTTCTCCGACCGGAGAGTTGAGGGAAGGGACCCAAAATGTCTACCCCCCACCTAGCAAAGGGAATTGCCGTCGTGACCGGCTGATAGAAGGTTGTCGGTCGTCCAGGCATCCGGGCAAACAGTTGGCACGTCTCACATTCCCGAGCTAACTTTTCACAGTCTAGCTGGAGGGACGGCCAATAGTACCCGATCAACATGATACGACGGGCTAATGATCGGCCTCCTTGGTGTGAAGAACATATACTCGAATGCAATTCCTTCATGACCAAATCGGCCTCAAATGCGGTCAAGCAACGCATAAGAGGACCTCCATACGATCGCCTATAAAGTCGACCGTCCAAGACTTGGAACCTCGGGGCTCTAAGCTTGGCCTTCCAAGCACGCTGGGAGTCGTCTGGGAGCCGACCGCGCTCGAGGAACTCCTTCAGATCGGTGATCCTATTGCCCTCTACTGGTTGGATTGGATTGACCGACAGGCAATGGATGCTGTGTCTCGGGATCACCAGAATCCGAGCTATCTTCGACATGTGTTCCGGGGCGTCTTGAGCCAATTTGGACAAGATGTCCGCATCGGCATTATCCAATCGGGATATGTGCCGGACGGTATACCCCCGGAACTGAGTGAGCTTCTCCATGGCTAGGTCTCGGTATAATTGTAGACGTTCTCCATTGACTTCATAGTCTCCGAGAACTTGCCCGACCACGAGCGCGGAGTCTGTTTGAGCTCGAATGTATTTAGCCCCCAAGTCCCGAGCGCACTGCAAGCCATTGATGAAGGCTTCGTATTCGGCTTCGTTGTTGGTCAGGTGGAACTGATACATGAGAGCGAAGTAGACTTTGAATCCCTCCGGGCTCGTGACCACCACTCCTCCTCCTGCTCCTTTCTTGCTACTCGACCCGTCAGTAGCCAGCGACCACCACTCAGCCTCGGGATCCGCTACCTCAGGAGGTCGGGTATCCCGGGCGGTGCACTCGACCAAGAAATCAACAAGGGCTTGACCTTTGATGGCTGGTCTCGGTCGGTATTCGATCGCGTACTAGGTCAGCATTGACGCCCATTTGACTAGGCGACCGGATGATGAAGCAGTTCGGAGGACTGGCCCGATCGGCTGATCGGTCAAAACGCGAATTGCTCGACCCTGGAAGTAGGGAGCCAGCTTCTTCGCTGCAATGTACAAGGCGTAGACGACCTTCTTTAACCGGGAGTACCGGAGCTCGGGACCATGTAGCGCGTGGCTTACATAGTACACCGGTCGCTGGACCCCTTCCGGATCGGTTCGGCACAATACTGCGCTTACTGCACGATCGGAGACGGCGAGGTACACGTCTAGCTCTTCTCCGAGCTCGGGCTTTGAGAGCATGATTGGTGACATGAGATACTCTTTTAGCTCATCAAAAGCAGCTCGGCATTCTTCGTCCCAGACGAACCCATTGACTTTACGCAATACCTTGAAGAAAGGTAAAGCGCGATCGGCTAACTTAGAGATGAACCGGCTGAGAGCTGCCAACCAACCGGTCAATTGCTGGATCTCCCGAACGGTAGAAGGTGGTTGCATGTCCAGAATCGCTTTCACTTTGGCCGGGTTGGGCTCGATTCCCCTCTTGGTCATCATGTAACCGAGGAACTTCCCGGTCTGAACCGCAAATGTGCACTTGGTCGGGTTCAGCCGCAACTGGTACTTCCTCATGATCTGGAAGCACTCCCGGAGGTCCCGAGTGTGGTCGGATCGGTCCCGACTCTTGACCAGCATATCATCTATGTAAGCCTCCATCGTTCGGCCTAGCAAATCAGCGAAGAGCATGTTGACCATCCTCTGGTAGGTCGGTCCCGCGTTACGGAGACCGAACGGCATCACTCGGTAGCAATACAGCCCGTCCGGGGTCACGAAGGCTGTCTTACTCTCATCTTCATGGTGCATCATTATTTGATGATATCCTTTGAATGCATCCATTAAGCTCATCAACTCGGCCCCGGCCGTCTCGTCGACCATCTGATGGATACGCGGTAGAGGATACGGGTCGAGCGGACAGGGCTTATTGAGGTCGGTGAAGTCAATGCACATCCTCCACGCTGGGGGTTTCGGAACAAGGACAATATTCGCCACCCACTCGGGATAGATTACTGGACGGATGTGCTCGATCGCCGCCATCTTTTTAACCTCTTGTCTGACAAACTCACGGCGATCAGAAGAAAGGTGCCGGGTCTTCTGCACGACCGGCTTCGCTGCGGGATCGACGGCTAGCTTGTGACAAATTACCGATCGATCGATCCCGGGCATGTCTTCGGGCCCCCATGCAAAGATATCGGCATACTCCCGGAGTATGGCCAGGATTTCTGTTTGGAGCTCGGGGGTGAGGGCCCGGCCAATTTTAATCTTCCTGTCCGGTCAGTCCTCGGACAGGGGAACTTCCTCTATTTCTTTGGAAGGTTCGGGTTGTTCCTTCCGATCTTTAGCCTCTTCCTTGGCTATAGTGTTCACCCGGGAAGACTGACCGGAGTCGCGTCTATTAACCGCTCGGGTGTAACACTTCCGGGCTGATTGGACGTCGCCACGGACTACACCGACCCCATTGGGGGTGGGGAATTTCATGCAGAGGTGAGGCATTGAAATTATCCCACCGATCTTCATTATTGCAGGTCGGCCCAAGATAATGTTTTGGACGCAATGGAGATTGACCACAACGAACTCTAGCTCCGTCTTGATCGACTTCGGGGATGTGCCGATCTCGACTGGGAGCATTATCTTCCCTTCGGGGTAAATGAGCGCCCCGGTAAATCCCGACAGTGGTACACCGACCGGAGTCAGCTCCTTCCTGTCAAGTCCAAGTTTCTCAAATACGTCCAAATAAAGGACGTACACACTGCTGCCAGTGTCCACCATAACCCTCTGGACATCCATCCCTTTCACATCAATCGTGACCACGAGCGCCTCCATGTCGTGGTCACCGCTGCTGGGTTGATCTTCGAGGGTGAAGGTTATGGGCTCAATCTTCTGCCTCTTCCCGGTGTCCCGGGAATCCACTACAGCGACCGGGCAATTGCCCCTCGATCGGGCAATTGCCCCTCGACCGAGAAGCATCGTCCAACCCACCAAAAATGACGTGGATGGTCGGCTTTCCTGCTGGTCGGCTGCTAGATGGAGGGTCAGGGTCTCGTCGGTCATCACGACGATCATCTCTTCGATCGTCTCTTCGGTCCTGACCTAACCGATCGGAGCGTCCATCACGATCGGAACGATCGGAGCGATGATGGGAACGCCGGTGATCTCTCCGATCGGTATTCCTCTTGGTATCTTCTCTTTTCCCCACACACTTGTCCAACTTCCCAAGGTTGAGCAAATCCTCCAACAGTTGGCGCAAGTGGGTACACTCCTCAGTGTCATGCCCGGCACATCGGTGGTAAGCGCAATGCTTACTCTTGTCGGGGCCGTCTCGATCGGGATGGGGGAGTTTGATGATATTGCAGGACTGAGCGTACTGCATGGCCTCCGCTACGGATCGGTTCAGGGCCGTAAACTCACCAGGCCTGGTGCGGGATCGGGGATGGTCATCCCCCGATCGGTGTTCCACCCAGCCGGCTGGTTTACGGGACGAAGACCCGACCTCCTGCACGCGCTTTACGGCATTCGCCTCGCAGGCGTTGGCATAATCTGTGACCCTTCGAAGGGCCTCCTCATAAGTGGCCGGGGGGTGTAGAATAAAATCCTGGTATAAATAACCCGCCCGGAGGGAGATGTGAAGCATATGGGTGGCGGTCGCATCATCCATTGGCTCGACTTCCCCGACCGCCGTCTTCCACTTGACAAGGAAGTCGGTCAAGCTCTCCCCTTCAAGCTGCTTGGCCTTCTCCAAGTACATGTAGGACTTCCTCACCACCTTGGAGGTGATGAATTTCCTCACGAACTTGATTGCCAAGGCATCAAAATTTGCAATTGATCCCGGCTGCAACGTCCGGAACCACTCCGCCGCCCGACCGGTGAGCGTGGAATAAAAAGCCCTACACATCACGGCGTCTGACACGCCCTTCAGCATCATGTTGCCGTAGAAATCATTAACATGGACCTCAGGGTCCGTACGGCCATCGTAACTTTTCTCCCCGGAGACCTTCCAATCAAGCGGGTAGGGCTGAGGCATTACCTCGGCCGTGAAAGGCGTCCTAAGCAAGGTCGATTGGTCGACCGGGGGTGTTGCAGGGTGCGCGTTTCTAAATTGCGCAAACTCCGCCTAGAGATTATAGAGCAATCCTCGGGTCTCGTTGAGCTCGGCGGCTTGGGCAGCTTGGGCTGCCTCCCGAGCGCGTCGTCGTCGATGATATCTCGACCCGCTATGCCCGGATGAAGCCTCCTGGCTGGCTTCCTGCATCTGTACGTCTTCCGGCTGCCGGTTCGGGTCTTGGAGCCCCAAACGTTGTCGCATCGCCGGTCGAAGACGATCGACAGCTACCGCTCGGGCAACTTTTTCGAGGTCCTCCGCTTGAGTGGGAACCTCCGTTGCTTGCTAGGCCTGCCGTGGTGCCTCCATCACATCAGCACCCCCCGACCCCAACCGCGAACGAGCCGAGCGTCGAGCCCGGGAAGCGGGCTGATGCTGCGGCTCTGCCTGTGCGGTCGGGTAAACTGGAAGGGCGGCGGCTGGAGCCGTGTACGCAGGTGTGTAAGGTGGGTAGCCAACCGGGGGCGTATAATACATCGGTTGGCCTGGACAATACCCGTATGGTTGAGGTGGGACCGGGTATGGATATTGGCCGGGATACATCATCGGCTGATGCGGATATTGCTGACCGGGTGTAGGGTACCCCGGTTGAATGTAGTTCACCGGCTGTTGGGCGGCCGGGTATGTGTTGGATGGATGTGGTGGTGAGAGATTGAGGTTGAGGTCCATCGTCTGACCTTGTTGTTGTGTGGCCTGGTGGTCGGATGAGCTCGATGCATCCGCTTGGTCGTCGGCAAAGAGGTTTTGTGCCCACGGATACATGGTGAATGAGTGATCGGGTGCTCGTCAAGACAATAGCTTTCTTGTACGGGTCCCCACAGACGGCGCCAAAATGATACTGCTAATTGCTATGTACGCAGTAATTAAGTAAACACGAGATCAATTAAAGCAAGTAAATATCTTTATTGATCACGGTGAAGGCCCTAAGTACAATCTACTTGGTTTCTCTGAGTACCGACTGACTGCAGTCGGGATTCTCTAACAGCAACCTATTGATCGTCCAAAAGTCCCCCACACTGTAGCTATCGCGGGTATTTATAGCCGCGGAGCCGGAGACACAAATCCGGCCGTTCGGCATGCTTCCCACGTAGCCACCACGTGTCGCCGTCCCGGGTGCCCTGCCTGTCAACGCGTGGAGCCGCCACGTGTCCCTCGCCAGCTCTCTCGCCAAAGGGCTACCGCTCGGTGGTCGACACTTCCGCTCGGGCAACTCCCGGTCGGACCCCGACCGGGTTCTTCACAAGAAGCCCGACCTGTTAACTGCAAAGACAAGAAGACAAAAACGAAGGCATACCAACTGGGGTAAAATTATGTCGGTCGGGATATTCCCTACTAGTACTTAACGCATTGGAGTGGGTTACCAGCATTATTCGCTGAACAGATATATTTGGCTTTCAGGCACATATGAGTAGCTCCGGAGCGCGCTAGTTGGACCCGTGGACCTAGCTAGATTAGTTCTTTTATCGGCCTGTGTGCCTTGAAGTTGTACTAGATATTGATTTGAGGATTTCTGTTGTTTGGATAGTTTAGCCTGTGCATCTGAGTTCTCCAGCTCAGATATGGCATAGCACCCCAACAATTTTGTTTAGTTATGCTCTGTTTGAGATTTGATAATAGAATTTCCTTTATTTCATAAGCATTAAAAGTTTTAAAATTTAGGGGTGTTACATATATGATTCATACAGCCGTGTGGATCATAAATAAAAAATACAATTTAATATACTAAAAGTACATTATTTGTGTACATAAAGTACATTATTTGAGTAATGAAAATACATTATTTTAAATAATGTACATTCAGTATAAAAATAATATACTTTTAAAATTTTAAAAGTGTACTTTGTATTCATAGTCCACACAACTATGTGAACCATGGTCCGCACAATAATTTGCCACAATCAAGTATGTGGGCTTGCCCAAGAAGTCTTTTGGACCAAAGGAGCTAGCCTTGATCGATGCCACGAGCCCACGAGTTTGGCAATCAGTCGTTATATCATGGACCGCGGTGCATAATCGATTATGCATCGCGCATCAAAACGGCTCCGGCGGCGCGCTGTTAGTGTTAACGGAGTGACACTACAATGTATCTAAACTGACACTGCCTCACGTATTATTTTTATATTATCAAATGAAACTGCAGTTATATCAAAATGATACTGTAGTTGTGGTGAAATGAAACTGCAGTATATATAAAATGAAACTGAATAACATTTCACATATTTGAGTGTATATTGTACAATGAAGCTGTAATTATATCGAAATGATCATGTAGTTGTGTTTTAATGAAACTATAGTGTATATAAAATAAAATTAAATAAAATTTTCACATATTTGATTGTATAAATATTGAATGAAACTGTAGTTACATCGAAATGAAACTGTAGTTGTGTTGAACTGAAACTGCAGTGTATACAAAATGAAACTGAAGAACAGATTTAATTTTAGCGGAAAGGCGCGAAATGAATTCCTTTTCTTTTCATTAAATAAAACTACGTCGTTTTGATGTGCGGTGCATAATCGATTATGCACTGCGGTGCACGATATAATTTGCCCTCAAACCGTTCACGATATAATCGATTATGCACCGTCTTTGCTTCTCATTCTCACAACACCGGTCACCGGATTCAGGGGTTACTAGAATAGGGTTTCCACCGACTGACCGAAGAGGCGAAGACTAATAGCTTCCACCGAAGAGAACTAAGAGTGAGATAGTACTTAGAGTCTCACACTAAGAGTAGAGAGTAGAGACATTAGAGAAGAGAGAACTGAGAAGACTTTGGAAGAGAGAAGTCAGAGAACGAGAGAGTTCTCTGGAAGGGAGTGGAAGGTAACTGCGCAAATAATTATTTTAAGGACAAAAATGTCTATTTAACATCCACTAGTACAAAAAAAGGTTTTAGAGTCTCCCATAAAACCCTTTCCGAGTCACCTGTACAGGTGACTCGGATCTTGGAGACTGTGATTGTCTTCCGCTTTCCGAGTCACCCGTAAAGGGTGACTCGGAAAGCGGAAGACAATTTTTTTTAATTTTTTCATACGGACTTTCCGAGGCACCTGCTCCGCTGCAGGTGCCTCGGATAGTCCTTTATTATTATTTTATTAATTTGTTTCCAAGACACCCACTTACAAGTGGGTGCCTCGGATAGTTCTTTATTATTATTTTATTAATTTGTTTTCAAGACACCCACTTACGAGTAGGTGTCTCGGAAAGTTACCATTTAAAAAAATAATATATATATATATATATATATATATATATATATGTATATGTATATCAAAGAAAGAATTACAGCCAAAAAGAAAAGTTTTTTTTTTTTTTTGAACTTGAACTTTATTCCACACAAAAGAGGCACAAGGCCTTTACAAGAGATGCCATAGGTCCAAAAGTGACCCATGGCTTAAAGAAAACAAGGGCAAATGCCTTACAATCATAAGGGCCAAAATTGGCCTAAGCAACAAAAGACCAAATGGCCAAAATGCCAAATAACCTAACCAAGGCCATTCGGCCATTGTCTTCACACATCCTGATAAGAACTGTAATGCATGTTCCTAACAATTCCCTTGCCTCATCCATTTCCTTCAACCTTGTAATCACACGGCAAGCAGCATTGCAAAAACATGACACAATTTTCAGAAATCACACAAATATCGAGCATAGATTAAGCACACATGAAAAGCATTTGTATGTTAACATAATAGTTCTATAGAGTCACCAGAAAGGGAGAAATTAGAGGGGTACCTCAGTCATAGGTGAAATTTCAACTACAAGAAATGGACCAGGGAATTAAATATCTTGTCCTTCAATTGCCGAACTGTGTAGCTATCCTACTGCATAAAATAAAAATAAATAATATTTTTTTTCCAAATCTAACACACAAGCCTAATGTTATAGTGCTCATGGTATTCTCCTTTCTCCTCTACATCTTTGGCATACCTTTGTGTCTACAAGTATGATGTAAATACTTGTAGACACAAAGTAAATAAATGATAGATCAAACATGTTCATCCACTTTTGAAGGTGGCACCACTGTTCTCAGCACATGATACAACACACTTGCAATTTGATATATCTTAGCCATCTCTTTTCTGCAATAGAGAAAGTAAGGAATGTTTTAAATTTATTTTTAAAAAAAAAAAAACTAGGAAATTAGATTAGAATGAGAGACAAAGCTGCAAAAGAAATTCTGAGCAAGCCTCACGGTTTTTTTTTTTGTTGGCCATCTTTGATATTTTTCTCATAGAAGTCCTGGTAAAATTTTTGAATTTCTCTGGGATCAGTTTTTGCAAGCACAGGTTTTGTCTCTTCTTCATAAGCACCTAATCATGCACATCCATAGTCTGGTTATTGCAACCTAAGTGACACCTGCTTTAGAGGGTGTCGCGGACTCTTTTATTATTATTTTAATAATATAGTATTTGTGGCACCTTTTTTCAGTTGGTGCCTCGTATTCTCCTATTATTATTTAATAATATAATTTTTGTGGCACCTTTTCTCAGTGGGTGTCTCGAAAAGTCCTACTATTTTCTTTCCACAGCACCTTCATAATGAAGGTGTTGTGGAAAGTGCAACTTGTATTCCTAATTTTGTAGTAGTGATCAAAGGGAGAAAAATAGCCACTTTAAAAATAATTGAGGGAGCAAATGTGAGTACATGAATAACTCAGGGAGAAATAACAGCATAAGCTTATAATGCAGGGAGAAAAAGTGTTATTTTCCCTTATATTATATAGATGTTGATAATAAATGTAATGTATATACATTATGTAAATAAGGACATTGTCCGCATTATGTACATATATTATTTGTCTCTTTACGGTACTAAGCAATAGCATTATTTCTTTTAGAGAAAATTGTAATTTATGCCCTCACAAATATGCTAATTATTAGTGTCACCCTTTAATCATTAGTGGTGTAAATATTATCTATTAATTTTTAAAACGTGACATATATTGCTCATCCCCTAAATTATTAGTGGTGTAAATGTAGTTACCCGCTGTTTTCTCGGTTCGAAGGCCACGTTTTTTTTTCCTCTATTTTTCTTTCTTCGTTGGTTATCATTCCGTGAACAATAATGTTTCTCCTTCTTCCTATTAGGGGGACGAGCAATATACATATTGAAAATTGAGGGGTAACATTTACACCACTAATAATTCAAGGATGACATTGATAATTGACATATTTGTTAGAAGCATAAATTACAATTTTGTCTTTGTTTTAACATTTTCTGTATTTTAATTTTTCCAATTTATTGTATATTAGTATTTGAACTCTAAATTTATTTCCAAGTTTTCATAACTCGGAAATCTATCTGTAACTCTAAATTTAGTTCCATCAATGGTGTCATGTAAGAGTGGTAGAAAGGACACTACATGAATGTCACAACTCACAAGAAAGCTATCTGTAATGTGATTTATTTGTTTTTATCTGATAAATCAATTATGTTGAAAAAAAAATGTATTTTCCTTAGAGGAAATTAAGGAGCTTGATTATCGGATAAGATGGAAATAATAGAAAAAAATATTCCTCTTCAATTTTTGTACCACCTCAAATAAACCCCCAATTTTTTTTATTTTTTTTTTTGAAAGCTATTTATGTGGATTTTGGTTCCAAAAATTTGATTCTTTTGAAAAAAAAAATGTATTTTCCTTAGAGGAAATTAAGGAGCTTGATTATCGGATAAGATGGAAATAATAGAAAAAAATATTCCTCTTCAATTTTTGTACCACCTCAAATAAACCCCCAATATTTTTTTTTTTTTTTTGAAAGCTATTTATGTGGATTTTGGTTCCAAAAATTTGATTCTTTTGAAGTCCTTTCATTTTCAACAACAAAATGGCCTGGAGAGACCGGCATAACCATTTGCACACTCATCTGATCTACTTACAAAAGAAAATCAATAGAATTAAATCCCTCTGCTGTATTTTTTTATAAAGAAAATGAATATCTATTCCATCACAACTATTGTCTTTAAGTTTCACCACTTTTTAAAGTAGATGGGCAAAATTGAATAGAATAAAGGTACAAAAACAAAATTGAACAAAATACTATAATACATGACTCTCATATGTACTTTGACCTATTCCAAATCAATTTTTGTACTACCTAAAAAAACAAAATATAAATTGAAAGTTATTTGCATTCAAAAAAAAAAAAAAAAAATTGAAAGTTATTTACGTGGATTTTGATTCCAAATATTGACAAGACACAAATGTATTCTTTTGAGGTCATTTCATTTTCGAGAGTCATTACCTAAAATGTGTAGATTTTGGGGAGACAAGATAAATTTGTGCAGTTTTTAAACCCTAGACAATTTTATGTAAAGTACTCCTGCTATTGCCGTTTTATCCATTACCTTTCTTTAACTCCCCTTTACTTTTCTCTTTTCTATTTCTTAAATATTATGAATAATTTTTTTATTTATTAAATATAAATTAATAATTATTATTAATAATAAAAATAATAATATACTAATCATTTCATACTAATAATTAATAAAAGTAATAATTTAATAGCAATAATAATATATTAATTATTTCATACTAATAATTAATAAAAGTAATAATTTAATAACAATAATAATAATTTCTTAAATATTATTTATTATTTTATTTATTTATTAAATATTAATTAATTATTAATAATAATATACTAATCATTTCATACTAATAATTAATAAAAGTAATAATTTAATAACAATAATATTTTCATAAATATTATTAATTATTTTATTTATTTATTAAATATTAATAAATAATAATAATATACTCCGTATTAATCATTTCATAGTAATAATGAATTAAAGTAATAATTTAATAACAATAATAATAATTTCGTACTATTAATTACTAATAATAATAATACTTATAAATTTAATAATAATAATAATAATAATAATAATAATAATAATAATAATAATAATAATAATAATAATAATAATAATAATAATAATAATAATAAGGGTCATGTGCGTATGAAGCAAAGCAAACTGGTATGAGGTAGTTATGGGTGTTGATGATTGAAATGCACAAGGGTGGGTTGACTAGTGCATAATAGACAAGGGTATGTTAGAAGGGCAAAATTGTCTTCACACTATCCTTTTTTCTCCCATTGACCACCAAATTACAATTCTTTGGGGGGGGGGGGGGGGGGGGGAGGTATATATGAATTCTAATTCAGCATTTGGATGGAATTGCAATTCGGTTGAATTGCAATTCCCTCCAAGCAAACGGCGTAATTGTGGCTTCCACTGAATTGCAATTCAACTACAGTTAAATTACTTCCAACCAAACAGGCACTGAATTGCAATTCATATGAGGGAGGGTATGGATTGCAATTCAACAAAATGAGGAATTGCAATTTGGTGGAATTGCAATTCCTTCAAACCAAACACTGTAATTCGGATGACCAAAGAATTCGGTGCCACATGCGTTCGCATTAATCGCTTTAGCGGGATATCGTCCTCGTCATCTTCTCTCTCAAAATCATCTGGTGGTGCAAGTCGGAGTTCCAACCCCATCCCATATCCCATATTGGTCGGAGGCTTGCCTGCTCCATCTACACAATAACCATGTAGATACAGCAAAACGTGCTGATACGACGTAATAAGTGAAGAATAAGGATCCGAGTAACATGTTCCACTTCCGCATCCATGTAATGCAACACCAGCTATCTTGCTCGTCGTAACAGCTTCAGGAAGAGGCTGGAAACCCAACAATTTGTCACATTCTACTATCCATACATTAATCGAACGCTTTTCTTTCCCTGTCACTGCAAGCCCGTCGACTTTCAAACCAAGTAACACTTCAACGTCTTGAAGTGTTATGCCGACTTCACCAAACGGAAAATGAAAGACATGCACATCTATGAGTGCACGGCATGCGCGTGGAGAATAACGGCATCTTCATCCGGCGAGAAAGGACAGTATTGCACGATAGGACTTAGCTGGTTGCACCACCGCAATCGACACTTCCCTGACCGCCCTGGTATACCGGTGCTAATTAGTGACCAGTCTCGCAGCCTGTGCTGCGCCACTAACTTCACCAATGTCGCATCTTCTTCTATTATTATTTTATTTTTTATTTATTAAACAGTAAAAATTAATTTAAAAATAAATTATTTTTTAAAAAAATGGCACATATGCATCCTAGCGGGAGGGATAACCTATTAAAAACTTATAAAACTTATAAATTGGATAAATTGAATGAATTTGGCTAGTTTAAGGATTCAATTGTAGTTTTTTTTTTTTTTTTTTTTTTTTTTTTTTTTTTTTTTTTTTTAGGTTTAGTGACCAAATTGCATTATTGTGTGCAATTAAGTGACCTATTTGACCATTATTCTTATAATATATTATTATTTAATAATTATAATAATAATTGAAAAAATTTAAATAAAAAACTTTTAATTGTTATTTAAATTTATTTTAATAAAGTTTAAACAAAAAAAAACATTTAAAAAAAAAAAAAAAAAAAAAAAACCAGGCAACCCCCCTCCTTCGTCTCCGGCGTGGAGACGAAGAGAGACTCTGCGTCTCCAGGCCGGAGACGGAGAGTCTCTCTTCGTCTCCAGGCCGGAGACGAAGAGTCAGACCATTTCTTCGTCTCCAGCCTGGAGACGAAGAGTCAGAGACTCTTCGTCTCCGGGCTGGAGATGAAGAGAGACTCTTCGTCTCCGGGCTGGAGATGAAGAGTCTCTCTTCGTCTCCACTCGGAGTGGAGACGAAGTGCCTGACTTCGTTTCCGGAGGAGACGAAGTTAGGTCCTTCGTCTCCGGCGGTGAAGGTACGCCGGAGACGAATGAGGTGACAGGAAGTTTGTTTGTTTGTTTGTTTTTTTTTTTTTTTTTTTTTTTTTAAATAAGATTATTAAAATAATTTTATAAACAAACAACAATAACCATTTTTCTCAAAAAAAAAAAAAATAATAATAATAACAATAACCATTTAATGTATTAGCTAGTCATTCCATTTTTCATGTTCAACTTCACAGTTCACACAATACAATCTCTTCAAAAAAAAAAAAAATAATTCTGTTTTTAAAGAATTGTCCATTTTTTTTCCTTATGAAATACCACAATATTTAAGTTAATTAGTTGGATGGGGGGTGGAGTAATAAATAATGTTTGAATTTTGGGTAAAGAAGAAAAGAGTGAATGCTTCTTCAAGAAAAAGAATGAATGCGTGTAGTAGTGCTTTTGGGGTAGGAAGAGGGTGAATAATTCTTTTGCTTTTGAGAAAAGGGGGTGAATTGATGTGTGAGTTTGCAGAGAGTGAAAGGCTGAGGTGAGGTGAAAGGCTGAGATGACTAAATGAGTAGAACTTGAGGAGAGAGAATCGGTGATTGGAGTGTCGTTTTCTCTCTCCTCTCTCATTTTCTCTCTCCCATAAAACGGTGATGGGATGAGTATTTTACACATTTTCATCCAACCCTACCTGACATGCACAATATTGTCTCACCCCTCTCTCATGCACATTTTAGTCATCAACCCCATTTTCGATAACAAACGAACCGTCGAGACCGCCATTATATTACAATTTGCACTCATATACATCTACTAAAACCATCGGCATGCCTGCGCAATTGCAAGAAGATGTGCAATTTTTCAAGTCTTTATTTATTTATTTTTTGGTGATGAGGGACTATAGCACTGCTCAAAAGTGTGTACTGGGTAAAATTCACCTTGTGACCCTAATTGACTTCTTGAGAGGTTATTCTTAGATGACTTCTCAGAAGAAAGTCCCGATAAATGCATGCGTTCTAACCGATTAATCACAATCACACTTATAGGAATAAGCGAAGATTGCATGGTATGCACATGGATAGCTGCCAGAACAGACTGAATAAGGACTCTCCTACCAGCCAGAGATAGAGTCCTCCTAATCAAACGTTCCTAACTTGAGCCTCCCATGAAAAGAGGGCACTCCTAAATACTTGCCCAAGTCTGTTGATACTGGGATGCTCAATAATTCTGAGATGTCATGTTGTAAATCCGCAGGTGAGAAAAGCAGGGAAGATTTGGAATAATTGACTCTCTATCTGACCTCAAAGCATGCAAAAAAGATCAAGACAAAATTTAGTAACCATAGCCTGTTGCACAGAAGCCTCACCTAGTAAGATCATGTCGTCCGCAAACAGGAGATGAGACACATGAGGACCATTTAACGCCAGGCGAATTCCCTTCCAAGATCCCTCACAAACCATGTGGTTGATTAGATGGCTTAACCGTTCTATGCACAACACAAAAATTAGCGGAGAAATAGGGTCCCATTAACGAATACCCCTAATAGGATAGGATGGAACCAATCCCACCGGTTGCAATTTAGAGATACAGCCAAGCGAGCCGACAAAATGCATGACATTACATTCCTAATCCAAAGAGGATTAAAACCTGCTACATGATTCGTGCAGAGGGGAAAAGCTCTTTTGGACCGGAGTACTTCTATCCTCTGTGAAAAGCGAATTAAAATAATCAGACATGACTTAGTAAATCAGCTTCCTTAGTGATCCAAGTTGACATTTATATTTTTATTTTTGAGCAATTACCAATTTTGATCCCACGAGAATTAACAAAATGACAGTTTTGGTCCACATGTTTAATTCCTACCAATTTTCATCCACGACTATTGTTTTAGTACCAATTTTCATCCACAACTATTGTTTTAATGCCAAAACTCATCACGCCGGTCACCCCTTCGTTTAAAACATGCCGAAATATGAAATTATTAAGGGTAGTTTCGTGATTTTCAAATTAGGATCCCTATTTGAGCATAAATAAAGAGATTTAAGCAATAATAAGATATGTCCCAATTCACAGTTTTATTCCTCAAATTAAAGGTAGGATGAGGAGGAGAACTGTGAATTGAGATCAATCTTATGGCTTAAATTCATTTATTTATGCTCAAATTGAAATCTTAAGTTGAAAATGACGAAAATGCCCTTAAAAGTTTTAGATTTCGGGATGTCTTAAATAGATGGGTGACGGACGTGATGAATTTTGGTACTAAAATAATAGTCATGGATTAAAATTGGTACTAAGACAATAGTCGTGGATGAAAATTGGTAGAAATTAAACATGTGGATCAAAACCGTCATTTTACTAATACTTGTGGGACCGAAATTGGTATTTGCTCTGTTCACCGTTGCACGAGAGTTGTGCTCTCGATGCACCACAACCTCTCGTGCTCTCTGTAGCACGAGAGTGGTGCTCTCGGTTTCGGCCGAGCCAAGTGACTATATCGGTTGGAAAATGATACTGAAGTTTGGCATAACTTATGCCCGCAGGTGTCGGCGCACACATGCTCGGGCTTGAATCAAGCATTTTTGATCTCGTTTATAGTTGGAATTTGATTTGCACCCCCCCCCCCCTCCCCCGCGCGAGAGAGCCTCTATGCTATACAATTCTACAAGCTCCAAAAGAGCTCTTGTATAAAAGGGGGCAAATCCTCTTTCCAAACCAATGTTTTATTGCATAGAGACAATTATAACAAATAAATAATTAAGTGACAAACAAGGTTAAAAGATATGAATTAGATTAAATAGCAATGTAAAAATGCTTCTTAGTGTTCTAAATTCTAAGGCAAGCAAATATCAATAATGAAAGTGAAGGTGTTTAGGTAGTACCAATGCCATTCTCATGGTCATTGGGCTATCACCTAAGTTCTAATTCCATTCTCATAGCAATTAGATTAGGTGAAGCAATAAATCAAATATCTTGTGTGCTCTATCCCTTCCAACTCCCCTTTCTCAAGAGTGAGTTAGAATTGTGATAGGTTTGACTATGGTGAATCCCTATTCTCATAGGTGAAGCACCAAATCCAGAATTCCCTTACAAAGTTGGGCCATAACCAAGCAAGAGTTAAATCATTTTACCACATTCACAATCAAATTCATTCTAAAGGTATTGCAAGCCCTAAGTTTTCCAATTTAATTCATGTTGACATTCATACAAGACAATTCAATCTAAATCCCTAACCAGTTTAACTACTCATAATGAAATTTGTAAGCTAAAAGCAATTGAAATAATATGCAATAAATTCCAGTACCAAAGTAATTTGCAAAATAGGAGGATAAGAAATGAACCCTTACTTGATTGAATGTAAATACGATAAAGTTGAAATTGAAGTAGAAATTGTAGCTATAAGTCGTAACGATTCCTTAAATCTTCCACGAATTGATGGATTTATAATGGAGGGATGTTCTAGGATGGATTTTTGCAGAGAAAATCTAAGGAAAAACTAAGAAAAAACTGCCAGAGAGATTCAAAATAACTCCTCCCTCCTATTTATACTAAAGTCAACGTACCAAATAACTACCTCCAGGACGCCTGGTCACGATGGGGGTCACGGCGTGACACCCATCGTGACCAGGCCAAAGCTTCGCAGGTCCCAGGACGTCACGCTGCTGGTCACGCCGTGACCTACAGCGTGACATCTGGGATCCGCGAAGTAGTCTGCTAGTCACGATGGGGGTCACGGCGTGACCTCCACCGTGACCAGCAGACTACTTTCAGATGGGTAGGCTGTCACGCTGCGGGTCACGGCGTGACCGCCAACGTGACACCTAACCATCTGAAAGCCAGCCGGGGTATCCCCTGTTCTGTCTTCTCCTTCGTTCCGATCATATGTTGGTTGTTGTTGTCATCGTGCTCTTCCATTTGTGGACAACCTTGCCTCAATATCATCTTGATTTGTCCTCATTTTGAGCTCTTGTATACTCCGATCTACATTTTCCATCCTCAAGCTATGAACACCTGAAATGTGCTTCCTTTGCGCATAAACACCTAACATTTACTTAGAAATTAGTACAAATAATGAAGCTTAATTATGGGCTAAATCAAGGTTTATCAGGAATATATATATATATATATATATATATATATATATATATATATATATATATATATATATATATATATATATATATATATATATATATGGGACCTAGTCACTCTTTTCTAATCAACATGATCAATATATATATATATATATATATATATATATATATATATATATATATATATATATGGCAGATTTATTTGCTAAAACTTGCAAATTGATTATCTTTTGAACTTGTCGTTCAGTTATATTATGAACTTCTAGTCCAATCTAACTAGTACGTGGATTTTAATACTAAAAATCTTTTCATTCCATGAAATTTCTCGGCATTCTATTATAAATACTAGTTAGACAAATATGTTAATAAAATGTAGACAAGAAACTTGGCAAAATGTTTATAAATACAATAAGGATTAATATTTGACGTACCGTCGGTGTATAGATGTTATACACCGGCGGTGAATGAGGGGATGATACATCATTAAAAAAATAAAATCAATATTAATGAGGTCATTTTTTGCAAAATATCTAAGACTTTATTTTTTTAAAAAAAAAAACTCTTTTATTTCTAATTAACAAAATATATCTACTTTCCTAAACATATTTATTACTTGATTATTATATATATCTAATTATCTAATTATTAATAGGATTAATAATGATAACTGAAACCTTCGAATTAACAATGTAAATAAATTTCCTATTATTAGATATCAATTAAAGAAATGTCTACCTACACTCGAACTATTTTCAGATTCTAACGACACTCAAATCAAACTATTATAATGGAAATTTTAAAGAATTCTAATATTAAAATAAATTCCTATTCTTGATTCTATTGAAATTTAAAAATAAATTTATCTTTGGATACTAAAATTAAAGAATTCTTAATTAAGAATTGTAATTGATATATAAAAATAAATTTCTAAATTATTATATTTATAATTAAGAATTTTTGAAATTTAATTTTACTGAAAAATTCAGCTCAACTATCTTTCATTTCTTCTTAATTAATTCCTCCTTTAGTTTATTAATTACCTCATCATCTGAATCTGAGAAGAGGGAAATGTTTTTTCCGGCATAGTAGAGACCCAATGGAGAAGAAGAACATAGAAGAAGCAAAAGACCAAAATGCATTCATTATTTTATCATTAAAATTTTTGGCCGGTAAATTTAGTCGGATAGACCAAAATTATAAAAAAAAATAAAATAAAATTGAATAGTTAGAATACTCAATTGTTAGTTTTGAAAGTCGTGGAGTGAAATTAACAAAACCAATACGCATGAGATCAAAAGTGTAATTAACTCTAAAAGTTGCAACAAATTTGCAGAATCTAAGCAGAAAAGGGGAAGAAATTGAGAAGAAATAGAAAAATAGAATTAATTAAAACAATATCCAGAATAATTCTCCAAATACACCAAACAACGATTGTAATGATAGAAAAGATAAAAATATGTAATGAAACAAACTCCTAAGCTTCTGCTTGCAGTTCCTTCTCCAGCTCAAGAAAGCAGACAAATTTCTAATCTTTGGACTCTATCTGATCTGAAGCATGCTCCCAAGAATATCATATTAATCTTCAGTGCATGAAGAAGAATTTCCTTGCTTTATTTAATTCACCAACAACATCACGAACCTTCATTCTATCTGCTGGGAGTTCCACAAAACAAGCAACCCCAACTTTGATCATACAAACTAAGCACACATCAAATTTGTCCTTCTCCTCACTGGATTTCCCTTTCTTCCTCATTTGTATTTGTTCATCTCTTTCTTGGAGAATTTTTTGATCTGCAATCTCCCCTTCTCTGTCTGCTAAACCAGCCTGAGCGTAGCTATGAAGGGTTAAGCCGTCTTTGAACAATTCATGTGTAGGTCTCCTACCAGTGAGCATTTCCAAGATTAGTATGCCAAAGCCATATACATCACCTGCTTTTGATGTCCTGCTTCCCATGTTGGAAATTTATATAGTAATGGAGATTAATGTTTCAGATGAACTACCATGAAAGCTTAAATAATATTTGGAGTTGTGGAGTTGTAAATATTATTTTAGTTTGGTAGAAAGTTAATTAAAATACTGGGAGAAATGTATATAGCTAATATGCTTGAGAGTATATAGCTATATGCTTGTGATATATAGCTAATATGCTTGAGAGTTATAGCTAATATGCTTGAGAGTATTAATGCATGTTTGGATATGTTCGTGCGTAAGGTTTTGGGGCATTTTGAAGCTATATGCTTCAATGCTACACTTAACGTGCTTGGAATATGCACTTAACGTGCTTGGAATATGCACTTAACGTGCTTGGAATATGTTCTTCTATTTATGCATTTTGAAGCTATATGCTTCAAAGTTACACTTAACATGCTTGATATATGTAGCTGTATGCTTGAGATTATTGAACTACATATATGGATATTATTTATATTTATTCTTTGCATGTTTTCATGCGTAAGGAATATATAAATATATATATATATATATATATATATATATATATATATGTATATATAATTTTGCATACAGTTACTGACTCAAAATAATTTTATTATTTCTCCAGTGATAGATATATCAATCATGATACATCTTATCTTATGAAAGTTGAGTTTTAAATCACAGCAACTTCTATGTAACTTCTCCAAACAGATATATTTTTCATCTATAAATATAGTGGAGAAACATCTGAAAGGAACAATGCAATTTACATGCATATTTTACAAGCAATTATTTTGCAGGAAACCAAGATACCTCACAGGCTTACATCTCTACAGGGAATTCTTAAACAAAGCAACTTGAGAATTTCATTCATCTTCTTGTATCCCATAAGATTAAATCTTGAACCTTGTTGCTTTTATAGAGGGAGATTTAAAGCTTATAGGAAAGTGATTACACGTCTGAAGATATCAAATGATCCAGTTTTTGTTCCCTGTTGTATTCTGTATTATTGTTGTATCTCAAATGTATTACAGATTACAAGCACTTTTTCCAACAATCTATAAGCTTTAAAATTATAAACCTGTGATCATGGTATTGTCTTGAAAGTTTTGAAGACAAGAGGTCAGGCGTGAAAGAGCAGCTTCCAATCACGAAAATATTTCAGAATGAGAATTTCGAATTTGGTGGTAAGAATGGCAGATATCACTTTCTATTGTACAAGAAGGTTTTTCATGCGATTTTTGCATGTTATTCATGGCATGATGTGTACATGTTGTACATGTGGATTAAATTCATGCTATGCAGTTTTTGTTTTCATCTTCACTAAAAGTCATTGGGCATCAAGTGATGCCGAGATGATTAGTGAGATGTGTAAAATGATTTTATTTAAATAAATCATTTTGTTAGCCATGATTAATTGGCATGAGAAGATGTGTACTTCCCTAGAGTGGGTGTGCGATTTCAGCGTATCAAAGGCTGAAAGTGATGATTATCAAGGCAAGATATTATTTACAGGATGAGATCGGTACAGTACCTTTTATATCTTTGTCTCGACCTTGGCAGGTATGTAAGTTTTATTTTACTTACTGGTTAAGTTCTAGATTATGTCTAGAAGATACGCATGAGATTCTTTTGAATTTTGCATAGCCTGTTAAATACAAGGATATGTTTATGCATGCTTATAAATTTTTTTATATTGAGATTCTGTCTCGGTTGCATGCATAGTATACAAGATACATGTATAATATGTTGGATCTTGGTGTGCTGTAAATTGCCAAATTTGGTGTAGTATGGTGTTGTAAATATTTCTGGTATCATTTGCATGGATACAGAGTTGCATAATGATAAGATGGAATTATTTTTATTTTTTCATGCATGAAATATTGGTATTTTAGCACACGGATGTTTTTATCCTTGTAAAAGTTTTTGAAATATTATGTTATTAATATTTCTATTAAAGACAAAAATGCCTTCGAAATATTCTAGTATATTTCTAATGAAGGCATGTAGAAAGTTTTATGCATGAAGTATGCATAATGAAATTCATAAAATTTATGAATGCCTTTAACACAAAGTTTCTCATATTGAAAATGTGTTAAAATTTTGAAAGCCAAAAAGTTTACTAGTTTATCTAGTATGGCTGGTAGTTAGCAGTGAAAAGAAAGTTTAAATTTAAATCAAGGATTATGATTTAAGTTGGTATGATTCTTCAGTTTAGAAGAAACATGAAAAGTTAAAAGCTTAAAATCAAAATGGTTTATTCTCCAAAGTTGATGTTCTCTGAATGGAGGAGGTTTATTCTCTAAAGTTGATGATGTCTCAAATGGAGGAGGTTGAATTTTTATTTTAAGAAGTCCTCACTGCTAATAAGTTCAACATCATGATTGAAATTCTTGGTTGTAGAATTTGCGGGATATAAATATTTATTGATTAGGAACCTATTAAGTGGGTTCCGGTTATAATTAATTAAATATTTTATTTCACCAGTTCATTAATAGGATATTAAAATTATATCTATCATCATGTTCAGTTGGCTAAGTGGATGAGATTAAAAGGAATTTTGATATACTTGAGTAAAACCATTAATTATGATTTAGTATATTTAATAGAAATTTTCATCCTAAAAAGATATTCTAATGCCAGTTGAATGTGTAATCATGAAACTTGTTCGTCATTTAGTAGATGGATATTTCTACTTAGAGAAGGTGTTGTTTTATGAGTTCGAAAAGCAAAGTTGCTTTTTCAACTACGGCATCTGAATTTTTTGTGTTGGCTTTGACATGAAAGAATTTTATTGGTTAAGGAATTTAATTATTTAGATTCCGGTTTGGCCAAAACCGATGTCACCAGTTTAGTACATTATGACAATGCTACTACACTGGCCATATCATATAAACAAGTGTTTATAATGGCAAGTGAAGGCACATGTGCTTGAGATTTAGCTATGTGGAAAATCCTATGTAATAGTGTTGTAGCACTGGACTTGGTACAGTCCCGGTTTTAACGGATCCGTTTGCAAGAGTCCTTGCAAGGGACATGGTTCATCGGAAGGGATACGGAAAACCTAAATTAAAATTGCAAGTGAAGGAAAGCTCAACTCACGACTAAGTTATTACGTTAGACCTTGAGTTCAATGTAGATGAGTACTTCATTTTGTGATTTGCAAGCATCAAAAGTTTAATTAAAATTGTATCCAAAGAAAAGGTGATGCTTGGTTTTGCATTGTTGTAGGGATGAGTTTTTACACTTAACTGATCTTTTGAAAAAATGCAAGATGCAGTGCATGAGATAAAAGATTAGCCTCTGTGAGCATGAAGTGTGGCCGCTTCAAACAAGTTTGGGCTTTACTTGGTATGTGCTCATTAATGGATACGGACACATGACCATAATAGTGTCAGGTTACAGTGAGTTGTAATGACTGTAAAACTTGTGTGTGTTATATCTACGTTTCTTCAAAGAGACTGCGTGATTCAAGGTTCGTCCATCACTGCAATCCGAATTAATGTAACACATATAATACTATGTGAAAGTTCAATCTCTAAGACACTTTCATTTATGCATGAGTTTTGGATTTATCTTGGTAAAGTATTAGTCTTTACTATATAAATGGAGGAGGAATGTTGGAAATTTATATAGTAATGGAGATTAATGTTTCAGATGAACTACCATGAAAGCTTAAATAATATTTGGAGTTGTGGAGTTGTAAATATTATTTTAGTTTGGTAGAAAGTTAATTAAAATACTGGGAGAAATGTATATAGCTAATATGCTTGAGAGTATATAGCTATATGCTTGTGATATATAGCTAATATGCTTGAGAGTTATAGCTAATATGCTTGAGAGTATTAATGCATGTTTGGATATGTTCATGCATAAGGTTTTGGGGCATTTTGAAGCTATATGCTTCAATACTACACTTAACGTGCTTGGAATATGCACTTAACGTGCTTGGAATATGCTCTTCTATTTATGCATTTTGAAGCTATATGCTTCAAAGTTACACTTAACATGATATATGTAGCTGTATGCTTGAGATTATTGAACTACATATATGGATATTATTTATATTTATTCTTTGCATGTTTTCATGCGTAAGGAATATATAAATATATATATGTATATAATTTTGCATACAGTTACTGACTCAAAATAATTTTATTATTTCTCTAGTGATAGATATATCAATTAGGATATATATTATTTTATGGAAGTTGAGTTTTAAATCACAGCAACTTCCATGTAACTTCTCCAAACATATATATTTTTCATCTATAAATATATTGGAGAAACATTTGAAAGGAACAATGCAATTTACAGACAATTTACATGCATATTTTACAAGCAATTATTTTGCAGGAAACCAACACTACTACAGAAAATAGCTTTAACTTCGGCTAAATGACCCCATTTAACCTCGGCTATCCTATGACGTCGATTAAAGCGACGTTGTAAGAAAATAAACGACGTCGGTTATTTAACCGACGTTGTACGTATTTTAAAATTAAAAAATAATGCTACGACGTCGGCTAATAGCCTCTTATCTGACGTCGTAGCATTATTTTAAATAATAATATATATTTACGACGTCGGCTAAGAAACATAGCCGATGTCGTATATATTTAATTTTTTTTTAAATGCTACGACGTTGGCTAATAGCCTATTAGCCGACGTCGTAGCATTATTTTAAATAATAATATATATATACGACGTCGGCTACGAAAAATAGCCGACGTGGTATATAGTTAATTTTTTTTAAAATGCTACGACGTCGGCTAATAGGCTATTAGCCGACGTCGTAGCATTATTTTAAATAATAATATATATATACGACGTCGGCTAAGCAAAATAGCCGACGTCGTATCTATTTTTTTTTTTTTACTGTAAACGTTTTATGTTTTCTAGCCCAACCTGCTGTGCAATCAGAACCTGTGCAGCTAGTTACATTCAACATCAACATCAATATTAACTAATTCAAACTACATACTAAACATGAAACTAATTAAGCTACTAAAACTAAAATTATTATAAACACAAAGTAGTTTTAAACATAAATTAATATATAACACAATGCAACAAAACTACTAATTAACATCAAAGTATCAAACCAATAAACATAAAGTAGTTTTAAACATAAACTAGTATCAAATTAACAACGTTTTATTAACCCATTCATCAATAAGAAACGTAGACCATTTGTTTCTAACGTCATCAATCTCTTGTTTGTTGTAGGGCAATCGTCCTTGTCTTTCCAAAATCTACAAAGTTCAAAATAAAAATAAAAATAATAAATAAGTAAATATTTTAAACAACATTTGAAGAAGAAATATGTATTATTAAATTACTTGCCTTATCCATTCCTTTGCTTAGGTTGTTGGAAACAATTTCCCACATGAATTTCATCACATAATAACCACATTCGGTGCTTCCTTTTTGTATAACACACTACATTTGAATTACAATAAAATTATAAAAAAAAAGTAATAAAAAACAATAAGTTTGCATGATTTACAAAGTGAAAGAAGTACTTACCAAACATGTAGTCCATTTCGTTGGACGAGAATGTTTCTTTCCACTATCATGCTTGTTGCAGTCATACACCTATTCATATAAGACATAAAATATATGTAAATATTTGGCATCACTACTTTAATAATAACTATTAATTCATTATATAAATTTACATACGTTTCCATTATATGTTTAATGTCTTCACGCGGCCCATGACCAAATGAATCAAACCAAAAAATTTCATTTAATCTAGGACAAATCGCCATCAGCATCCAATGCTCACTACAAATAAGTAGTTTATTAGTTATACGTAAATAAGTAAATATAATATATAATAAAAATATATTATATATAAGCTCTTTAATTTAAAACGTAATTAAAACTTACTTGAGAACGTATGGGGCTAAATATACATTTTTGTTCCCATACTGCATGGTGGCATTTATATATGATTTCCTTTCTTCTATATTATTCATTTTTGGTTGAATCCAATATGGATCTAGGAAACCATAAGTGTCTTTTGATGCCAACTCAAAACTGATGTAAATACCTCTATTCACAAATACAACCAATTTATACATAAATAATCAAATATATAAATATAAAACTATTATGCATAAATAATCAAATTCACAAATACAACCAATTATACATAAATAATCAAATATATAAATATAAAACTATTATGCATAAATAATCATAAAGAACTTATTATTACCTTATAAAGAACTGAACTAGAGAAACATCGATGGTGTCCATACTTAAGAAACGCATTATCTCCACACTTTCAAGGTGCAAGTCATAATCAATCTTGCCCATAATACCACGAGCCACATGGATCACAAGATTATGTTCGAAATGGCGAGCTATTGTATAAGCTTTTTTGCACTCAACAGTCAAAGAATCTAGAACAATACTAGTGTCCCTGGTATTGTCTTTTAACTGTGAATTATAATACAAGTAAGAATTATTATTTTAAAAAGTAAATTATTTAATATTTTAAAATAGAAATATTATCAGTATACATACCGCATTAGCTTCAGTACATAACTCTACAAGCTTCTTTGGCCAAACGATAAAGTGTTGGCTTGCATCACTTACAAGCTTAACCTCACCAGTGGGGAATGGTACATGTGCAGTTGGGTCACCAACATCAGTTACACTCACTTTCACATTGTTTACATCCAATGCAACCCCATGAACTTGTCTACCACTGTAAGCTGTCCCATATGCCACTGGACGTCTAATTGGATCTTCTAAAAACAATTGACATCGTGCCCCTAACTACAATAATTTTTAATTAAAAATCATATAAAATTTTATTAATAAATAATAATAAGATAACTATAAACGAATACTTATAGCCGGTAAATTACTAAAAGGGTCTGGGGAACTAGCTTTGTCACTGGGAGGGGGTGGCACAGCATCCACACATACGGCTGCCACCTGCTTTGGCTGTAAAGGAGTCTGCATAGCACTAAATTGCAACATCATACTAGCTATTCTTGCCTCAAATTGCTTTGTTATACGTTGACCAAATTCCTCCCGTTCAGAAATATTTTTCTGCTTTTGTTTTTCTAACGCTTCTGCAACGGCAGCACCAACAGCAGCATCAACCATTTGTTGAACATCATCAGGAGTCTTTTGCTGACGATTTGCATGGCCAAAAACACTTTTGATGCCATGTCCTCTTCCCATAGCTCTAACACGTCCACAATGCTCATCGGTACCCAATGCAACAGTCAATGAATCCTTTCTTCCATCCTCAACAAATTCTCCTTGAGAAATTTGCAACTCAAGAGCATCCTAACATATATAAAAATTATTCAATACTAATAATTACTATTACTGTAGTAAATGAAAAGATATGTACTTACAATTCTTTCCGCCACCACTCTAGTTGAATCAGTCCGATAATTTCCTGACTTGTCCATTCTTGCTTTCTTCCATTTTTTGGCTCTACGTATGGGACTTGGAGGACTCATTGTATACGACGGATCTGCATCAGCACATGCTTGTTGTTCTTTCAACTTCTCGTCCATCATCATCTTCTCCAACCTTTTATAACCTCCTCAAGCTAAAAGATGTGGATGAATATTCTTAGCTTGTATGTCTTGAAATTTTTTCCTTGTTGCCTACATACATACAAAATATTAATCATATGATAAATTCCATATCCCTTGTTCAAAATATTGATAGAATAATAATGATACCTCATATGATTCACCCGTATGCGACTGATAAAACTCATTCCATGTCTCTTGTTCAAGGAAGTCGTATGTTTGACAAGGGTTCTGACCTGTATAGCAACCGTATATATACTAGTAAGAAAACAAGATTATTTATTAGTAAGAAATGTAATTATAAGTACAAGGGTTCTGACCTGCATAAATACCATATGTATACTTGTTCACCAATTTTGTTTTAAAATCTTTCCACCTTTCACCCACATAGCTTAACCAATGTCTCTTCATATCAATGGTGTCGGGAATATCATAAGTACTCTACAAAACAAGATTATTTATTAGTAAGAAATGTAATTATATTAACTTTTTAAATAAATCTAAATCTAGCTTACCAGGATTTCTTTCCAAATAGTAGCTTTAGTATCTTCTGGGACATCCGGCCATTCTTTTATTGTTATAGGAGTATTGATTCGTGCAACTAATCCAACATAACTTTTAAATTCATTGACAGCTTTCCCGTAGACAGGCTCGAATCCATCAAGCACAACTTGTAGTTTCCCAAAAGCATTACGTTGCTTAATGATTTTTTGCATACGAGTGGCACCCCTCTTCTTAGTAGTTTGAGTACTACTTTGAGTATTATGAGTACCTTCTGTAGTACCACCATCATCTGTGGAATCCATACACCTGTTTAGAAAAAAAATTATTAGAATATATATAGAAATATTAAAATATTAAAATAAGAAAATATAAAAACAAAATAAATACCTAATTAAAGCATTACATATATAATAAATCAATTCTCCCATATCCCTTCATGATGATCATCTCGTGATGCATGCACTTCATCTATCTCATTATCAATAACGGGAGGCAATAAACTTGACGAAAATGGTGGTATTTCCTCAATATCAAAAATAACATCTTCATTCTCATCTACAACAATTTGTCTCTTTCCATGAAGAAAAATGGACCATTTTTTGTCACAAGGATCACTAATATAAAAGACTTGTTTTGCTTGGGATGCCATTATAAACTGCTCATTTTTGTGTCCTTCCCGATTAAAATCTACAACGGTAAATCCTAACTCATCAACTTTTACACCATGTTTATTATCTACCCATCTACATCGAAACACCGGGACCCTAAACGAAACATAATCAACTTCCCATATTTCTTCAATCACACCATAATATGACAACTCTGCAAAACACGGGATTTGGATCTTTCAAACTACTGAAATGCATTGAATTTGCAACCAAAGTAACTCCACTGTTTTGCATAGTGCTCTTTTCATCTTGAGCTTTTGTATAAAAAGAAAACCCATTAATGTCATATCCATTATGACATAAAACATCCAAACCAGGACCATGTGCTAACCATGAAACAGTTTCAGAAACATTATTCTTTTTAAGAACTTTATTTTTGAACCAACTAATAACAGTTCGATTATGTTCGCCCACAATCCACATGTCTGTCCTTCTTGGATTTTGCTCCCTAATCAACGCCTTGTGTTCATCTAAATACGGTTCAACTTCACTTGTATTATGCAAGATGTACAAGTGTGCCTGGTCAACATCTTCACGAGGCATAACATTCACTTTGACTCCTCGAGTACCCTTTCCAGTAATTCTTCCTTCATGCCGATTCTTAGAAACTCTAATAGACTCAACTCCTGCCAAATCTTCAGTACAAAACTCAGTAACCTCCTCAGCAATGTAGCTTTCAACAATAGATGCTTCCGGCCTATATTGGTTCCTAACATAACCTTTTAATACTTTCATGTACCGTTCAAATGGGTACATCCACCTCAAATAAGCTGGACCGCAATGTTTGATCTCTCTAACCAAATGCACAAGCAAATGAACCATGATATCAAAAAAATGAAGGTGGAAAGTGCATCTCTAGCTGACACAATGTAACAATAATTTCATTTTGCAATTCATCTAATTTGTCTGGATCAATAACTTTTCCACAAATTGCATTGAAAAAGAAACAAAGTCTTATGATGGTGTATCTCAACTTTTTAGGCAATATGTCTCTAACAGCCACTGGCAATAGTTGTTGCATTAAGACATGACAATCATGAGACTTCAACCCCACCAACTTTAAATCTTGCATATTAACAAGTCTACTGATATTTGATGAATACCACTGTGGTACCTTTACTCCACGTAAACACTCACAAAAACTTATTTTCTCCTTTCTTGATAAAGTATGAGCAGCGGGAGGCAAATATGTTTTCTTACCCTCGGAACGTGGTGCTAATGTAGGTCATACACATTTCAACCAAATCCAATCTAGCATTGAGTCCATCTTTAGACTTACCTTTTATGTCTAAAAGAGTTCCACCAGACTATCATATACATTTTTCTCCACATGCATCACATCAATACTATGTCTCACATCTAGTGTCTTCCAATATGGAAGATCAAAGAATATAGATTTCTTTTTCCACGAACTCTTCTCATTTGTAAATTTTGACCTCTTTCCTCTTTGAGATTTAAGCTTCTGAGTCTTACCAAAAGTAACATTGATGCATTCAACTCGTTCATATACTTGATTCCCAGTCAATGGTTGTGGAGCATTTGTATAGTCTTGCACCCCATTGAATGCCTTTTTTAATTTTCGATAAGGGTGAAATTTATCAAGAAATCTCCGATGCCCCATATATACCGTCTTTCTACCATGAACAAGTTGATGATAACATGTATTATCTTCACATATGGGGCATGCCTTATGACCTTTGACACTATATCCAGACAGATTTCCATACGCTGGAAAGTCATTGATTGTGCAAAAAAGCATTGCATGCAACTTAAAAGTCTCCTTTCGGTATGCGTCAAACACTAACACACCTCCATCCCATAATTGCTTCAAGTCATCAATTAAAGGCGCCAAATAAACATCTATATCATGACCTGGTTGTTTTGTCCCAGAAATCATCAAACATAATAATATGTATTTTCGTTTAATACACAACCAAGGGGGTAGATTATAAATTATCAACATAACTGGCCACGAGCTATGCTTGCTACTTAGATTCCCGTGGGGGTTAATACCATCAGTACAAAGTCCAAGTCTAAGATTTCTCGACTCGTGACCAAATTCAGGAAATGCATTATCAAATGTTATCCATTGAGAAGAATCAGCCGGGTGTCGAAGCTTGCCATCAGAAATCCTTTGATCTGCATGCCATGTTAAGTTCTTCGCATCACTTGGATTTGTAAACAAGCGCTTAAATCTTGGAAGAATTGGGAGATACCACAAAACTTTAGCTGGTGGCCTTTTAAAACGTACTTTACCAGCAACATTCTCGCTTGTTTTATAACGAGATGCCGCACATATTGGACATGCATGCAAGTCTTTGTAATCATTCCTAAACAATATGCAATCGTTAGGGCAAGCATGTATCTTTGTATATCCCATACCCATTGGACACAAAATCTTTTTGGCATCATACGTACTATTAGGAAGTTCATTACCATCTGGAAGCATGTCCTTTACTATTTCAAGTAACGCAGTAAAGCTCTTGTCGCTCCACCCATTCCCAGCTTTCAAGTTGAATAATTTTAATATAGCAGATAATCGGGAATATTTACTACACCCCGGCCATAATGGTTGTTTTGAATCATTCAATAATTCATCTAACTCATTTGACCAATTGGTAAACTCTTCTCCAACATCGCGAAACATTTCATCCAACCGATCTTCAGACTCATTATCTTCATTGTCAACATACACATTAGATGTCGTAGACACATCGCGTTCACCGTGCCAAATCCATTGTGTATAATATGGATTAATCCCATTAACGATTAGATCATCATATATGTCCTCTTCACCTAACTTTTTCTGATTACAACATTTCTTACAAGGACACAACCACCTGTTATTACTATTTGGAAGGTTACTCTTTGCAAAGTCTAAAAATTTTCTAACTCCATCTTCGTATTCCGTACTAAGTCGATTAGCTATCATCCAACTTTTATCCATCACCTACAAGCCAATCTAGATACTAATAACTCTAATTAAACATTTGTTAACACTATTTTAACAAATTTCGATAATAATAACTACTATAACAACTACAATAATTTTAGCATTTACATAGTGCAAACAAGTAGCATTTAATGGACGCAAACAAGGAGCATTTATTCATCACGTACAAGCCAATCTAGGTAAAATAATAATAACCATTTGTCAATTGTAGATGTTTTCTTATACATCCTAACTAACCAAAGAACATGTCAAACACAATGTGAATTGAATCTTGCTAAACACAGTAGACAAATTGCTTACCCGAGACCGGCGGAGAACAGTGGAGGAGGAGCGCAGCAAGGACTTAACTTAGTCAAACCCGATTGACGCCTAACAAAAAATAAACCAATCAAATATTTTCGAAGTAGCAAAGCAGAAAAGTTTTTTTTTTTTTTTTTTTTTAAGTAAGCAAAGCAGAAAAGTTTAATTTAAAGAGAAAGTGAGAATAGGTCAGACACACCAACATTCATACAGAGTGCTTTACGTACAAAATATTGTGTTCAATCATTTACGTACAAAATATATAAAAAGACCGACCAATAGGAAAATAATGTGATAGAAAATTTACAAAGTGTTCTATGTTAAGCTATCTGGTATGGCATATATGTATGTCAGATCAGTATGTGAGTATTAGGAAACATCTTTGCTTTAATTAGGTAACAAAATAATTGCTATTTTCTAAAGTGATATGTGACAAAGCAAATAAGGCAAGATCAATGTTTAGGGTAATGCTACTTGCAATAAATATTTTGTATTAAATATTGTGTTATCTTATCTATAATCTAATTAATTTATAATAAAGATCATTTTTGAATAGGAAATGCTTCCCACCTCAACACTTATCACTCTTAAATAATAATAAAAAAAAAGATTTATTTACTTAGATTATTACTAGTCAATTGATGGACCCCAGTCCCCAGCCACTTTGAATTAATAAAGAATCTACATATATAATAAAAAAAGAGACACATCAAGTAGTGACAATTATTTTTGCTAAGAACTTTGTGATTTGATGGCATCATTGTAGTCCTTCAAATGAAAAGGTCACAGGTTTGAGTCCTATCCCAAAGTTTACTAGTACGGTACACAACATTTTCCTTTGAGCACATGTCTATAAGTTCAAAACATGTAATTTAATATGATCACTACTAGAATGCTGAAACTTTTTTGCCCTAAGGAGCTGAGGCTTGATAGACCTGCTTCATTTTCAATTTTGCTTTTATAGCCATATTTATTGCAGCATAACCAGTATTGGTTCATTTTTATTACTATATTATTATTATTTTCATTATATCAATTAGTTAAAAAAAATGAAGGAAAATATTTAGTTTTTTCTAAAACTCAACTATAGTTGGCCACTAATATTTCTTGAAATGGTATATAGTTAAACATAAAATTCCCAATAATTCATAAAATTTCGAAATATACACACACAACAATTCATAATTTACCCAATAACTTATAAAATACAAAATATATACACAATTATTCCTAAAATTTCAAAATATACACAATAATAATTTATAAAATTCAAAATTCAAAAAATATAAAAGAGTAATTAAATAAATAAATATATATATATATATATATATATATATATATATATATATATATATATATATATATACGTACCTGCCGTATATACGTCAATCGACGACGACGTCCGGCGTCCGGCGGCGTGGCAGCGCGGGCGAGCGGCAAGCGTCGAGGCAACGACCGGCAGCGGCAAGCGGCGAGGCAGCGAACGGCGAGGCAGCGGCGAGCGGCGAGCGTCGAGCGGCGACGGCGAACGTCGAGCGGCGAGTGGCGACCGTCGAGCGTCGGGAGATCTGATCTGTCTACGGTGGCGGTGGTGGAGGGTTTTGGTGGTTGTGAGATGATGAGAAGATGAGGGTTGAAATGAGTCTTCGATCTGATCTGTGTCTTTTACGTATTAAATGAAATGATTATACGGCGTCGGCTATATACGTAGCCGATGCCGTATACTATATATATTTTATTTTTATTTTTTTAATTCGAGTATACGGCGTCGGCTATATACGTAGCCGACGCCGTATACTATATATATTTTATTTTAATTTTTTTAATTCGAGTATACGGCGTCGGCTTTATACTAGCCGACGCCGTATACTATATTTATTTTTTTTTATTTTTTTTATAGGATATACGGCGTCGGCTTTATAAATAGCCGACGCCGTATAGTATATATATTTTATTTTTATTTTTTTAATTCGAGTATACGGCGTCGACTTTATACTCGACGACGCCGTATACTATATTTATTTTTATTTTATTCTTTTATAGGTTATACAGCGTCGGCTATTTATAAAGCCGACGCCGTATAATATATTTATTTATTTTTTTTAATATTAGAGATACAGCGTCGGCTGTACCCAAAAGCCGACGGCATATGTATTTTAAAAAAAATAAAAATTAAATTTAAATATTTAACGTCGGATTTTCGAAAAACCAACGTTATAATGGCGACGTTAAATCCTTTTCCTGTAGTAGTGCAAGATACTTCACAGGCTTACATCTCTACCGGGAATTCTCAAACAAAGCAACTTGAGAATTTCATTCATCTTCTTGTATCCCATAAGATTAAATCTTGAACCTTGTTGCTTTTATAGAGGGAGATTTAAAGCTTATAGGAAAGTGATTACACACCTGAAGATATCAAATGATCCAGTTTTTGTTCCCTGTTGTATTCTGTATTATTGTTGTATCTCAAATGTATTACAAATTACAAGCTCTTTTTCCTACATCCCATACCATATTCTACTCCGAAAATGAAACAAAAAGAAAAGGTGACTATCCAAATGTAGATTACAAGAGTAAATGCATTAGAAAGTAGAAAGAAGATTGGAGAAGTTTTTAGGTATTAGTTATCCAACAGTTCCTTGTACTCCTATAGAACTATGGTTCTTTGATGATGAGCTTTGAATCCTTTGCTTTACAAATCTTGCCAGTCCAAAATCACTTACATGTGCAGTCATGTTTTTATCCAGGAGAACATTACTCGGCTTGAGATCGCAGTGAATTATTGCAGGTTCACAATCATTATGAAGATAATCCAAAGCGCATGCCATATCAATGAGAATGTTTAACCTTTCAACAAAACTTAACCTCCTCTTGTCTTCAATCTGGGAATTCTCTTGCGATGTCTGGTGTTTTTCAACACCTCACACTCAATAGCAAAGCTACGAGAAGCTCCATGATGAAAAAGGTCAAGTACCTTGATTGCAAAAACATTTCCATCATGCATATGATCAAAACATCCTTTATATACCGATCCGAAACCGCCAACTCCTAGTAAATTTTCAGGAGAGAACCCATTAGTGGACTTGAGGATAGTTTGATAAGACGCCCTCAAGGTGAAGTTTTCTTGCAAATCAGGAAAGGATTCCTTTCTTTGTCTTCTTAACCATTTAAGACATAGAAGAAACACGACAAGAATTAGCCCAATCCCAAGAATCACAGGAATTACTACTTTCAAATGAGCTTTTGAATTCCTCTTTTTGGGCTTTGTAGTATTGCACTCAGGGAGGTTCAGCTCAGGTATGTCCCCACACAGCTTTTTATTTGCTGCAATTGAAACTGAGTTTGTGTTGTTGAAGATTCCTGTGGTTGGTACTTCTCCTTCAAAATCATTGTATGAAAGATTCAAATTTTGTAAAAGTTTGAAGTCTTTCAAGAAACTTGGGATTTGACCGGTGAAATGGTTGTGAGAAAGTTGTAAGAACTGCATGTCTGCATACCCCTCAAATTTTCCAAAGTTGATGGAATTGTGCCTTCAAGATTGTTATTTGTTAGATTCAGGATTTTCAAGTAAACACAGCTACCAAACTTTGGTGGAATAGTGCTAGAGAATGAATTATAAGATAGATCCAAGATACCTAGATTTTTCAAATACTGAACTCTTTTGGAATGGAACCTATGAACTTAATTAGAAACGTGTTGATATTGGATTGGTTTCTCTTAGATTTGATGCCTACTTTCTTTGATTTTGTACATATTAATTTTTGGGTTAATAAATTGAAGTTTTTTTTTTCTTTTTTTTAGAAATTAAAAATGAGCCATTGCGAATATGAAAATTTTGTTTTAAAAGAAAAAGGTAGGACACGAGATTAGTAAAAAGTGTAATTATTATAATAAGTATATGAGTATATATTTGTAAATATGTATAAATACTAATTGTCTACTATTTTCATAATTAAAAAAAGTATGTTAATAAATACTACAAAGTCCATTTAAATAAGAAATATTTATGATATATAGTTTTTGATATTGAAACGTGCCCAAAATATTAAATTGCGAACTCCCTATATGTTTTCAAACATTATAGGCTAATATTATTCACGTGTCTTTTAAAAAAATAGCACGTCACAAAAGAATATCACAACTTACAAGACAATTATTTTTAGAGTAAATACCCAAAATGGTCCCTTGACTATAGCTAAATTCACAAATTGGTCCTCAACTTTCAATTTTACCCAATTAAGTCCTTAACTTTGTAATTTTAACACAATTTGGTCCTCTGTCTATTTGACCATTTGTTGACTGTGATTTTTGAGGATATATATGTAATTTCATGGTCCATCGTCGGTTTTTTAAGGTTCCGGTTGCATTTCCAAACCGCACTGTTACATTTGAATCCACTGTCGAAAGCAGTCTACCAAACCCGGTCACCTTTCTTCATCCTCCCTTTGGATTCAATGTAGTTGAATTCGTACCAGAGCGAAGAAGACGACATGTTTCCGAACCGGTGCAACGTCATCCTGGAGGCCCCCACGTGCTCCGACGAGAGCTGAAGGTTCTTCTGGAGATCGTCGATCATGGTCAACAAACGGTCAATTTGATGGAGGACCAAATCGTGTCAAAATTGCAAAGTTAAGGACTTAATTGGGTGAAATTGAAAGTTGAGGACCAATTTGTGAATTTAGCTATAGTCGAGGGACCATTTTGAGTATTTACTCTTATTTTTAATGTGATTTATGTATTTTTATCCGATTCATCAATTATGTCATAAAAGTAAACTCAGAAAATGTATTTCCCTTAGAGGAAGGGAACTTGACTGTCCGAGAAGATGAGAATAGAAAATGATATTCTTATTCAAATTTTGCACCACCTCAAATAAACCTCCAAAAATATTTTTTGTAAAATTTTTTTGGTTGCCCAAAGATATCCCTCCAACCGAAAGCCAGAAGACTAATCGTCGTCCTTACTGATTTAGTCCACTCACATGGTGGAGATTGAACCCTCAACCTCATGCTTAAGGGACGAGATGCTGAACCACCACGCGCCAACCATATTAGTTATTTTTTTGAAAATTATTTATGCGGATTTTGGTTCCAAAAATTTGACAACAAACTGGTCTCGAGAGACCGGCATAACAAATTGCACACTCCTCCATGTGAGTGGAATTCTTGGAATTCCTTGTGTGGTGAGAGATTATTGTGGTGGGGGTTCTAGGTGCCTCCTATGTCCCCTATTTATATATCTAAGAGTCCTAATTAGGTCCCAATTACTATAGGCTTGCTAACTCTATTCCCTTTAGGACTAGGGGTTGGGTTTTTAGAGATGAGGGCCCACGGACTATGGTGGGCCTTTTCCTAATTAATTATTGTAATTTAATTCTTTCTTTGGATAATTGGTTAAGTGATTAATTTGTTTTAGGGGTCGTAACACGCGGTGTTACACTCTCCCCCCCTTAACGGGAAGCTTCGCCCCCGAAGCTTGGTCCTTGCCGAGTGACTTCCTCTTGGTTACCTAGTGTGAAGAGTTCGGGGTAGCGTTCCCTCATCGCGTCCTTGAGTTCCCATGTCGCTTCCTCGGTCCCATGATTGGTCCAGAGGACTTTTACCATTTCTATGGCTCGACGACGGGTGGTTCTTGTCTTGGTGTCTAGGATTCTTACGGGTTTTTCTTCATATGCTAGTGACTCGTCGAGGTCCACGACCTCGGGTTGTAGCACGTGGCTTGGGTCGTGCACGTATCTCTTTAGCTGGGATATGTGGAATACATTGTGTACCCGTTTTAGTTCGATGGGTAGAGCGAGGCGGTAGGCTAGGTTCCCGACTCTTTCTACGATTTCATAGGGGCCGATAAATCGAGGGTTGAGTTTTCCTTTTCTTCCGAATCTCATTACCCCTTGTGTGGGTGAGACTCTCAACCAGACCTTGTCCCCGGGGTTGAATTCATCTTGTTTTCTCCTTAGGTTGGCGTAGGATTTCTGGCGATCCTGGGCAACCTTCATTCTTTCTTGGATGTGCTTGACATTGGTTATGGTGTCTTGTAGGTATTGGGGCCCTGGTGTGACTGGGTTGACCATGTCTTCCCAACATAAGGGGGTTCTACACTTTTGTCCGTATAGAGCTTCGTAGGGTGCCATACGAATGCTTTTGTGGTAGCTGTTGTTGTACGAGAATTCGATGAGGTCTAGATGTTCTTCCCATGTCCCTTGAAAGTCTAACACGCAGGCTCTTAGCATGTCTTCGAGAGTCTGAATGGTTCTCTCGGTTTGGCCGTCAGTGGTGGGGTGGAAGGCAGTGCTTAGTTTTAGTTGTGTCCCCAAGGCTGATTGCAGCGATTTCTAAAACTGTGAGAGGAACCTGGAGTCTCTATCGGACACAATGTTTCCCGGAATTCCATGGCATTTCACCACCCGGTTCAGGTAGGCTTGGGCCAGTTGTGTCATCGTCCATGTTTCCTTCATGGCAATGCATAGCGCCATTTTGGTTAGCCGGTCCACTATGACCCAAATTTTATCCTTGCCGGTTTTCGTTGGGGGTAACCCCCCGACAAAGTCCATGGATATGGAATCCCACTTTCCTTGTGGTATCTCGAGGGGTTGCACGAGTCCCTTGGGCTTGCATCGTTCGGCCTTCACCCTTTGGCAGTTCAGGCATTTGGCCACGAAATCCGCAATTTCCTTTTTCATATTGGGCCACCAAAACGACTTTTTCACATCTTGGTATAGTTTGTCACCCCCTGGGTGAACTGAGTATGGGGAGTTGTGTCCCTCCTCCAAGATTTGTTGTTTTAAGTGGGGATGCGTTGTGGGCACGCACCACCTACCTTGGTAGCGGGGACTGCCATCTTCGTGTATTTTGAAGGGTCCTTCCTTTCCCTGGGTTAGGTCGAGACGAATTTTATCTAGTTCCGGATCCTGCTGTTGTCCCGTTTTGATTTCTTCGAAGAGTGTGGGTACGATTTGGGTGTTGAATAGGTGGATTTCGGGGTGGGTTTGATCTTGCTCTATTATTTCCAAGTTTAGCTTCTGGAAGTCTCTGTACAGCTGGTCCGGTAGGACCAAGGTGGCGTTGAGGGAGTGGTTAGTCTTCTTGCTTAGGGCGTCTGCCACGATGTTAGCTTTTCCCTCGTGGCACTGGATGTCTAGGTCGTAGTCTTTTATGAGCTCTAGCCACCTTCGTTGCCTCATGTTTAGGTTTTTCTGGGTGAAGATGTACTTTAGGCTTTTATGGTCTGTGTAAATCTTGCATTGTACTCCGTATAGGTAATGCCTCCAAATTTTTAGTGCGAATACGATAGCGGTTAGCTCGAGGTCGTGGGTGGGGTAATTTTCTTCGTGGGTTTTGAGTTTCCTAGATTCGTACGCTATCACCTTGCCTTTTTGCATTAGTACGCACCCCAACCCCTTTTTGGACGCGTCGCTGAAGACCTCGAACCCTTCCACCCCGGAGGGGATGGCTAGTACGGGTGCCGTGGTTAGCTTATCCCTCAATTCCTGAAAGGCTGTGGCGCAGTCGTCGTCCCACCGGAAGGGGGTCTCCTTTTTCATGAGTCTGATGAGAGGTTGAGCTATCTTGGTAAAGTCGGTACAAACCTCCTGTAGTAGCCGGCCAAGCCCAGGAAGCTTCGGACCACTGAAAGTGAACTCGGTGTGGTCCATTCCTTAACGGCATGGATTTTGGCGGGGTCCACCTTAATTCCTTCCTTGGTTATTACGTGGCCCAGGAAGGCTACGCTGTCTTTCCAGAATTCGCATTTGGAGAACTTGGCGTATAGATGGTGTTCTCTTAGAGTTTGTAAGGTTATGCAGAGGTGTCTTTCATGTTCTTCCTTGTTTCGGGAGTAGACTAGGATGTTGTCAATGAATACAATGACGAAGTCATCCAGGTGGGGTCAGAATACTCGGTTCATGAGGTCCACGAATATGGCAGGTGCGTTGGTGAGTCCGAAGGGCATTACGGTAAATTCGTAATGGCCGTAACGTGTTCGGAAGGCCGTTTTCTGAATGTCCGGTTTGGCCACTTGTATTTGGTGATATCCGGATCTTAGGTCAATTTTCGAGAACACCCCTGCCCCCTTAAGCTGATCGAACAAGTCATCGATTCGAGGAAGGGGGTACATATTCTTTATTGTGACTTGATTAAGTTCCCTGTAGTCGATGCACAGGCGCATGCTCCCATCTTTCTTTTTAACGAATAGTACTGGTGCTCCCCATGGGGAGGTGCTGGGGCGGATGTAACCTTTATCTAGTAGTTCTTGAAGTTGCGTTTTCAGCTCCTTCATTTCTTTTGGTGCTAGCCTATATGGTAGTTTAGAGATCGGGGCAGCGCCAGGTACGAGGTCTATTGTGAACTCGACTTCCCTGGCCGGGGGTGCCCCGGGAATCTCGTCTGGGAAGACGTCGGCGAATTCGTTTACTACTGGAATGGTTTGTGGTTCGGGTGTTTTGGTGTTGAGGTCCTCGACCGAGCATAGGAAGGCCTCGCTTCCTTGGTTTAGGTATTTCTTTATTTTCACCATGTTTACAAGCTTGATCTCTGGACCCTGGCGAGTTCCATGGTACGACACCCTTTTACCGTTTGGTCCCCGTAGGACCACTTTTTGTTCTCCACATAGGATTTGTGCTTGGAATTTCCCTAGCCAGTCCGTGCCCAGGATCACTTGTACCCCATCCAGTCTGAATTGTATTAAGTTGCTGGGAAATTCCACTCCTTGGATGGTGATCATTATGTTCTTGTACATGCGGTCGCACTTTATGATTTCGCCGGAGGACACTTTGACCTGGAGTCGGACTTTGGTGCTAGTGTCAAGGCCGAGTTGAGTGGCGAACTCGGTTGCTATAAATGAGTTGGTAGCCCCCGAGTCAAATAGTATAGTGGTGGGGGTGGCGTGTACTAGGAAGGTTCCGGAGACTATGTTGCTGTCTCCGATCCTGGCTTTGCTTAGGGTAAGGATTCTTCCTTGAATGGTTGGCGTTGCGACCTTGTGGGGTGAGATTGTAACACCCCGTGTTACGGCCTGCAATCCCGGATTAATTATTTAATTAATCCCGTTAATAATAATTAAATATGATTTAATTCGGTTAGGTTTCCCTTTAATTAATTAATAAGGGTCCACCATGAACCGTGGACCCTTGCCTAAACCAGAGTCTTAAACCTATTAGAAATAAAGAAAGTAAACCTTTTACTATTCAGATTATGATTAGGATTCTCTTTAAATTAATTAATATGGTCCACTATGGACCATGGACCCTTATCCCTAAAACAAGCCCTTAATCCTATAAGGAATAGAATTAGTAAACCCATACCATTCAGGCCCTAATTAGGAGTCTTAAATATATAAATAGGGATATAGGAGGCACCTAGATCTTTCACAACAATAATCTCTCACCACACAAGAAGTTCCAAGAATCCCCTTAGGAGGAATCAAGAAAGAAGAAAGCTTAAAGAAAGACCCTTCATAGCCAAGGAATTAATTAAGGCTAAGAGGTAACCCATGTCTCAACAAAACCTATTTTCATAGCTATGATTCCCCTCTTAGGCCTTCCCCATACTCTTGTGTGTTGATGATTCGTTATATTGATCTTGGTAATTGGTGTTATGATTCCATGGGTAATCTTGATGATCTTGATGATGATAAGAGGTTCTTGATGTTTATATGGTGTTCTTGATGAGTTATGATGTTCTTGTTGATTATGTGATGTTCTTGATAATTGTATGATGTTCTTGATGTTTATGTGATATTAGAAGATGAATTGTGTTCTTTTTGATTTAAAAGTGATTAGAACCCCAGGTTGTATCGTGAAACACGTATGGAATTATTCTTGGTGTATTGGGGGGAATTCGCATGTTTGGGTGTTGATTATGTTTAGAAAAGCATGATAGGTTATGTGTCGTATGTTTCTTGCGTTTGGATCCGTTAATTGTCCATGTGTTGTTGTCAATTGCGTTTAAAAGTGTCTGAGCATGGTTTCGGGTTCGACAAAGGTTCCCGGGACGTTTTTGTGATAAAAGAGTCAGCGGGGGGTAGGTGGGGGTAGGGGACCCGCCACCTACCCGCGGCCATTGTTGACGTCGCTGGCAGCGGGCAGCTGCCCGCCGGGCACCCGCTGCCCGGAATCATTGTCGCCGGCGGGTGACCCCTCACCCACCGGCTACCCGCTGGAAAAATACCCAACTTGGGATTTTGGCTTCCCCGTTTGACGTTCCCCCGACCCCCGTGGCGTCCCAACGGACTCCGTCTATCGTGCCTTTGTCTAGTTTGATATTTCGGGTACCGTTCGTAGGTTGTACGAGTCTTATATATTGCATGCTAGATGAATTGGTATCACGTTGACCCAGGTGAAAGAAGTATGAAGGATCACGCATAGGTTTTGTTATACGTTCCCCCCCCCCCCTTCCCAATGTGTAATGTGGGTTGCATGTGCTTGCTATGTGTTATGTGTGCATGATACCCCAATTCGGTTGCGATCGGATTGGTTATTCCTGAGCTGCAGTTCAGAAGCTGGCTGCGGTCAGATTTACACTCTGGGGTTGCGGTCCACCGTTTGGTTGCGATCAAACGTTTCTACATGAGCTGCGGTTCATATTTCCTGGCTGCGGTCAAATGACATACTCTTGGGCTGTGGTCCACTGTTTGGTTGCGATCAAACTATGATGAGTTGCGGTTCATCGGTCGGTTGCGATCGACCCCTCCGTGTTGCGATACGGGGCAGGGTGCTGCGGGGCCGTGTCAGAGCTATATGCGCTGACCCTCATGTATGGGCATGCGATTGGTCCTGTGGCGCCAACAAAGTGTGCTATGTGATGAGATATGGATGAGTTGTTGTTATGAGTGTCTTGGCATGTGACTTTGGGATTTATGCCGGGAATCGTATATGTTGGGTTATGGATGTTGGCTGTGCTTATCTTTATCTGCCCTGGCTGTTTCCCCATATTGTAAACTGTATATGCTTGGTATAACTGTTGTCTGTGCTTAAGCTCTATCTGCCGAGTCTATTCCCTGTTTTGAAAGCTAGAGTTTCTTAGGATATATCTTCATGCTTCGAAATGGTTTTTCGTATATCTATGTATAGATCTATATGTATTGTATTTCAATGCGTTGGAGTGGGTTACCAGCATCTCTCGCTGAACAGATATATTTGGCTTTTAGGCACAGAAGAGTAGACACTGGAGCGCGCTAAAACCTTGAAGCGTAGAAGTAGTTAGTTTGCCTTTCGGTCTGCGTGCCATGATTATGTATTTGCATTATTGAGGATAGTTAGCCTGTGCACCTGAGTTCCATAGCTCAGGTGTGGCATAGCACCCCGTACTCTTTGTATTATGTTTTGGGGATTAATGAGATTTCACCTTTATTATGTAAGCTTCAAAAGTTTAAAAATTTCGGGGTGTTACAGAGACGGTCCTGGGGTTTTTAGGCCCTCGGGTGGGAATTGTGTGGCTCCCCTCAGGTTTCCTTTTGTATCCCAGGTGCGTCTCCCGGGGTTGGTTTGATACTTGTTGTAGTTGGAATGCCTTGGCATAGGCTTCCTCGAGGGTTCTCGGCTCTTGTGTGGCCAGGGCTTTCCGGTATTCGGGATCGAGGCATGTTATGAACTTCTTGACCTTGATCATCTCGGTGGGTACCAGCTCGAGGGTGAGGCGAGCCAGCCTGCGGAATTGCTGGTAGTATTCCGTGATCGGGGCTGCCCCTTGTTTTAGGTGGAGGAACTCTTCATATATGGTGGCTTTTAGATGGTTGGGGTAGAATTGTTCTCGTAGTCGTGTTTTTAGGGTTTCCCAGTTGAATTCGGGGCTTTGTTCGTATGAGGGTCTTTCGTGAGCCCACCAGGTGTCGGCCTCGTGTCTGAAGTAGAAGGAGGCTATTCTCACTTGGTGGTTTTCCGGGCATCTGGTTGCCCTGAATATCTTGTCAAAAGTCCAGATCCATTCCTCGAGGGTCGTGGGGTCTTCGTTCCCCGAGAAGATGGGTGGTTGGTGTGCCAAGACTTGGTGGTGGATTTCTAAGTTCTCGTTTGTTGGTGATGGCTGGGGAACGGTAGTACTCAGTGCCTAGGCAATTTGGGCCAGGCGTTGCAGATTCTGAGTCAAGAATTCCTGGGTGGGGAGTTTCGGTGTTCCTACCTATTTCCTTTTTGGCGCCATCCTGGTGTTCATGGGTCAATGTTATTTTGTATCCTTACCTTGATGTGATAAGCGGAGGGGGAGTTTCTTTAAATAAGTGAGGGAGGGTTATGTGTAGGTTTCACAGCCTCACCGCGCGTCCTAAGGTTCCTGAGTCCCATGTTCCTAAATACTTAGAGTCCAAGCCTATTGTCTTTAAAATCTAGTCTTAAGAGTCTTATCCTAGGGTCAAACTTAGGCTCTGATACCAACTGTAATACCTCGAAATTTTTCAACTTTTAAGACTTATATGATAAAGGTAAATTCTCATTAAATCCCAAAACATAATATAAAGAGTACGAGGTGCTATGCCACACCTGAGCTAGAGAACTCAGGTGCACAGGCTAACTAACTAATAATGTAAATGCATAAGCGTGGCACGCAGGCCGAAATGAAAACTATCTACTTCTACGCTCCAAGACTCTAGCGCGCTCCAGTGTCTACTCCTCTATGCCTGAAAGCCAAATATATCTGTTCAGTGAGAGCTGCTGGTAACCCACTCCAACGCGTTGAAATACAATACGTATAGGCATATATATAGATATAAGAAAAACCATTTCGAAGCATGAAGATATATCCTAAGAGACTCTAGCTTTTAAAACAGGGAATAGACTCGACAGATAGGGATAAGCACAGTCAACAGTCATATAATTCACAAGCATAGGGAACAGACTCGACAGATAGAGATAAGCACAGCCAATAGTCATAACCAAACATATACGGTTTACTAGCATGTATCCTATGGTCACGCTTTCATAACATTCGTAACATCAAACCATCCATATCTCATCACATAGCACACTTTGATGGCACCATAGGACCAATCGCATGCCCATACATGAGGGTCAGCGCATTTTGCTCTGACACGGCCCCGTAGCACCCTGCCCCGTATCGCAACACGGAGGGGTCGATCGCAACCGACCGATGAACCGCAGCTCATCATAATGTTTGATCACAACCAAACAGTGGACCGCACCACAAGAGTAGTCATCTTACCACAACCAGGAATATGAACCGCAGCTCATGTAAAACGTTTGATCGCAACCAAACAGTGGACCGCAGCCTGAGGGTGTAAACCTGACCGCAGCTAGCTTCTGAACCACAGCTCAGGAATAACCAATTTGATCGCAATCAAATTGGGGTATCATGCATACATAACACATAGCAAACACATGCACCCCACATTGACACATTGGGAAGGGGGAGAAATCGTATAACGAAACCTATGCGTGATCATCCACAAACTAAGAATAATCCTAAGGGATTCATACTTCTTACTGTTGGTCCCGAAAGGGTGGCGAGAAGTCTAGAGTGGGGGTGAATAGACTTCTCTAACTTTTTCGAACTTCTTCTGCAAACAACACTTTGTAACTTCAACTTTAAGTAACAAGCATAAACAAGTATAACAACTTAGAGTGTGCACAGCGGAATTGTAACGGCGAAGTGTTATGCTTTAAATTGTGTCGTTCTCAAGAGAGATTTTATACATACATCAAGTTAGAAACACTTGATATAGATGTAGGATGATGTATATAAAATTTCACTTACATGCAAACGAGGGAACTATCAAACCCAGACAGATAAAGATACGCAATAAACCGTAACGGGTTAGTTCACAGATAATATAAGCATGCACGAAATGTGTATGAGCAGTAAGTAAATAGAGAGAGAGATTTATAGTGGTTCAGAGGTGGTGTAATCCTCCTAGTCCACTCTTCTCCTTTCACTTCAAGGAGGAAATTCACTATTCTTCGATCACCCAGATATAACAGTGAATAAGTGCCCAACGACACTTCTCCGAGTGCTTCGCACAAAGCTACACTCCACCAAGGTTTTTCGCAAGCTCCTCTTGTTACTCCGCCTTCCCGAGTACTTCGCACCAAGTTGTACTCTTACACCACGAGAACTACGCACAAAGCTACGCTCTCACCGGGTTTTCACAAGCTCCCCTTGTTACTCTGCCCGTTACAACCGAGTGCTACGCACAAAGCTACACTCCAACTGGGTTTTTCACTCTCCCTAGTTACTCTACCCCTTTTCTACACTCAGTAGAAGATTTACAATGAAATACAAAGATTTCTCTCACTCAGACTTGAATTTAATCGTGTATAGCTCAATATATTGCTTCTTGGCTGATTTGAATATTGCTTGCTTTTCTCTTTGTTTTTCAGCCGTATTCAATTTGTGCAAGTCGTACTTGTCTTCAAGTCTGCTTGGGCATTTATAGCCAAAAAAAGAAATTTGCCCGTTGATCAACTTTCGATCTCGATCGTCCAATTTGAAATGTAGTTGATCAATTAATTTTACCAACTTGGTCTTCAAAAATCAATTCGCCGTCTGTCAGAAGATCTAAATAAATTTGCCGTTGCTCCTCTTTAATCTGACAAAGCTTTTTCCTTGGCATGGGTAGCCTCCAAATTTGAATTTCTCTGGCATGACTTTTGTTGAATTATTGATCTGATGTGCCAAGTTGATCAAATAATTTGTCTGCTGATTCTTGCTTGAGTATAAAAAAGATCTCCTTCGTATATCAGCTTCTTCTTCTCCTTCGATTTCTTCTGTAGAAAGAGATCTTCAAAATAATGTTTCTGTCTAATTCTATCATGATGTCATAGCTCCTTTTGATGAAGTCATGTCCCAATAGTATATCATGTTCCACCTTGTATCATGGACTATATATCATGTTCCACCTTGTATCATGGACCATATATATCATGTTCCATTTCATATCATGGACCATATATATCATGTTCCACCTTGTATCATGGACCATATATATCATGTTCCATTTCATATCATGAGCTAGCTATCATGTTCCACCTTGTATCATGGACCATGTATCACATTCCATTGTATATCATGAATTCATAAAATTACTTCGGGTGGGAATCAAACTGTAAACCATTTGATTTGCTTGGCAAGGCTTCTTCCATCTCAGCTGGGTATCCAATTAATAAAATCCAAGACTTAATTTCTTTAGACTTATCTCTTCCACGTGTTCTCCACTAGCTTTATCACATTGTGATGTCATTACTTCACGATAGCAATTCATCTTTACACCAAAATTACTTCTAATGAGAATTGAACTATGGATCATCTCACATTAAGCATGCTTCAACAAGTCTTCTACCATCTCATCCATCTCAACCTTTGGTGACTTGATGTTTCATAAATGTTTTAAGCTATGTTCTCGTTTTCATTTATTCTTCCTTCAAACTGCTTTCACGTAGACTTCTTGTAGGCTTCATGGCAGTGGTGCACTATACTTTGTGAACCAGAACTGACTCAAATAAAATAAAATTGGGGTCTACAAAATACATTTGGCTCATCAAAACTTATACAATATATTCCTAACAATTTCCCCCTTTTTGATGATGCCGAAACTTATACCCAAGTCATTTGACTATATCAAATTTTTTGAAAAATAATCTTTTTGTCCAATTTTATTGCGACTAGCCATTTGACGGGTTTAACACATTTAAGACCTAGAGATTTTAATTTTGGACGGTCCTAAACGTATATTGAGACTATAACGCGGGGTTGCGTATTGATTTTTATCTTTTAATTTTTCTTCCCCCTTTCAATTTTATTTTCTCAATTATACGCCTCACATGCAATTACTAAGTCCAATTTAAAAACTGGAGACTTTAAAGCAATTAACATACTAGACAAGGTAAAGAAATAAACCATATGCTAGCAATTTATATAATGTACCAAAAGGCATAATTCGAACAAGCTAGCTAACATTATGCACACCAAAAAATTTGAGGCTTCAAAATTTTACCTCTTGCCAATTAAGGCATTCACGTGTGCCCTTAATTCCTTGAAGTCTCGTTTCTTTCCTTCTAGTTGGTATGGTGCGGTGACTTGCTCGGTAACATAATTTCCATAAGCTTCTTGAACATTGTCACCCCGTAACACTCCGGCTTGGTACCAAGCAACGCATTCTTCAAATGATCTTCCATCTACCATTTCATTACTTGTGTGCCCAAAGAATGTCTCCAACTCTCGTATAAGCTTCAACTTGTTTTCTTCATAAATTGATCTTGAAGGTGTTGATCTTTGGCATACTTGTTGGCTAGGAAAATCCATGCTTTGAGGGGTCATCAAATAATCCATTATTCTCCTTTTTCCTCGGCCTTGAGCTCTCGGTGTGGGTGTGACTCCTCTCGGTGCTCCTGGAGGTCTAACAAGCTCAACTAGTGGCCATTGTGACGACGGTCCAATCAAATGGTTCACCAAATGACTTGGAGCTCCTCTAGCTCTTTCCCCCTTTTTGGCAGCATCCACATAATGTTGGAAACTCGCCGAAGCTTTGTCTTGGCTCTTTTGGATTCCAATTAAAAGATCATTGTTCACGCCAACTTGATGTAGTAGAGCCTTCAATTGATTCTCTACTAATCATAGCCTCGATTCACACTCCGTTCCTTTCTTCCCTAAGTCAAGGAACATCTTCAAGACTTCCCTATCACCTTGGATTGATCCTTGTCCAAGTAACAAGGATTCGGCCCTTTCATAAGCTTGCTTGTGAAAATCATCTAATTTGGTATCAACATTACCAAATTGATTTTGGACTTTCTCAAACTCTTGAAAGACATATCCTTTCAATTTTTGAATTTCTTTTCATACATCCCCAATAATATTTTCTTTCAAAGCATTAATATCAATGGATGAAGAATGTAACTCCTTGCGTGTCTCATGTGGATGTCTCGGCAGTGTGGTGTTATCCGGCTCCGGTGCTTCCACATGTGGTGTATCTTCAAGACACAAGGGCTCATCTAGTGTATGAATGAGTGGTTCGGCAGTGGCAATTGGTTCGGCACGACTTAGTGACACTTCAATTTGTAGCACATTTTCTTGTTCCTCCATTCGGTTTTCATCACCAACATTTGCTTCCAAATTTTCATTCACCGAATTCGTCACATCCGTAGCCGTGTGGGGTGAAATAGCATCAAAGCTAAGATTATCATCCCCAATATTCGAAGGAAATGGGTCCAATTCTTGCAAGCTTCCACCTTCGGTCTCCTTCAAATGTGATGCTTCCCCATGTGTGCCGTGCACTTCTTCTCTAGAAATGACCAATGCTCGGGCAATATCATCACGAGCAAAACCATCTATAGTCTCAACGGCATCTTCGGGAACCTCTTGAGCCACTTCCTTGCCCCGACTAATGGCAACTTTCTTAACAAAGCACTCATTAATCACCGAAAGCCTAGTCGCGGTAGCAAGATTTCTTGTTCCAATCCATTGTAGAGCAAACTCCTCCAATTCTAGAGTATCCGGTCCTATTGTTGTAGCAACTGATTTGTGATCACTTAGTCTCCAATTCCTCCAAACTTTCACACTTTCATACTCCTTCAACAACTTACTACTTGCCCCATAAGTTGGAATGTCATCTACACTCCCAACTTTACTTGGAATTCTCTCTTCTTCATTCGGGTTTGGGGTGTGGGTTACGGGTATGGGTATGTTAACAAATTGATGGCTACAAGCATCATCACTACTTCTCCCATGGGTATTGGATTCCCCGTGACTAGTAGTTCGGTTAGAAGGAGGCTTTTTGGCTAAGGAAAGGGTTGATGCATTTATCGGTTTTCGTTTTCGAATATTGGCTAAGGAAGGATCAACCGGGATTGGGATTCGAAATAGGTAATTTTTGTTTTCTATTGGTTTTGGCTTGGATAGGGCAACACCTTTCAACTTCAACAACTCCCCAACAACAAAACCATATCCAATGTCATTAGGAAACCATCCATACACCAATGGTTTTGCTAGCCCAATTTGATCATCTATTCGGCCATATATAAACCGTCCCCAATCTACGGCAACAACATTCACAATGGCATGCATCAAAGGCAAATTCTTCTTTGTAAAATAATTCCTACTAGAATATTTGCACTCAATTGTTTTATGCACTATATCAAGTAGCATTCCATATTCATGCTTCAACATAACCTTAAAGCCATTAGTACACGTCTCGACTTGTGCGGTTTCGTGTCTAATTTCACTCCAAAAATCATTTAAATCAAAGCCGTGATCTTCAACTTTCAACAATTTTTCCTCCAATGCAAAATGAGTTCTCACATCATATAACACCATGTTCGCCAAATGCGTGTCTATAAAATTCTACTACTTCATTCAAATAGAAACAATCATACTTGAAAGAGCAAAATTTCAATAACCCACTACTTTCAAGAGAGGTTAAGATTTTTACCCCCAAGTCTTGGTTTTGGATGAACTTGTTGTAGTCCTCAAGGTCCATGATCATCCCTCGAATCACCCGAGTGAGTTTCCTCGATCCTTCTGCTCCAATTGGGTTTTGAGCTCCTTCCATCTTGATAGGACAAAAATTAGGGAATTTTGAGATGGGTTTCGGGTAGGGGCTTCGGCAGTCAGAAAAAAATGGGTAGAAGGAAATGGGTTTTTGGTTGTGAGAGGTTTCAAGGACAATGGTGAGGGTGGGTAATGGGTGTTTGGGTGTAGAATGGATTTTTGTGGGAAATTTGGGATGGGTAGGTTTGATTTGAGAGATTTTTAAGCTTTTTCTTCTTCTTGCATGCGTGCGCCGGCGAGAGGGAGGGAGGAAGAAGGAGATGGTCTTCTTTCTTCCCCTTCTTCTTGTTGGAGGCAAATTAAATGCCTTTGCAAAATTACCATCTTGCCCTTTAGTGGATAGATAGAGATTGTAGAACAATTGAGGGCAACTTCGAACTTTCACTGATTTAAATTTGCCAACTCAGATTTTAATACTCCATTTGTGGGTACATAGCGCCAAAAATTAAGCTTTAATTGGCTGCCACCTGTAGATGTTCATGGAGCAAAAATTTCTTCGACACAAAATTGTTAGTGCAATAAATCTGTTCATGCTAACAATTTAATTTTAATATCTGATAAATCTGAGAAATAAAATTGATCGACCAATAAAATTAATTTAAACAGATAAGATCAAAATTGATGCTAGATACATTTCTAAGAAATTTCATCAGATTGACTTAAGCAGGTGAAAATTAAAATTAAAGCTGATGACCATTCAGACTGACAAATCAATTTGCATGCACTATTATAAACTTTTAGCATAGCTTATCAGTACATTCCCCCTAAGTCATATAATCTCTCTACTATCATGATGCATTCCCCCTAACTTTAATATCCCTTTTAGCAATTAAAAAACAAATAACCAATTTCTACGTACCTAAGTTTGTAAGATAAAATTACTAACATGTACACAAATAAATTGTAACACATTAATTAAATTAAATCACGTTGAACACATAGGTAACAAATTTCATGCAAATCACGTACACAAGTTTTTCGAATTTAAAGGTTTCGAAATGCTTAGCTCATTTCGAGCATTCCCAATTCGTGCCTTAGAGTTGCAAAATGAGATTCACACAATGGTTTTGTGAGAATGTCAGCAATTTGATTTTCTGTGGGAACATGATCAATCTTCAAATCTTTCTTCTCGACGTGGTCTCGTATGTAGTGATGTCGGACGTCGATGTGTTTGGTTCGCGAGTGGAGCACAGGATTTTGGGTTATTGCAATTGCGCTAGTATTATCACATAAAATACTGACATTTTCGCATTTAATCCCATAATCCAACAATTGTTGCTTCATCCACAAAATTTGTGCACAACAACTCCCAGCTGCAATATATTCGGCCTCGGCAGTGCTCGTAGCTATGGAGTTTTGTTTCTTGCTGAACCAAGAGACCAATCTTCCCCCTAAGAACTGGCATGTCCCTGAGGTACTTTTTCGGTCTATTTTACACCCTGCAAAATCTGCATCTGAATAACCAGTTAGTGTAAAATCTCCTTCTTTGGGATACCATAATCCCACATTGATTGTTCCTTTGAGATATCGAATTATCTTCTTGGTTGCAATCAGATGACTTTCTTTGGGCTTTGATTGGAATCTTGCACATATGCCAACCGAGTAGGATATGTCTGGTCTGCTTGCGGTTATGTATAGTAACGATCTAATCATCCCTCGATACATCGTTTGATAAACGTCTTTGCCTTCATCATCTTTATCCAATTTTTGAGATGTACTCATGGGAATTTTGACTGAGGATTTTCCATCTATGCCAAATTTCTTGATAATATCTCTTGTGTACTTGGCTTGATTTATGAAAATTCCTTCTTCAAGTTGCTTGACTTGCAGTCCCAAAAAGTAATTTAATTCTCCCATCATACTCATCTCGAACCTATTCTGCATGAGCTTAGAAAATTTCTCACATAAAGATTTATCAGTACTTCCAAAGATAATATCATCAACATAAATTTGTACTAATAAAATGTGATTATTTTCTTGAATTCTAAAGAGGGTTTTATCGACTAGACCTTTGGTGAATCCACAACTAATTAAGAACATTGACAAGGTGTCGTACCAAGCTCGCGGAGCTTGTTTTAACCCATACAATGCCTTCTTTAATTTGTAGACTTGATCACCAACGTCTTTTACCTTAAAACCGGGTGGTTGTTCGACGTAAACTTCTTCTTCAAGTAAGCCATTAAGAAATGCGCTCTTTACTTCCATTTGATATACGATGAAATTCTTGTGCGCTGCGTATGCTAGGAATATTCGGATTGCTTCGAGTTGTGCGACAGGGGCGAATGTCTCATCAAAATCAATGCCTTCTTCTTGTGAATACCCCTTTGCAACTAATCTTGCTTTATTCCTAACAATGATGCCGTCTTCGTTTGCTTTGTTCCTAAAGACCCATTTAGTGCCAATTACATTTTGGTGCGTTGGTCTTGGAACAAGTTTCCATACGTCGTTGCGCTTGAATTGATCTAATTCCTCTTGCATGGCATCTATCCAACTTGGATCAGCTAATACTTCGTCAATTTCTTTTGGCTCCAGTTGTGATAGAAAGCATGAGAACATTGCATCATGTTGTTGGTTCCTAGTAGATGATCGCGTCTTTACTCCGTCACTTGGATTTCCAATGACTAAGTCATGTGTGTGACTTCTTAGCCATTTTCGATTTGGTTGGAAACTTGTTGGATTCTCTGAGTTTCCTTCTTGTTGGAATGCTTGTTGTGATTCCTCGGGTGAATCTTCGGGTTCATCTACTGGAATTCCTTCTTCTTGAATTCTGGGTGCAATTTCGGTTGTGCGTGATATTTCGGGTGTCACATAGGATATTGCCTCAATTTGGTGAATACCCATATCACTTGATTCTTCTACTTCCTGCAACACATTGTCTTCCAACATATCGTTAGAAATAATTGAATCACGATTACCTTTACTATCTTTGCCCTTTTTGTTGTGATTTTCATCAAACACAACGTGAATCGATTCTTCTACCACCATGGTTGATTTGTTGAATATTCTATATGCCTTGCTGGTGGATGAATATCCTAAGAATGTTCCTTCGTTTTCCCGCTCGTCAAAAGTCTTTAATTGGGACTTTCCATTAACAAGTACAAAACATTTAGAACCAAATGTATGAAAGTAGGTGAGATTGGGTTTTCTCTCTTTCCATAATTCATATGGTGTTTTGTTATAAGACTTGTGGATTAGACTTCGATTTTGAGTATAACACGCCGTATTGATTGCTTCTGCCCAAAATCTCTTTGGTAGTCCGACGGCTGATATCATGACTCGTGCGGCTTCCTTCAGTGTTCGATTTCTTCTTTCAGCTACACCATTTTGTTGCGGCGTCCGTGCGGCAGATAATTGATGTAAAATTCCTTGTGAATTGCAGTAAGATTGAATTACTCTGTTCACGAACTCTGTTCCTCGATCAGTTCGAATTGTTGCAATCTTCATATCTTTTTCGACTTGTAGCAGCTTTAATAACTCTGGCAACTTTGATAAGACTTCATCCTTTTTCTTGATGAATATTGTCCACGTGTACCTAGAAAAATCATCAACAACAACCAAAGTATATTTCTTACCACTTATACTTACTGGGTCTACTGGACCAAATAAATCCATGTGCAGTAGACTTAAGGGTCTTGATGTTGATTCTTGAGCTTTGGCTTTGAATGATGCTTTGATTTGTTTTCCTTTTTGGCATGCGTCACATAATTGATCTTTCTTGAACACAATATTGGGTAGTCCTTCGACTAACTTCTTTTTGGCAAGCTTGTTGATTGTTTTGAAATTCAAATGATTTAGCCTTCTGTGCCATTCCCAACTAGCTTCATTCGAATTATTTGCCATCAAGCATACATAATCTTTTGTTGTACTCCAATCTACAACATACATGTTTTTCTTTCTTGATCCGGCGAGTACGACTTCTTTCGTGGATTCGTCTTTGACTTGACATTTGCCTTTGTAGAATTCTACGAGATATCCTTTGTCGTAAAATTGACTTGTACTAAACAAGTTAAATTTTAATCCTTCGACATAAGATACGTCATCAATTCGTAGACCATTTTTCACAATTGCGCCGGTTCCTTTTGTCATTCCATATCGATCGTTTCCACCGAAAAGTACTTTTGGTCCTTCGATACTTTTGAACTCAACTAGACTATCTTTATTGCCGGTCATATGTCGAGAGCATCCGCTATCGAAATGCCAAATTTCCTGCGAAAAAGATTAATTTGTTTTAGGTACCCAGACTTGTTTGGGTCCTTCTGTGTTAGTAATTTTTGGCATCCAAATCCACCTAGATCCCATTGATCCAAGAGTAGGTGATTTGTAACCATTAAAAACTTTATACTCATAACGCACTTTCGAATAATGATTCGGTGCGGGTTGGGAAGCTGATAGTTGCTTGATTCTATGAAATAGAGCAAATCTGGACTTGGTCCATGGTTTGATTTCAAGCGACCAATCTTCTTCTGAGGGATATAATCTCCCAGCCCCAATTCTCGGAATTCTTCCCATATTCCTATGAGGTTTTGTTGCACTAGACTCGTTGGTTCTCCTTTGAGATTCAAATTTTTGCCTTTTAAAATTTTGTTGTCTTGCCAAGATATCACTGTGTTGATTCGGCCTTGCAACAATTTTCTGGGCATTAATTTTGTTTCCAACTCCTTGTCTCATTGTGCTGTGTTGACTTTTTACAAATTTTACCACTGGAACTTTATTAATTAAAGTAGTAGTAGAATTGGCCAACTTTTGAGGGGTTTTAGAACATGATGGATCGTAGCCTAGTCCGGCTTTATCTCTAGCGGGTTTTTGCATGTTTACCATTTTATCCATTATTTTGGATGAATGCGTAAATGATGCGATTACTTCCCGAAAGTTATGTTCTCGAACCTCTCGAGCTTTGCACTCTTCTTGAAGTCGAACATTTTCGGCTTTCAAATTACTCATTTCATTTATAGCATTTTGTAATTTTTGTGACATTTCTTCCTTTTCAAGAATTAACGTATTATTGCGCTCTTTGATTTGAGTATGAGTGGCCAAGACCTTTTGACAATCTTTCATAAGACTTTGAAAAGATTTTTGAGTCTCAAAAGAAGTATCAACAGAACTAAAAGAACTAAAAGAACTAGAAGATACCTCTTCGTCGGTTTCGCGCGCCATATAGCATTCCTCATGTTCGGATGTTTTGCCCACTAGACATAGTAGCGCCGTATCTTCTTGTGATGAATCACTCTCGTCACTGGATGATTCTTCGGATTCGCTTGCTTCTAACGGATCGCTTATTAGTGCCTTCCGTTTGTCCTTTTTGAATTTCTTTTCTTTCGACTTGTACTCAACCTGTGGAGAGTTAGAAGTATTCGAATTTTTTTTCACCTTGGGATGTGGACATTCGGCCATAAAATGTCCAGGCTTTCTACAATTGTAACACAGATTTGTGTTATCTTCGACCGGTTCCCTTCTTGATCTTCTATTTTCTCGAAAAGAATTTCCTTGTGGTGATCCTTTGTTCTTTCGCATGAACTTCTTGAATTTCCTAACAAATAAGGAGAATTGTTCGTCAGATAAAAAATCATTATTTACTACTGACCTTGATGTAGAAGGTTGTTCGGCCATCAGTGCGGATGTTCGTTCATCACGTTCTTCTTCATTTCGTGTCTTCATCTCGAACTCATACGCCTTTAGATCACTAAAGAGTTTATCCGTAGATAATGTCCTTAGATCTCTATGATCGGGCATTGCGGTCACCTTCATATCCCAATTTGTAGGTAGTCCGCGTAACACTTTGAGCGATATTTCCTTATGGGTGATGGTCTTTCCCAGATCCGTGATTTCTCCAAGTATTTTGATCAATCGAGCTTCCATGTCGGTGATGCTTTCGTTCGGTAGCATTTTGAAATCTTTGAACCTTTTCATGGCAATGGTTAGTTTGTTGTCTTTTTCTTGTTCGTCGCCTTCACCGATACTAATGAGAGTATCCCATATTTCTTTTGCCGTGGTGCACTTTCGAATCTTTGGGAATATGGTGTCATCGACCGTTTTGAACAAAATGTCCTTGGCAATATTGTCCAAGTTATTTCGTCTTCTATCTTCTTTTGTCCACTCCATTTTTGGCTTTGGAATATATCGTGGAGCATTTGGATCTCGTGGGGTAGCAGTATTAGCTTCCATAATTTGGATAGGACCATTTGTGATGACTTCCCACATTTCATCATTTAAAGTAGATAAGTGCACCTGCATACGTATTTTCCAATCATCAAATTTATCAAGTGAGAAAAGCAAATTTTGAGCAAAAACCATATCTCTCTTCATAGTGAAGTTTTCGAGATCTGCCTAGCAGTCAAAATTGACTCAAATAGATAACTGCTCTGATACCACTTGTTGGTCCCGAAAGGGTGGCGAGAAGTCTAGAGGGGGGGTGAATAGACTTCTCTAACTTTTTCGAACTTCTTCTGCAAACAACACTTTGTAACTTCAACTCTAAGTAACAAGCATAAACAAGTATAACAACTTAGAGTGTGCACAGCAGAATTGTAAATGCAAAGTGTTATGCTTTAAATTGTGTCGTGCTCAAGAGAGATTTTATACATGCATCACGTTAGAAACACTTGATATAGATGTAGGATGATGTATATAAAATTTCACTTGCATGCAAACGAGGGAACTATCAAACCCAGACAGATAAAGATACGCAATAAACCGTAACGGGTTAGTTCACAGATAATATAAGCATGCACGAAATGTGTATGAGCAGTAAGTAAATAGAGAGAGAGATTTATAGTGGTTCAGAGGTGGTGTAATCCTCCTAGTCCACTCTTCTCCTTTCACTTCAAGGAGGAAATTCACTATTCTTCGATCACCCAGATACAATAGTGAATAAGTGCCAAACGACACTTCTCCGAGTGCTTCGTACAAAGCTACACTCCACCAAGGTTTTTCGCAAGCTCCTCTTGTTACTCCGCCTTCCCGAGTACTTCGCACCAAGCTGTACTATTACACCACGAGAACTACGCACAAAGCTACGCTCTCACCGGGTTTTCACAAGCTCCCCTTGTTACTCTGCCCGTTACAACTGAGTGCTACGCACAAAGCTACACTCCAACTGGGTTTTTCACTCTCCCTAGTTACTCTACCCCTTTTCTACACTCAGTAGAAGATTTACAAGGAAATACAAAGATTTCTCTCACTCAGACTTGAATTTAATCGTGTATAGCTCAATATATTGCTTCTTGGCTGATTTGAATATTGCTTGCTTTTCTCATTGTTTTTCAGCCGTCTTCAATTTGTGCAAGTCGTACTTGTCTTCAAGTCTGCTCGGGCATTTATAGCCAAAGAAAGCTATTTGCCCGTTGATCAACTTTCGATCTCGATCGTCCAATTTGAAATGTAGTTGATCAATTAATTTTGCCATATTGGTCTGCAAAAATCATTTCGCCGTCTGTCAGAAGATTTAAATAAATTTACCGTTGCTCCTCTTTAATCTGACAAAGCTTTTTCCTTGGCATGGGTAGCCTCCAAATTTGAATTTCTCTGGCATGACTTTTGTTGAATTATTGATCTGATGTGCCAAGTTGATCAAATAATTTGTCTGCTGATTCTTGCTTGAGTATAAAAAAGATCTCCTTCGTATATCAGCTTCTTCTTCGAGCTCCTTCGATTTCTTCTGCAGAAACAGAGCTTCAAAATAATGTTTCTGTCTAATTCTATCATGATGTCAATGCTCCTTTTGATGAAGTCATGTCCCAATTGTATATCATGTTCCACCTTGTATCATGGACTGTATATCATGTTCCACCTTGTATCATGGACCATATATATCATGTTCCATTTCATATCATGAGCTAGCTATCATGTTCCACCTTGTATCATGGACCATATATATCATGTTCCATTTCATATCATGGGCTAGCTATCATGTTCCACCTTGTATCATGGACCATGTATCACGTTCCATTGTATATCATGAACCAATATCATAAATTCGTAAAATTGCTTTGAGTGGGAATCAAACTGTAGACCATTTGATTTGCTTGGCAAGGCTTCTTCCATCTCAACAAGGTATGCAATTAATAAAATCCAAGACTTAAATTCTTTTGACTTATCTCTTCCACGTGTTCTCTACTAGCTTTATCACATTTTGATGTCATTACCCGATAGTCGTGACGTCATCATCCGATAATTCTCAACTATCACGATAAAAATTCCTGATATTACTATCATGATGACATCATCTCCTGAGATTGCTACTTCACGATAGCAATTCATCTTTACACCAAAATTGCTTCAAATGAGAATTGAACTGTGGATCATCTCACATTAAGCATGCTTCAACAAGTCTTCTACCATCTCGTCCATCTCAACCTTTGGTGACTTGATGTTTCATAAATGTTTTAAGCTATGTTCTCGTTTTCATTTATTCTTCCTTCAAACTGCTTTCACGTAGACTTCATGTAGGCTTCATGGCAGTGGTGCACTATACTTTGTGAACCAGAACTGACTCAAATAAAATAAAATTGGGGTCTACAAAATACATTTGGCTCATCAAAACTTATACAATATATTCCTAACACTTACACCTAGGCCAACGGGATACCAATTCAACTAGCATGTAATATATAAAACTCATTCATCCTACGAATGGCACCCGAAACATCAAACTAGACATAGGCACGATAGACGGAGTCCGTTGGGACACCACGGGGGTCGGGGGAACATCAAACGGGGAAGCCGGGATCCCGAAGTGGGACTATTTCCAGCGGGTAGCCGGTGGGTGAAGGGTCACCCGCCGGCGACAAAATTTCCGGGCAGCGGGTGCCCGGCGGGAAGTCGCCTGTCAGCCGGCTGCCCGCTGCCGGCGACGTCCATTCTGGCCGCAGGTAGGTGGCGGGTCCCCTACCCCCACCTACCCCCCACTGGCTCTTTTTTTACAAATAACGCCCCGGGAACCTTTGTGGAACCCGAAACCATGCTTAGACACCTTTAAACGCAATTGATGACAACACGTAGACAATTAACGGATCAAAAGCAAGAAGCATACAACACATATCCTATCATGCTTTCTAAACATAATCAACACCCAATCATGCGAATTCCCACCCAATATTAATCGAGAACATCACAATACAAATTCCCAATCCAACCCAGGACTCTAATCCCACCCAAATCATCAACAACATATTTCATCTTTAGCATCAAGAAATATCAAGATTCGGCAAGAATCATCATATCAAAATCAAGAACTTCTTTTCAACATCAAGATCACCAAGATTATCAAGAAAGCATATAAATCATCTCATCAATCACCAAGATCATAACACAATTATCATAAGAGAATACATCAAGACACGAGAATATAGAGGGAGGCCTAAGAGGGAGATCATAGCTAAGAAAATAGGTTTTGTTGAGACATGGGTTACCTCTTAGCCTTAGTTGATTTCCTTGGCTATGAAGGGTCTTTCTCTAAGTCTTTCTTCTTTCTTGATTTCTCCTAGGGGAATTCTTGGAATTCCTTGTGTGGTGAGAGATTATTGTGGTGGGGGTTCTAGGTGCCTCCTATGTCCCCTATTTATATATCTAAGAGTCCTAATTAGTGCCCAATTACTATAGGCTTGCTAACTCTATTCCTTTTAGGACTAGGGGTTGGGTTTTTAGAGATGAGAGCCCACGGACTATGGTGAGCCTTTTCCTAATTAATTATTGTAATTTAATTCTTTCTTTGGATAATTGGTTAAGTGATTAATTGGTTTTTGGGGTCGTAACACAGGGTGTTACAGGTACGGTGTGGAATTTCAACGAGTACTTTTCCACCCGTTGGAACCTCCCACTGGTACGATGTTGGTTGGCCTCCATTTTATTGTTTCATTGTGTATTTGTATGTATTTAATGATGTCCCGTAAGTGTAGAGCGGTGTATTATAAACCTAATGGTTAGGATTTGGAGTCTTGAATCTTAATTAATATCCAATATTGATATTCGTTGGATTATTCGATGAAGTTGATGATGTTCGTATGTATACTTGTTATTACTCTTTGGTTGTGTATTAGCATCTTTTTCCTTTATGGTAGTATGGTTTCCTTGTGATAACCTTCGCTTACTTCTTGATTGAATTGGTAACTTGAGCATACCTATTCGTCGTGATCTTTGGTTGGAATCATTTGATATCGTTGTGTTGCCTTTGGAATGTCTTTCTCGTTTCACATTCTTGAATCCATTGAGTTTGGATTATCGTTCTAAGCTTGTATCTTCGTGGTGCCTATCTTGATGATTCTTTGATTGAGCTATTGTTGAGCTTATCTAATGTCAAATACCTTTTTGTGGAATCTATTCCTTTGCATTGCCTCTTATGATTCCTTGTGTGTGGAACCTTGATGTTGTGATTGAGTTGGTATAGGTGGACAGTGTAGTAGTTCTATTTGATTCGGGATGATAGTTAGGGACAACTCTGAGGGAGCCTTTACCAGGTTGTCGGGACTATTTCTACTTATTGGGGATTGGAGAACCCAATTTGGTTGTATACACTTAAGGATTTAGGACTGTCTCCATGGGTCCTTGTGACCCCGCGAACCATAATCGGGTCCGGTGACCCCGCACATCCCTAATCGGGTCTCTTCTGACCCGCGGAATCTATGAATCGGGTTTGTTACCCCGCGGATATCTAATCTAACTATTTGCACTATAGCCCACCACACTGATCCACTATGGTAACAAGTCGTTGCGATGACTCTGTGGTGAATGACTTGGTTTGGCTATGTCCCTTGAGGGTTTGGAACCTTGTCGGTGATTGATGATGTAACATGATGAGAACCACCTTGTTGATGATTATGATTACCCTATCATGCTTGGGATCCTTATTCTATTATCATTGTCTTGTTGGGTTGATTTTTTTGACATTCTTGTGTATTGATTTTGTATTGTCGAGTGTATCCCTCGATGAGTCGATTATTGCTTCTATTCCTCATTATTTATAAATTAAAGCTAGTGTTGCTTAGTGATATATCTATGTATTCCAAGTCTCAAAATGTTTTTTATCTATAAAGTATATGAATATGTATTTCAACGCGTTGGAGTTGGGTTGCTTAGCATTATCCCTAACGGTTGTTTAACCTTCCTTATGTTTTCAGGTGCAATTAGTGACACGAGAACGCGTTAGATGAAGGCCGGCTTAGACTAGCTTACCTTTCTAGTTCTAGATGTTCCAGCCTATGAACCATTTTGGATAATGATAACTCTGGATTTGTAGTTAACCTTATTTTAGCTTCTGCATCTAGGTTAATGGCCTAGATGTGACATGACATCCCCTTTACACTTATGTTTAGCTTCCGCAGTTTTTGTATATTGATGGTTTGACTTTATAATATTTCCTATGTTTGAATGCCTTAATTTATGTCTAGTTTTGGGGGTGTTACAGGACTACAATGAGCTAAACTATCAAACCAACTTAGGTTGCTCATAGCTGATTAGTTTAAATTGAGAATGTCAATAGATAGCTCTTACAAAGAGTAAAATTTGAAACTTTGTGATGACCAAATTAATTGTTCAACCAACTTGGCTGAGACTGATCCCAAAGTAGATATTTTCTAGGCATGATTGTGTTGGAAAAATAAAGTGAAATGACATTTTAAGTGGTTGTTTTGTTGTACAAATATATGTGGGGTCAACTTCTGATTTGGGTCGGGACAGAGTGGATTCGGGTTCTTCATAGTGAGACAAAGAGATCGATATATTGTACGCTCAAAATGGATTATGGATTATGGATTAATAAAAAATTGATTCTCAAAGTAGACTCATTTGGGTTGGAAAATAAAGGTGAAAAGTCTAGGAAGCACTATGTCCAACAATGGAAAATGAAGGGAATTTGCACCATTATATATACAAGAACTTTTACAGGGAAGTTAAATTATATAGCATAGGGTCTCTCTACTACAACTGATAAGAGATATTCATTATGTGAGTCTCACAAAAATGTCAACATCATGAATTTAAATATGGGAATAAATATTAGGAGAAGATTAAGAAGAGAATGTGAGTCCACATAATAGGAGTCTTTTGAGGTTCAAATCAAACAAGACCAATAGAAAATATATACACGCCGGAAAGTCGATAGTCGCCTTGGACGTGTGATTTTATCCAACACAGAACAATTCGGATCAAACTGAAAATGATTATAGACAGCTACCAGAGGAAGTCAATTTAAAAATCTTATAGTTACCAAGCCAATTGTATGTATAACCAATTCGGTTGAGGTTGCTCTTAATTAGAATAAATATTTTATATGGAGCATTGTGGGTGGGTTTGTAAAGCCATTAATTTCCTTCAACTAACTGCCTGTGGAAATAAAAGAATTTTATTACTCCATTGATATGTGCTAAAAGCTATGTAGCCAAATATAAAAAAAACAAGTGAGACACCACTACAAGAAAAATGCATACACACAACGATTTTTCCCCGTTGTCGTAGGGGTAAAATTTCTGTTGTTGAAGCCGATGTTGTTGTGAGTCTCGCGCATAGACAACGGTTTTTAACCGTTGTCTTTTCTAGAAACAACAACGTTTCTATTAAGTGTTGTTGAAACTGGTGTTGTTAAAAGTCACGCACATAGACAACGGTTTCAAAACTGTTGTCTATTGATTATTGTTGAAACCGGTGTTGTTAAAAGTCACGAACATCGACAACGGTTTTTAACCGTTGTCTTTTCTAAAAAAGACAACGGTTTTGAATCCGTTGTCTATTGAGTGCTGTTGAACCCGGTGTTGTAAAAAGTCACGCACATAGACAACGGTTTTTAAGCATTGTCTTTTCTTGAAAAGACAACGATTTTGTTACCGTTGTCTATAGGGTCTTGTAGAAACCGGAGTTGTTTAAGTCATAGGCATAGACAACGGTTTTTAACCGTTGTCTTTTCTATATAAGACAACAGTTTTTAACTATTGTTTATTGTGTGTTGTTTGTTATTTTGCATTTCCTCATTCTTAGTAAAGATTACCGGATTAATATACTGATGAAATCGACTGACTAATTTGTTGATGAGGTCAGTCAGTAAGATAGATCTTGGTAAAGATAAAAGAAAGAGATAACGACACGCATCAACACACAAGATGTTTACCCAGTTCGATACAGTGTGTATCTACGTTTGGGGGACGATCACATAGGCGTCCAATGCACTAAATTATAATCGGATGTACAAAGGTATAGACATAACAATCTCACCCAAGTGCCCCACACAAGGTACGTACCCAGTCTACACAGGTTTAGTGAATTGTTGAAGGTGGAGAGCCACGCATCCAGAAGTCCAAGGAAATCCCTTCACTTGGAGAGCCAACTCTGATGCAGTCCACTTCAATGACGCTGTGTTCAGTTGTTCCCACAACTGTGTGATCGTAGTGTCCTTTCCTTTAAGCAGCAGGAATCCTTCTCATGTTCATCATCATAATCACCATACACATATTGTGTTGAGAAGGTGCAGTCGAATCAAAGATAAGATCTCATAAACTCAAGTGGAGTGTTTCTTCTCTCTCAAAAGGGGTAACCCTAATTCTCGTCAAATAAGAGTAATTTATAGTTCCATCAATAAACACTCTCCACAGATATCTTTGATTGTAGAAGGTAGGACTATATTTGAAGAATGTAATCTTGAAATTCGGTCCATACCTTTCCAGAATATATACGCTGATCTTCTTTCCAAACTTGTCTTCTCATACCGCGTACAACCTTATAGAAATCAGCTTCCTAAAACATATCTTCAGTGTCAGTCGCTCTGTTGTTGTGTCTAATTGATCAGTCCTTTGTAGAACAAAATTGACACTAAGCTAATCCTATCTTAGTATGCCATAATAATATTGCCAATTATAGGTTGGGGTTTTTTGAGCAAATAAAACACTAACAAACTCCCCATTTGGCTATTATTTGGCAAAACAAGTCGATTACTTAAAAAAACATATAATACTACAAAAAGGCTAAGATAGGATTATCCAAAACAAACACAGACCCAATATTCGATTACAAAGAAGAGATAGAAACACAACATACACATCATGCTGGATCAAAAACAAGGTCAAGAAAAACATTTTTCAACCAGATGCCATCACAAACACACAAACGCCCAGCCAGGGCCAGAAGGTACACAAACAACTCCAAACACAAACAGCTCCCCCTGAGACCAACTCCCCCTGAAGACATACTCCCCCTTTTTGCTAAAGGAGAGCCAAAGCCATGTCAAGCATTGGAGGGAGTCTCACTCTCAGACTTCACTGGATCAGCAGCAGTGGCCTCAGTCAGGCTTAATCGAAGAAGAACAGTGGCTAATTCCGTCCGAGCCCCTGTTAGCTGTTTTGCTATTATGCCATGGACTGTCTCAAGTTCAGAAACTCTTGCCTTCAATTGGATGGAGAGTTGAAGATCTCGTGCATGCGGAGAGTCATCCACCACTGTATCAGCCTCAGAATTGGAAGGGACATTCATTTGCGTAACATCACAGATATGATCTCCAGATAAAAGTCGTCGATCAACTGTGTAGAAAAGGGTCGGACTGATCACCTCACTTTCCATAGGCTCAAGTCCCTGAGATGTAAGAATACCATAGATCAAATTTGGGAAGGGCAGCCGTACGTTTTGTTCTCTCGGATGGATCAGAGTGAGAATGTGATAATATATCCATGCCCCCAGATCAATAGTCATCTTCGTTTCAATTCTGAATAGGAGACTGGCCAATTGCTTGCCAACAGTGTGGAAGTGAGCTGAAGGAAGCCAGTTGTGCAATGCAAGACGATGAAGTATCACATATTTGGAGGTAAGCTGCGAGCTAGGCAAAGTATCCTTATCTCCAGTGGGCCATTTGTCATCTTGGCCACCAGTTATAATCTTGGCCACTACATCCCAGTCAGAGATAGCGTCCTCTTGGACTCCTTGCAGGCCATAGTACTCGTTAATTACATCAGGGCCAAACACATACCACTTCCCACGAATGAAATTCTGCATTGGTCGCACTCCAGACAAATTATCCACCTCATCATTGAGATTACAATAAAATTTGTAGGTGAGCAACTTTGAATAAGGACAGATGGCAGAAACAGACTTTAGCAGGCCGACTTCTTTCAGCAACGGCAGAACATCACAGACAGAACTCATATGATTTTCATCCACACATCTTTGAACAATCAGATCTCTTCGTACCATGGTAGACCACTTGGCTTGAGCAGTAGGAGAAACGAACTGAGGTCTGTAGATGGACAAGTCAGAGGTCTCAGTAGCTTGAACTTCAGGAGTAACACTCCTTCCTCTGGTATGAGAGCTGGCTTCCCTTTTCTAGAAGAAGATGGTGGAACAACAGTAGTTTGAGCAGCAACAGAACTCTTTTGCTTAACAGAAGACCTTAAGGTCTTAAACACTTGTTGAATAGGAGGATTGGTTTTAGTTTTCACAGGCTCACTCGACTTCCTTTTCTTCTCAGGTTGATCTGTATCTGCTGTGTCATCACCAGATTCAACCACTACCTTGACAGGTATATTCTTTCCCTTCGATATTCTTGTCTCCTTGGATGGGGAGTGTACAGGAGACACAGAGTGACTGGAATCAGATAATTGAGCAGAAGAGCCACCAAGCAGATTAGTAACCTCTCGTATTTTGAATTTTGTGGAGTCTCATCAGGAGGAGGCAATCTCAGCAGGAGGCAGAGCAATATTATTAATAGAAAATACAACCATACTCGGATTATTGGGCTCATCAAATGATTTTTCTTTCTCATCAGACACATGCAAGACATCATTTTTCACATAATCAGGCTCAGTCAAAGGCAGAAATGAAGGATCAACAGGTATAAGGGGTTTCTCAGAGTTTAAAGCAGATAAATTTTTAGTGTTAACAGGCACACAAGACGGAGTAGCATTAGACACAAAATCATCAGGTTTATCCGGTGAAATTTCAATTGGAGAATCAGAATTGTTTGACCTGTTTCGGAGGATGTCCAGTCTGTGTCTTGTCTCATCTTGAGCAGCTTGGGGGTACAGGGGCTGCGACTCTGCTCGCCGTCGAGAGTCCTCGGCAGATTCTAGGGCTCGTTGTGCAAAATGTCGGAGGAATGCCCCGGCCCGATTTCCATCCGAGGGTTCTGGAATAGAAACTGGAGAAACCTCATCACTTGCTTCAGAAACCATCATCAGCAGTTCAGTTGCATCGTCTTCAGACCATTCAGCATAAAACTCTGGGTAGTTCGACATCACAGTTACCAAAATCTCAACGCGAAGAAGAGGGTCAAGCTTGAGTTTCTTCTTCATAGCAAACTGCAATAATGTCTGAATATTCTTAAAGGCCACCTCTGGAGAATGTGTCTTGCTTCCGAGTTTGATGATGATATTTCTTACAGCATTCGCCATTTGAGATTTTATGAGAGGAGAAGATGAAATCAAGGAATGCAGAGATGCAGAGAGAAAGAGCAGAATGCAGAGATACTCGTAGATATTTGTCTTCTATCAAGAATGTCCTGGTAACAAATGGTCTTAAGGGTGATGAACCCTAATCAATGCGGCTAGTCAAATATCATGTAGACGCGATGTGATTGACACAACGGTACAGCTTCTTTTTAGGAAGGCAACGGAACCCAAGGAAATTTGAAAATTGAAAAGGGATTAGGATCTTTAAGATATGTTAAGTTATAGAATCCACTTAACAAAATAGAGAGGAGTTTTAAAAGGAAGTCAAGCCATAAGACTGACCCGTTTGATTAAACCTTCACTCCCCTCTGAATGACCTACTACTTTATTTGTCAATCCTGCAAATTCCCAGAGCAGACCTGAGAATATCAAAACGATTTGAGTCGAGAGGTTTGGTCAGAATATCAGCCAGTTGTTTTTCAGTTTGAATATATTCCAATTCATTCTCCTTGGATTCAACCATGTCTCTGATGTAATGATGCCTGATATCAATATGCTTCGTTCTGGAATGTTGAACTGGATTCTTAGAGATATTGATAGCACTGACATTGTCACAGTAGAGTGTCATAACCCCTTGAGTAAGACCATAATCCAACAACATCTGTTTCATCCATACTAACTGAGTACAACATCCACCAGCAACTATGTATTCTGCCTCTGCAGTACTTAAAGAAATTGAATTTTGTTTCTTACTTAGCCACGATACCAAATTCTTACCAACAAAGAAACATCCACCAGATGTACTCTTTCGATCATCAATATTTCCTGCCCAATCAGCATCACAGTATGTAACAAGACTCAATTCACTGTCCTTGGAGTACCATAGACCATATTGCATTGTTCCCTTTATATATTTCAGATTGCGTTTTACAGCTATCAGATGTGATTCCTTAGGATCAGATTGATACCTTGCACAGATTCCAACACTGAACATTATGTCTGGTCGACTGGCTGTTAAATACAACAGACTTCCTATCAGACTTCGATAGACTGTGTTATCCACTGATACACCGGTTTCATCTTTTGAAACTTTTGTGGAGGTGAAGATTGGTGTCCTGGATGGTTTACACGATTCCAGATCAAACTTCTTGACTAGATTCTTAGCATACTTTTCTTGTAAGATAAAGTAGCCTTCAGGACTTTGCTTAACTTGTAGTCCTAGAAAATACGTCAGTTAACCATGGACTTCTCAAATTCGTCCTTCATGAATTTCACTAACTCATCATTGTATCTCTGTAAGGTTGACCTAAACACAATGTCATCAACATAGATTTGAGCAATGGTTACATGACTTCCAGTTGCCTTTACGAACAAGGTCTTATCTACACTTCCTCGTTTATACCCATGCTGTAGCAGATACTGGGTCAGTCGTTCATACCATGCTCGTGGGGCTTGTTTGCGACCATAGAGAGCTTTTCGAAGCTTATAGACATATGATGGATGATCTGGATCTTCAAAACCTTTAGGTTGAGCCACATTGATATCTTCGTGTAGATAGTCATTCAAGAATGCTGTCTTAACATCCATTTGAAATAGTGTGAATCCCATAATACATGAGACAACCAACAGAATCCTGATTGACTCGAGTCTTGCTACAGGAGCAAACGTCTCATCATAGTCAATCCCTTAGATCTGAGTGTACCCTTGCGCCACTAACCGAGCTTTGTTCCTTGCAATATTCCCAACTTCATCTGTCTTATTCTTAAAGATCCACTTTGTTCCAATTATGTTAACACGATCAGGTCTTGGTACTAGATCCCAAACATGATTTCGCACAAACTGGTATAGTTCCTCTTGCATTTCCTTGATCCACAGATCATCTTGTAATGCTTCTTTAACATTTTTTGGTTCAATCTTTGAGGTATAACAAGCAGAACCAGATATCTCCGTAAGATTATTTCTTATTCTGCTTATGGTCTTCATTCCATCTGTCAGATCTCCAATGATGTTGTTTGATGGAAGGTTTTTCTGAGTTCTAGTAGGTTTGTCTTTGCCTGTATCTTCAGGATGAGTGCTTTCTTGATCAGACCTTTCTTGATCATCATCTAAGGATTTTAAAGTTTTTGGATGACTATTGTCATTGTTAGATCTTACTTCATTGATAGGAGATACTGTCTCAGGAGCAGATACTGAAGCTTCCATTGACTCATCTGGGTTGTCATCTATAACCACATTTACAGATTCCATCACAGATTGAGTTCTCTTGTTGTATATTCTGTATGCTCGATTATTTGGAGAGTAACCAAGAAAGATGCTCTCATCACTTTTGGGTTCGAATTTCCCTCTCTGTTCTCTGTCAATCAGCACATAGCACTTAGTTCCAAAGACATGAAAATACTTCAGATTAGGTTTCTTTCCCTTCCAGATCTCATAGGGTGTTTTGGTCGTGCCAGGTCTGAGATACTCTCTATTCACTGTATGACAGGCTGTATGCACTACATCGGCCCAGAAGCGCTGTGGTAGATGAGAAGCATGCAGCATGACCCTAGCCATTTCCTGTAAAGTCCTGTTCTTTCTTTCCACCACATCATTTTGTTGAGCTGTCCTGGGAGCTGAGAATTCATGTGATATCCCGTTTTCTGAACAGAAATCCGAATAAAGGGAGTTTTCAAATTCTTTTCCATGATCACTTCTCAGTCTCTGAATTTTGATTATAGGCTCATCTTTTTCTTTTTGAACACGGATGCATAAAGTTTTAAAAGCACCGAAAGCCTCAGATTTTTCTCTTAGAAAATATACCCAGTTGTACGTAGAGAAATCATCTACACACACAAATATATATTTCTTTCCACAAATTCTTTCTATATGTGTTGGCCCCATGAGATATATGTGAACCAGTTCTAGACATCTCTCTGTTGTGATTACTTTTACTGCTTTATGTGGGGTTCTGATTTGTTTTCCAATGGCACATGCACCACACACCTTCTCCGGATCTATTCTGAGCATAGGAACTCCCCTTACAACATCTAGTTTGATCATTTTATCCATATCTCTGAAGTTTATGTGACCCAGCCGTCTGTGCCAGAGTTTCGATTCATCCGATTTTGATAAATGACAGGCAATCTCATTTGTCAACACATAGCAGTTGTCTGAAGATTGGGTTGCGATTGAAACACACATTCCAGTTTTGATCACACAACTGACTTATACTGATCAAATTAGCTTTCAATCCACTGAGCAACAGAACTTCTTCCAAGTGTGGTAAACCAGGTACATTCAGTGTACCCTTCCAATTATTTTACCTTTTTGTCCATCTCCATATGTAACAGACCCACTGCTCGGTTGGATGGACTTGAGACTCTTCACATTCCCTGTCATATGCCTAGAACAGCCACTGTCGAAATACCATCTTGCTTCAGTCATTGATGCGGTTAGAACTATCGTGGGTAACATATCACTTCTGACTTTCTAACCCATACCTGTCTTCTGAAGGGTGCAATAGTGTTGTTCTTATATTTTTCCTTTCTTTGATCTCTGCATAAGAAGTAACACTCAGGTCTGGTGTGCCCTTTTGTTTGACAATAATGACAAGTAGGAGTGTATTGTTTGACTCGGACGAACTTATTTTTGAATTTTGAGTACTTAGATTGAAGAGCAGTTCTACCGAAGTCAATGCCTGCTGTTTGATTATACCCATTCCTCTTATATTCTTCCTGAACTGATTTGACGGACTGTCGTTTATCATAACTGTAAACAGATTTCGGAACTGACAGACTTGTCAAACCTTCTTTGATGAACACAGGAGCACTCTTCGAAGAATCACCTCGCTCAAACCCAAGACCTTTTTTATCATTCGGATTTCTGCCAGAATCCAGAATTTTGTCTAGAGTTGACGTGGTATCCATCATCTTAATGTTCTTCTTCAAATCTTCCAATTCTATTATTAGTTTTCCTTCTCGGAATCTTATCTGTGTTATAAGGTCTTCTTTTAGGACAAGATTTGTTTTCAGTTTCTTCAGAAGATCATCCTTCAGTCTCAGTTCTTCATTTAGATTCTTGTTGACTTTCACCAGTTATTCCCAACTTGCAACAAGTTTGGCAAATTCCATTTCAAGCTGAGTATGCCTCTCTTCAAAATCATCTGTAGAGATGTAGGACTCTTCATCGGATTCATTATCATCTGACTGATTCTCTGTAGTTGTAAAGAAGGCTACAAAATTTCCTACATTGTCATCTGACTGATCATTTGTAGGTTCCTCCTCCTCATTACTTAGAGTAGCGACCGACATAGCTTTCTTCCTTTTGAGATATGTTGCGCATCCAGCCTGTATATGCCCAAAACCCTCACATTCTCTACATTGCACTCATCGGTTGAGAGATCTTCCTGTATATGTGGTACTGTTTCGGTTTTGCCTTGTCCGAACAGTTTGAGGTTGATTGTTCTGAGAGAACGGTGCGGTTTCAGTTTTCTGATGTGAGGAGTTACTACCTTTGTATTGTGACCTAGTAGATTGTCCTTGCCTCTTTTTGTTGAAGCCTTTCAGAATTTTCTTGAAGTTCTTGGTTAGAAGGGCCAAGGTTTCATCATCTATGTCCTCTGTGTGGGATTCTCGATCAGCTTCGGCCACAAAGGCTACTGACTTGCCTTTTCTGTTAGAAACAGGATCATCATCAGCCAGAAATTCAAGTTCGTATGTGTGTAAACTTCCCATGAGTTCTCCTACACTCTTCTTTTCCCTTCCTGTGTGTTCCTAAATAGTAGTTACTTTCATTCGAAAGCGTTTGGGTAAAGATCAAAGGATCTTTTTGACAACTCTCTAATCGGTGAAAGGTTCACCAAGAATAGCGGCTCTATTCATAAGATTCTGTACCTGACTGTGAAAGACTGAAATAGTTTCCTCTTCGTTCATTCTGAGAGCTTCGAATTCTGACAGAACCATCTGTAGTTTTGACTGCTTGACATCACTAGTACCCTCAAATCTAGTTTCCAGGTTTTCCCATACTCGTTTGGCTTCTTTTACCCCCGTGAAAAGGGTAAAAACGGATTCATGCAGAGATCCTACAATAGAGTTCAAAGCTTTGTTGTTAAGATCAGAGGCATTCATTTCAGCTTCTGTCCATGTTTCAATGGGTTTTTCAGCAGCAGTTCCATTCGGATTCTGAATCGTTGGTTTACTCCATCCAAATAAAACAGTTCGATAAACCCTGGTACCTTGTGCTTGAAGGTAGATCTCCATACGAGCCTTCCAGAAGAAGTAGTTGTGACCATCTAGTTCAGAAGGTTTCATACTTGCGTCCATCCTGAACACAGAAAACAATCCAACGAACACACAGAGACACTTCCAGAAGAAAGAGACTAATGCAAATAAAAAGTCCCGTAAGGATCAAGTCACTATGTAGACTTAAAAGCTCTGACACCACATGTAATTTTGCATTTCCTCATTCTTAGTCCAGATTACTGGATTAATATACTGATGAAATCGACTGACTAATTTGTTGATGAGGTCAGTCAGTAAGATAGATCTTGGTAAAGATAAAAGAAAGAGAGAACGACACGCATCAACACACAAGATGTTTACCCAGTTCGATACAGTGTGTATCTACGTCTGGGGGACGATCACATAGGCGTCCAATCCACTAAATCATAATCCGATGTACAAAGGTAGAGACTTAACAATCTCACCCAAGTGCCCCACACAAGGTACGTACCCAGTCTACACAGGTTTAGTGAATTGTTGAAGGGGGAGAGCCACGCATCCAGAAGTCCAAGGAAATCCCTTCACTTGGAGAGCCAACTTTGATGCAGTCCACTTCAGTGACGCTGTGTTCAGTTGTTCCCACAACTGTGTGATCGTAGTGTCCTTTCGTTTAAGCAGCAGGAATCCTTCTCATGTTCATCATCATAATCACCATACACATATTGTGTTGAGAAGGTGCTGTCGAATCAAAGATAAGATCTCATAAACTCAAGTGGAGTGTTTCTTCTCTCTCAAAAGGGGTAACCCTAATTCTCGTCGAATAAGAGTACTTTATAGTTCCATCAATAAACACTCCCCATAGATATCTTTGATTGTAGAAGGTAGGACTATATTTGAAGAATGTAATCTTGAAGATTCGGTCCATACCTTTCCAGCAAATATACGCTGATCTTCTTTCCAAACTTGTCTTCTCATACCGCATACAGCCTTATAGAAATCAGCTTCCTAAAACAGATCTTCAGTGTCAGTCCCTCTGTTGTTGTGTCTGATTGATCAGTCCTCTTTAGAACAAAACTGACACTAAGCTAATCCTATCTTAGTATGCCATAATAATATTGTCAATTATAGGTTGGGGTTTTTTGAGCAAATAAAGCACTAACATTGTTAAAACAAACGTTGTTGAAAGTCACACCGATAGACAACGATTTTTAACCGTTGTCTTTGATATATAAGATAACGGTTAAAAACCGTTGTCAAGTGTTGTCAAAGACAAAGGTTAAAAACCATTGTTCTCACATTCATAGACAACAGTTTTAAACCGTTATTTTTAACCTGTTTTGATTTTAAGCATAATAATATAATAAAATCAATTTATTCGAACACCATCACCAAGTCTAGATACACAATTTTCAAAATATACAACTAATCACCAAGTTTAAATACTTAAATGAACAATTCAAAAGAGCTAGAACTAACTTCTATCTTATTCCAAAGTTAGAATTAAAAAAAGTAAGGCAGTTACATTCAAGAAATTGAATAAGATCCAAAAGTGTTGTATCTTCAGTTTCTCCTATCCATGGTTTGATTTCCAAACAATTTTCGGGTTGAAGGCTACATTCAAGTGCATGACCACTGGTTCACCATTGAAAGATCCTGGCAGTAGAAATCATTTATTATTTATATATAAAATGTAGTCAACTTGATGTCCAATACAAGATAAAAGGAAACTAGAGACAGGGAATATGCATAATAATAAATAAAAACAACTCAACCTAGGTAATTTAGACCACAAGCAAAATAACACAAACTAGTTGAATTCAAATTTCAGACCATTTGATTAAACACCTGACTGCTGCTCACCGGGTGTTGCGCTACATCAAAGCAGCCCCTGGACAAGGTATATTTCCAATGTTGATGATGATGAGCAAAAGAATAATAAAGGGCAGCAATGTAATTGTACATTCCATAAATCTGTTACAACCGTTTCTCTGGACGACTTCACTCTAGATAGCTCTTTCACTTCTTAATGCAAGTTACACATTCAGCACTCCATCATGGACGACTTGACGATAGCTTTCACTTCTTAATGCAAGTTACACATTTAGCACTCCATCATGGACGACTTGACAACTTCACTCCAGATACTCTCACTCCAGACTCTCCTCGATTCCCTATGAACCTTATCAAGCACCCGACTCTCCTCAATTCCCTTTAAACCTTATCAAGCACCAGGTAGCCATCGATTCCCTTTGAACCTTATCAAGCACCGGGTAGCCCTCTTCTAGGTAGTCCTTTCCAACCATACTCCCGCCCCTCAACAAGAGCACCATAATACGATACACAAGTCAAAATCCTAACTCTACCACAAAAGCTAGCTCATGAGTAGAGGTTTGGTCCAAACTTAAGTACCACTCCACAATCTCTTGTGGTGCTGATGTGGGATCCTATCAACAACTAACTATCCATTTAAATGAGAGCTTTTGATATTGAAATGTCCCCAAAACATGAAATTGTTACTCCCTATATGTTTTCGTGCATCATATAGGCTAAACTTATTGTTGTGCCTTTTAAAATACTGATATCACCAAAAAAATAAAATAAAAAATATTTAAGAATAATTATAGGAGGGAGAGTAGCAAGATATTTTTGTTCTTTCTACATTTGTTTCTATGATTATTGTTAGCCAAATAATTAAACTAAGAATTGGCATTTTCATATAATTTAGTTGGAGATAATTAATAGGAATAATTATATTATATAGATGCTGATAATAAATGTAATGTATATACATTATGTAAATACGGACATTGTCCGCATTATGTACATACATTATTTGTCTCTTTAGACTACTAAGCAATAACATTATTTCTTTTAGAAAAAATTGTAATTTATACCCCTCACAAATATGCTAATTATTAGTGTTACCCCTTAATTATTAGTGGTGTAAATATCGTCCCTCAATTTTTAAAACGTGACATATATTGCTCATCCCATAAATTATTAGTGATGTAAATGTAGTCACCCGTTGTTTTCTCGGTTCAATGGCTACATTTTTTTTCCTCTATTTTTCTTTCTTCGTTTGTTCTCCTTTCGCCAATAATAATGTTTCTTCTTCTTCCTATTGGGGGACGAACAATATCTGTCATGTATTGAAAATTGAGGGGCAATATTTACACCACTAATAATTCAAAGGTGACATTGATAATTTACATATCTGTGAGAAGCATAAATTACAAATTTCTATTTGTTTTAACATTTTTTGTATTTTAATTTTTCAAATTTATTTCCAAGTTTTCATAACTCGGAAATCTAAGTTCCATCAATGGTGTCACATAAGAGTGGTAGAAAGGAGTCAAAGGACACTACATGAATGTCACAACTCACAAGAAAGCTATCTGTAATGTGATTTATTTGTTTTTATCTGATCCATCAATTATGTCAGAAAATAAATTCAAAAAAATGTATCTTACTTAGAGGAAATTAAGGAGCTTGATTATCAGATAAGATGGAAATATCAGAAAAAAATATTCCTCTTCAATTTTTGTACCACCTCAAATAAACCCCCCAAATTTTTAAATTTTTTTTGAAAGCTATTTATGTGGATTTTGGTTCCAAAAATTTGATTCTTTTGAAGTCCTTTCATTTTCAACAACAAAATGGCCTGGAAAGACCGGCATATCCATTTGCACACTCATCTACTTACAATAGAAAAATCAATAGAATTAAATCCCCATGCTTTATTTTTTATAAAGAAAATGAAAATGGGGCATTGCAAAAATGGCCATTTATGATAATAAAATGTAGACAAGAAACTTAGGAAAATTTTTAAATATAATAAATATAGGAGTTTATCATATTATTTGTAAATATTTTTAAAATATTTTTTATAAGCCTATAAATAGGGATCTTGCCCGCATAATAATATACACACATTATTTTAAATTTACTATTGAGTAATAACATTCTTTGATGAAAAGAACCTTGTGCACAGATGACACCCGGGTAGGATTCCCATATGGGAAGTTGTGAGTTCGAACCTCAGTGGAGGCATTATTGACTATTTGTGCATTAAAAGTAGTTATTAACAGATATTACATTGTAATAGAGTTAGTAGCATTTAAAAAAAAAAACATTTTCACATTTTCTTCAATTTATTGTATACTAGACCTTCAATTCTAAACTTATTCCTAAATTTTCATAACTTGGAAATCTAATTAGTTTCATCAGTGGTATCATGTAAGAATCCCTGGGAGGGCACTACATGAATGCGACAACCTAAGATAGCTATCTGTAATGTGATTTTTTTCTTTGTTTTTATCTGATCCACCTTTGCTTTTACCATTATTATCGTTACTGTTAGTGTTCTATTTTCTCAAAAAACCCCAACTTATAATTGGCAATATTATTATGGCATACTAAGATAGGATTAGCTTAGTGTCAGTTTTGTTCTACAGAGGACTGATCAATCAGACACAACAACAGAGGGACTGACACTGAAGACCTGTTTTAGGAAGCTGATTTCTATAAGGCTGTACGCGGTATGAGAAGACAAGTTTGGAAAGAAGATCAGCGTATATCTTCTGTAAAGGTATGGACCGAATCTTCAAGATTACATTCTTCAAATATAGTCCTACCTTCTACAATCAAAGATATCTATAGGGAGTGTTTATTGATGGAACTATAAAGTACTCTTATTCGACGAGAATTAGGGTTACGCTTTTGACAGAGAAGAAACACTCCACTTGAGTTTATGAGATCTTATATTTGATTCAACTGCACCTTCTCAACACAATATGTGTATGGTGATTATGATGATGAACATGTGAAGGATTCCTGCTGCTTAAAGGAAAGGACACTACGATCACACAGTTGTGGGAACGACTGAACAGAGCGTCACTGAAGTGGACTGCATCACAGTTGGCTCTCCAAGTGAAGGGATTTCCTTGGACTTCTGGATGTGTGGCTCTCCACCTTCAACAATTCACTAAACCTATGTAGACTGGGTACGTACCTTGTGTGCGGCACTTGGGTGAGATTTTTATGTCTCTACCTTTGTACGTTAGATTATGATTTAGAGGATTGGACGTGTATGTGATCGTCCCCCAGACGTAGATACACACTGTATCGAACTGGGTAAACATCTTGTGTGTTGATGTGTGTCGTTATCTTTTTCTTTAATCTTTACCAAGATCTATCTTTCTGACTGATCTCATCAACAAATTAGTCAGTCGATTTTATCAGTATATTAATCCAGTAATCTTGACTAAGAATGAGGAAATGCAAAATTACATGTGGTATTAGAGCTTTTAAGTCCACATAGTGACTTGATCCTTACGAGAATTTTATTTGCGTTAGTCTCTTTCTTCTGGAAGTGTCTCTGTGTGTTCGTTGGATTGTTTTCTGTGTTCAGGATGGACGCAAGTATAAAACCTCCTGAACTAGATGGTCACAACTACTCCTTCTGGAAGGCTCGTATGGAGATCTACCTTCAAGCATAAGGTACCAGAGTTTATCGAAGTGTTTTATCTGGATGGAGTAAACTAACGATTTAGAATCCGGATGGAACTGCTGCTGAAAAACCCATTGAAACATAGACAGAAGATGAAATGAATGCCTCTGTTCTGAACAACAAAGCTTCGAACTCCAATATAGGATCTCCGCATGAATCTATTTTTACCCTTGTCACTGGGGTAAAAGAAGCCAAGCGAGTATGGGAAATCCTTGAAACTAGATTTCAGGGTACTAGTGATGTCAAGCAGTCAAAACTACAGATGGTTCTGTCAGAATTCGACGCTCTCAGAATAAACGAATAGGAAACTATTTCAGTCTTTCACAGTCGGGTACAGAATCTTATGAATAGAGCCGCTATTCTTGGTGAACCTTTCACCGATGAGAGAGTTGTCAAAAAGATCCTTCGATCTTTACCCAAACGCTTTCGAATGAAAGTGACTGCAATTCAGGAACACACAAGATGGGAAAAGAAGAGTGTAGGAGAACTCATGGGAAGCTTACACACATATGAACTTGAAGTTCTGGCTGATGAGGATCCTGTTTCTAATAGAAAAGGCAAGTCAGTAGCCTTTGTGGCCGAAGCTGATCAAGAATCCGACACAGATGACATAGATGATGAACCTTGGCCCTTCTAACCAAGAACTTCAAGAAAATTCTGAAAAGCTTCAACAAAAAGAGTCAAGGACAATCTACCAGGTCACAATACAAAGGTAGTAACTCCTCATATCAGAAAAATAAAACCGCACCGTTCTCTCAGAACAATCAACTTCGAACTGTTCGGACACGGCAAAACAGAAACAGTGCCTCAGATACAGGAAGATCTTTCAACCGATCAGTGCAATGTAGAGAATGTGAGGGTTTTGGGCATATACAGGCTGAATGTGCTACGTATCTCAAAAGGAAGAAATCTATGTCGGTCGCTACTCTAAGTGATGATGAGGAGGAACCTACAAATGATCAGTCAGATGACAATGTAGGAAATTTTGTAGCTTTCTTTACAGCTACAGATAATCAGTCAGATGATAATGAATCCGATGAAGAGTTCTACATCTCTACAAATGACTTTGAAGAGAGGCTTACTCAGCTTGCAATGGAATTTGCCAAACTTGTTGCAAGTTGGGAACAACTGGTGAAAGTCAACAAGAATCTAAATGAAGAACTGAGACTGAAGGATGATCTTCTAAAGAAACTGAAAACAGATCTTGTCCTAAAAGAAGACCTTATAACACATATAAGATTCCTAGAAGGAAAACTGATAAAAGAATTGGAAGATTTGAAGAACATTCAGATGATGGATACCACGTCAACTCTAGACAAAATTCTGGATTCTGGCAGAAATCCGAATGATAAAAAAGGTCTTGGATTTGAGCGAGGTGAATCATCGAAGAGTGCTCCTGTGTTCATTAAAGAAGGTCTGTCAAGTCTGTCAGTTCTGAAATCTGTTTACAGTTATGATAAACGACAGTCCGTCAAATCAGTTCAGGACGAATATAAGAGGAATGGGTATAATCAAATAGTAGGCATTGACTTCGGTAGAACTACTCTTCAATCTCAGTACTCAAAATTAAAAAATAAGTTCGTCCGAGTCAAACAATACACTCCTACTTGTCATTATTGTCAAACAAAAGGGCACACCAGACCTGAGTGTTACTTCTTCTACAGAGATCAAAGAAAGGAAAAATACAAGAACAAGACTATTGCACCCTTCAGAAGACAGGTATGGGTTAGAAAGTCAGAAGTGATATGTTACCCCATGATAGTTCTAACCGCATCAATGACTGAAGCAAGATGTTATTTTGATAGTGGCTGTTCTAGGCATATGACAGGGAATGTGAAGTGTCTCATGTCCATCCAACCGAGCAGTGGGTCTGTTACATATGGAGATGGACAAAAAGGTAAAATAATTGGGAAGGGTACACTGAATGTACCTGGTTTACCTCACTTGGAAGATGTTCTGTTGGTCAGTGGATTGAAAGCTAATTTGATCAGTATAAGTCAGTTGTGTGATCAAAACTGGAATGTGTGATTCAATCGCAACTATTGCTGAGTCAGTGACAACACATATCAGTTAGTCATGGAAGGAACCCGATCTTCAGACAACTGCTATGTGTTGACAAATGAGATTGCCTGTTATTTATCAAAATCGGATGAATCGAAACTCTGGCATAGACGGCTAGGTCACATAAACTTTAGAGATATGGATAAAATGATCAAACTAGATGCTGTAAGGGGAGTTCCTAAGCTCAGAATAGATCCGGAGAAGGTGTGTGGTGCATGTGCCATTGGAAAACAAATCAGAATCCCACACAAAGCAGTAAAAGTAATCACAACAGAGAGATGTCTAGAACTGGTTCACATAGATCTCATGGGGCCAACACAGATAGAAAGCATTGGTGGAAAGAAATATATATTTGTGTGTGTAGATGATTTCCCTAGGTACAGCTGGGTATTTTTTCTAAGAGAAAAATCTGAGGCCTTCAATGCTTTTAAAACTTTGTGCATCCGTGTTAAAAAGAGAAAGATGAGCCTATAATCAAAATTCAGAGACTGAGAATTGATCATGGAAAAGAATTTGAAAACTCCCTTTATTCGGATTTCTGTTCAGAAAACGGGATATCCCATGAATTCTAAGCTCCCAGGACAGCTCAACAAAATGGAGTGGTGGAAAGAAAGAATAGGACTTTACAGGAAATGGCTAGGGTCATGCTGCATGCTTCTCATCTATCACAGTGCTTCTGGGCCGATGCAGTTCACACAACATGTCATACAGTGAATAGAGTCTATCTCAGACCTGGCACGACCTAAACACCCTATGAGATCTGGACGGGAAAGAAACCCAATCTGAAGTATTTTCATATCTTTGGAACTAAGTACTATGTGCTGATTGACAGAGAACAAAGAGGGAAATTCGAACCCAAAAGTGATGAGAGCATCTTTCTTGGTTACTCTCCAAAGAGTCGAGCATACAGAATATACAATAAGAGAACTCAATCTGTGATGGAATCTGTAAATGTGGTTATAGATGATAACCCAGATGACTCAGTGGACGCATCAGTATCTGCTCCTGAGACAGTATCTTTCTATTAGTGAAGTGAGATCTGCCGATTACAATAGTTAGCCAAAAACAGTAGTATCCCCAGATGATGATCAAGAAAGGTCTGATCCAGAAAGCACTCATCCTGAAGATACAGGCAAAGACAAACCTACTAGAACTCAGAAAAACCATCCATCAGACAACATCATTGGAGATCTGACAGATGGAATGAAGACAAGAAGCAGAATAAGAAATAATCTTACAGAGATATCTGGTTCTGCTTGTTATACCTCAAAGATTGAACCAAAAAATGCTAAAGAAGCATTACAAGATGATCTGTGGATCAAGGCAATGCAAGAGGAGCTACACCAGTTTAAGCGAAATGGTGAGCAGTCGTAAGCTCCCAAATTAAAACCTTACAAACGTAGTAGCGGGAGTAAGGATCGATCCCACGAGGAGTAACTAGTATAACTTTTGTGTTCAAATTAAAGGTAGGGGGGTTTGGAGTATATCGAGAGTAAAGATAAAATAAAAGAGAATTTAAATAAACAAGAAATTTAATTGAACGAATAAAGCAATGAAAATAATATATCGAAAACACTTATAATAGGAGACCTTGGTTAGTAAAGATCCACCACCGGAATTCAACACTGATCATTGATTAATAAAGTAATTAATATGCAATTGAATATTTGTCGTGAAATTATTTCATTTCTGTTTTCCCTTAGTTATAGATAAATAAAGCACAAGCGGTTTAATTACCCCTAACTACTAAATAATCTAAGACAAGCGCTATAGATTTAATTTAATAGCAGCAATAGGGACTAGGAAAACCGACAAACTAAATAACACAAGCACAAGCGGTTGCATTTAACTTAGGAAAATATTCGACCCGAGACCAATTATCACTAAGCCGTCAGTAATTAACCTCAGTTGCTACTGAATATTAGAATAATTTGTAGCACAACATTAACTAATATAGCAAATAATTATATCAAATAAATAACTAGTAGGCCTCCCTAGCAATTAAATGATACAACTATTCAAATAATTTAGAAGAATATTTAATACTCAAATGCATAAAAATATATATAATAAAAATAAATAAATAACCTTACAGCGTAATGAACTCCGGGGCTTCAATTCACTAAACCAAACTAGAAATTAGCCGCGAATGGACATTGATAACAACTTTAAAGAATATTCGAGAGGGGAAGAATGAACATTTTACAATAGAAAACCTTAACTATTTATATATTTTCCCAATCATTTTCTACCACTCATTTTTCCTATTATTTTGCCTTATGCCTGAGTCTTCCACAATTCCAGCCATGTTATTATGATGCATGCCTGTACTAAAAAGAAAAAATCAATTGTAAAGTTTAGATTTATAATATATATATATATGTAAGTAATTATAATGTAGTACGCATTATATGTATACTATAATGCATTCTATATTATATATATTATATTATATATTATATTGTATATTATATATATATAGTATTAAGTACGTAGTATGTACGCTTATAAATTATATATTATATATATTATATATAGTATAAGAATAGATTATACTATGTATATAAAAAGAACTAATTATTAGATAATATTAAATAATTAATATAAAAATATTATAAAGATGTACCTAAAATATGAGCGTAAAATATGCCCATCAAATTCCCCCACACTAAAACGTTTGCTTGTCCCCAAGCAAAAATATTATTTGCGAAGTAAATAGAAATGAAATTCCCAAAACTCATAACATATCATGAACAACAATCTGAAGCACCCTGCAATTAATAAGTTAGCACCCTGTTTGAAAATGGAGAAAACTAAATAAGTAAGCCCTCACAGGAATATCACTCATCACTCAAGTGTTTGATGGGTATAAATTTCACTCAAGTTCATTCCTATAAAATTGATCTACCATAGGCTTGCATATCTTCTCAATCACCACTACAAGAGTCATGCATGACACAAATCATAAGGACTTTTCACAGGTTGTAATGGGACTAGGGTTACGGTAGGGAATTTTTAGGAAATTAGCTTAAACGAAAGCTTCAAACTAGAGGAACAAATAAATACAAGTAATCCAACACCCTCAATTTCCAATCAAAAAACACATCCCATTGAGGTACAGAATGCTTCCTCAGTATTACCAGAATTTCCCCTTACTTCATTTATTTAGAAGTAACTTCAACTCAAAATCAATTGCTGATTCTTTTTCATTTTCTCATAAACTTTCAGCAATATTCTTCTTTTTCAAACGTATATTCTTCATTTTTCCATTTCATTTTTTTCAATTTTTCATGTTTTTTTTTTTTTTTTTTTTTTTTTTTTGAATCGTGAACTGCTTCCTCTTTTCTTTTTTCATAGAAGACCAACGACATATTGGCAACGAAGATACAACTCACATCACTCTCAATCATATTAATAAGAGTAAGTGATCTCCCCCACACTTATCCTTCCCAACCTCACATAGATTACAAAAATAATCCAAAATTTGCTCCACTAGTTATTCAGCTGGGTGAAGGCATTATTTTAGATATAAAAGGCTTGTAATGTGGTCCAAAATAAAGAAAGGAATGGCCATAAAGCTCAAAGTGGTTAACAAAGGGAAATAAATCATAGGATAAACCGGTTATTTGGCTAGTGAGGCTCAAAGTCAAATAATGGCCTTAATCACATTTGAATCATGCATGGTCTAATTAGCTTTAAAAGAGAATCAAGGCAAGTTCTAGAGAAACAAAATTATGGAAGAAATCACACAAAAGAAAGAAAATAAGACCGAAGTGTCAGTCAGTGGCTCAAAACACTCACAGGTTTATTGCTTACTTAATATAGCCACTACATATTAAACAAGAGATGCTAACAAACTAATCACAACTTGCCAAACTATTTATTCAATCATGTTATGCATTCCAAGAAAGAAAAAAATATTATTTTTCAAAATAATACTTATTTTGCATAAAATAATAGTAAAATATTTTTTGAAAATTATGAAATAAGAAAATAAATAATAGATTTTTTTTTGACATAAGCAAACAAACAATAAAACTAAATTAATCAAACAAACAATAAAACTAAATTAAGCAGAGAAATAATAAAACTAAAACTAAATCTCCTCCCCCCACACTTATTACCAACATTGTCCCCAATGTTGAATAAAAACATGCAGAAAAGGATTATTAAATGAAAAATAACGATTAAGAAAAAGAGAATAGAACAAACTCCCCTTCTAGTTGTGCATATTATTCAAAGTAGCTGGGATCTTCAAGAAGTATATCGGCAATATAATCAACTTGAGCCCCTTCATGGTAGGGTTTAAGCCGATGACCATTCACCTTGAATATCTTAGAAGTCTGTAAACTTTGAATCTCTATCGCACCATGAGGAAAAATATTAGTGATAATAAATGGACCAACCCATCGAGAACGTAACTTACCTGGGAATAGCCGAAGACGTGACTGGAAGAGTAGGACTTTTTGTCCAATTGAAAATTCCTTTCTCAAAAGCATCTTGTCATGAAATGCTTTTGTCTTTTCTTTATAGATTCTTGAATTCTCGTAGGCCTCATTGCAAATCTCCTCCAACTCAGAAAGTTGCAACTTCCGGTGTAGGCCACTTTCATCAATGTTCATATTAAAGCTCTTGACAGCCTAATAAGCTTTGTGTTCCAACTCGACGGGGAGGTGACAAGCTTTCCCAAACACAATGCGATAAGGGGACATACCAATAGGTGTTTTGTATGCGGTTCTGTACGCCCATAATGCATCATCTAATCGCAAACTCCAATCCTTCCTGTTTGGGTTGATTGTTTTCTCAAGGATTGACTTTACTTCTCGGTTGGATACCTCTGCTTGCCCGTTAGTCTGCGGGTGGTAGGCAGTTGACACCTTATGGGTGACATGATACTTTTTAAGCAAAGCTTCGATGGTGCGATTACAAAAGTGAGTACCCTGATCACTTATTATAGCCCTTGGAATGCCAAACCTAGAAAAGATGATAGATTTGATAAAATCTGCAACAACTTTAGAATCATCAGTCCTGGTGGCTTTAGCTTCCACCCACTTTGAAACATAATCAACAGCAAGTAAAATATAAACAAAACCAAAAGATACAGGAAATGGGCCCATAAAATCAATGCCCCAAACATCAAAAACCTCACAAAATAGGACCGGAGTTTGTGGCATTTCATTTCTCCAGGATAAATTACCTGACTTTTGGCAAGCATCACAACACTTGCAAAATGAGTATGAATCTTTAAACAAAGTTGGCCAATAAAATCCAGACTCCAATACCTTCCTTGCTGTTCTCTTAGCACCAAAGTGGCCTCCACAAGCATAAGAATGACAAAAGGTAAGGATTGAAGCAATTTCATCATCAGGTACACACCGCCTTACCACTTGGTCAGCACAATGTTTCCAGAGGTACGGTTCATCCCATACATAGTACTTGGCATTACTCCTGATTTTATCTTTTTGTGCCTTAGAGGAATCAAAAGGATACTTGTTAGCAACCAAAAAGTTGACTATGTTAGCATACCAAGGTAAAACCACAGTTGCAGCCAATAGGTGCTCATCAGGGAATGCTTCTCGCAGTGAAGGTTCAGGTTCAATGTGTACCAACCGACTCAAATGATCGACCACAAGATTTTCTGACCCCTTCTTATCTTTGATCTCCACATCAAACTCACTTAAGAGGAGTATCCATCTTATTAATCGTGGTTTGGCTTCCTTCTTTTGCATCAAGTAGCGAAGAGCTGCATGGTCAGAATAAACTATAACTTTTGTGCCCAGCAAATAAGACCTAAATTTTTCTAAAGCAAAAACAATGGCTAAAAGTTCTTTTTCTGTAGTAGAATAGTTTTTCTGAGCATCATTTAAAGTCCTAGAAGCATAATAAATAACGTGGGAAGATTTCCCGATCTTTTGGCCCAACACAGCCCCAACTGCGTGATCACTTGCATCACACATAATCTCAAATGGGTAGTCCCAGTTAGGTGGCTGAATGATCGGCGCAGATATCAACAACTCTTTCAATTCGTCAAATGCTCCTTTACACTCTTTGTCAAACTCAAAGGATGTCTCTTTCTGCAACAATTTGCTCAAAGATAAGGCTATTTTCGAGAAGTCTTTGATAAACCTTCGATAAAAACCTGCATGTCCAAGAAAAGAGCGGACTTCCCGCACATTAGTGGGATACGGCAGAGATTCTATAATATCAACCTTGGCTTTATCAACCTCAATCCCACTAGACGAAATAACATGCCCTAAGACATTACCTTGTTCAACCATAAAATGACATTCTTCAGAATTTAACACAAGATTACTCTCTACGCATCTTTTCAAAATAAGTGAAAGGTTATGTAAGCAGGTATTAAAAGAGTCACCATAAACTGTAAAATCATCCATGAAAACTTCAATCATATGCCCTACATAATCAGAAAATATACTAACCATACACCTTTGAAAGGTACCTGGGGCATTACAGAGGCCAAACGGCATGCGTCGATATGCAAAAGTGCCGAAGGGACATGTAAAAGTCATTTTTTCCTGGTCTTCCGGAGCAATTGCAATCTGGAAATAACCTGAATAACCATCAAGAAAACAAAAATAAGAGCGATCAGCTAACCTTTCTAACATTTGGTCAATAAACGGTAAGGGGAAGTGATCTTTTCTTGTAACAGCATTCAACTTCCTATAATCTATACAAACTCGCCACCCATTTTGAATACGAGTGGGGACCAGTTCATCATTTTGGTTTTTGACAACCGTAATCCCTGTTTTCTTAGGAACAACTTGAGTTGGGCTAACCCATTTGCTGTCTAAAATTGGATAGATTATCCCGGCTCCAAGGAGTTTGATGACCTCTTCCTTGACTACTTCCATCATGGGCGGGTTTAGCCTTCTTTGTGGTTGACGAGATGGTTCTGCTCCTTCATCTAGAAGGATTCAGTGCATGCAAATGGATGGACTTATCCCATTGATGTCTGCAATTGTCCACCCAATGGCAGTTTTGTGTTCTTTTAGCACTTGGACAAGTTTTTCCTCTTCTATTGCAGACAGTTCAGTTGAAATTATGACTGGCAATGTTTTATTTTCTCCTAAGAAAGCATATTTAAGGTGTTCAGGAAGGGGTTTCAATGCGGGGATCGGTGCTTGCACAATAGATGGTAACAATTTTTCACTAGAAGCAGGTAAAGCCATATAAGAAACATTACTTTGTTTGTGCAATTTAGGACAATGATTCAATGATGCAATAATTTCGCGTAAATTGTCACTCATAGCAAATTCATCATTTTCAAGGTGTTCACAAATAACAACTTCCAATTTATCTTTACCATTAAATTCAAAAACTTCTTCAACCAATGAATCAATAATATCAACAGAATAAGCAACACAATCACCTCCAGGGTATTTCATAGCACTATAAATATTGAATGTAACAACATTACCATCAAATTCCATAGTAAGTGTGCCACTATGAATATCAATTTTTGTTTTTGCAGTTTTTAAAAATGGTCTTCCTAACAGAATAGGTGCAGAATGATCATTATTTTCCATATCTAGCACATAGAAATCAGTAGGGAAGATTAAATTATTAACTTGCAACAATACATCTTCAATTACACCCCTAGGATATGCATTAGACCTATCGGCCAATTGGATAACTACACTAGTTTTATTCAAAGGTCCAAGTTTTAAAGACGCATACACAGAATATGGCATAACATTAATAGATGCTCCTAAGTCTAACATGGCTTTCTCAAGTTTAGTATCGCCTATCCTACAGGGAATAGTAAACATACCTGGATCCTTGCATTTTTTAGGAAGCTTGCTTTGAATTACAGCAGAAACATTCTTACCCATTAGCACTTTATCACCCTTCTTTGGCCTTTGTTTCCTTTTTGTTGTACACAACTCCTTTAAGAACTTAGCATACCTAGGAACTTGAGATTTTTCATTGTTGTTAGTCCCCTCTTTTTCTTGGTTCACTGATGGGGAAGCAACCGCAGGCCCTTCAATTTCCTTACCACTTCTCAACACAATTGCACTTGCATTTTCTCTTGGATTAACCACCGTTTGCGAGGGTAGTTTGCCAGAACTCTGTGATTCCAACCGACTTACCGTAGTCGCTAGTTGACCCATCTGCCTTTCCAAGTTCTGAATACTAGCCTTCGTTTCTTGAATACTAGCTCTTGTTTCTTGTTGAAATTGTTGTGTTTCCTGCTGAAACTGTAAAGTGTTAGTCGCAAGGGTTTTAACAATTTCTTCTAAATTCATACCTGCGCTAGAGCTTTGGACTGGTTGTTGTTCGGAAGGAAATGGTTGTCTATACTGCTGAAAATTGGGGCGATTCTGAACAAACTGGTTTCCTTTTGAGTTCCCATAACTAAGGTTTGGGTGATCCCTCCATCCAGGATTATATTTGTTAGAAAATGGATCATACTTACCTTGAGGTTGCCCAGGAAAACCTCCAGCCATGTTAACTTGTTCAGTAGGTTCTTCTTGAAGAGTTGGGCAGGCATCAGTTTGGTGCCCAACTACCGAGCAAATTCCACATGCTTTTACAGATTGCACATTGCCGACAGCTAATTGACGAACAAGAGTAGTTAAACCAGTAATTTGTTGCTCAAGAGCAGAAATATTTACCTCATTCTCTTGCTTAGACGGTTGGACTATTCTATTGCCAAACTGTTGAGAATTTGCAGCCATGTTTGCAATTAGAGTTCTCGCAGCGTCCGGTGTCTTGTCAACTAAAGCACCACCGCTCGCGGCATCAATCATGCTCCTATCAGTCGGAAAAAGTCCTTTATAAAAGTATTGAATGAGTAATTGATCACTGATTTGATGGTGTGGGCAGCTTGCACATAGTTTCTTGAAACGCTCCCAATATTCATACAATGACTCTCCATTGTTTTGCCTTATACCACAGATTTCCTTTCTAATGTTGGCCGCCCTTGAAGCTGGGAAATATTTTTCAAGGAATAGTGTCTTTAAGTTATTCCATGTGCTGATGCTTCCGGAAGGTAAATAATATAGCCAATCATTCGCTGAATCTTTCAAAGAAAATGGGAAGGCTCTCAACTTGATTTGTTCTTCAGTAACCCCTGTGGGTTTCATACTTGAACACACCACATGGAATTCCTTCAAGTGCTTGTGAGGATCTTCACCTGCAAGTCCATGAAAAGAAGGCAAAAGATGAATTAATCCAGATTTTAATTCAAATTGGACATTAGCATCCAGAGCAGGAAAAGTAATGCATAAAGGTTGCTGATCCAAATTTAGAGCTCCAAGCTCTTTTAAAGTTCGATTTTGAGCCATGGGTTCATCTTCTAAATCAGAATTGGCAGAATTGGTAGCCAGATCACTAAACTCCAATTTCCTCAAACCTTGTTTCCTCCACCTGCGTACAGTTCTTTCAATTTCTGGATCGTACGGCAAGACTTCTTTGTTAGCAGATCGAGTTATAGGCATAAACCGTTAAAGATAGTGCAACAATTATGTAAGAGTAACGAAAGAAAAGATTTTTTTTAAAAAAAAAAATTTTGGGACAAATTAATGAGAAAACAAATAAACAAATAAATAATTAAATAAACACAAAATAAACAAGAAAATCTCCCCGGCAACGGCGCCAAAATTTGGTGAGCTGTCGTAGGCTCCCAAATTAAAACCTTACAAACGTAGTAGCGGGAGTAAGGATCGATCCCACGAGGAGTAACTAGTATAACTTTTGTGTTCAAATTAAAGGTAGGGGGGTTTGGAGTATATCGAGAGTAAAGATAAAATAAAAGAGAATATAAATAAACAAGAAATTTAATTGAACGAATAAAGCAATGAAAATAATATATCGAAAACACTTATAATAGGAGACCTTGGTTAGTAAAGATCCACCACCGGAATTCAACACTGATCATTGATTAATAAAGTAATTAATATGCAATTGAATATTTGTCGTGAAATTATTTCATTTCTGTTTTCCCTTAGTTATAGATAAATAAAGCACAAGCGGTTTAATTACCCCTAACTACTAAATAATCTAAGACAAGCGCTATAGATTTAATTTAATAGCAGCAATAGGAACTAGGAAAACCGACAAACTAAATAACACAAGCACAAGCGGTTGCATTTAACTTAGGAAAATATTCGACCCGAGACCAATTATCACTAAGCCGTCAATAATTAACCTCAGTTGATACTGAATATTAGAATAATTTGTAGCACAACATTAACTAATATAGCAAATAATTATATCAAATAAATAACTAGTAGGCCTCCCTAGCAATTAAATGATACAACTATTCAAATACTTTAGAAGAATATTTAATACTCAAATGCATAAAAATATATATAATAAAAATAAATAAATAACCTTACAACGTAATGAACTCCGGGGCTTCAATTCACTAAACCAAACTTGAAATTAGCCGCGAATGGACATTGATAACAACTTTAAAGAATATTCGAGAGGGGAAGAATGAACATTTTACAATAGAAAACCTTAACTATTTATATATTTTCCCAATCATTTTCTACCACTCATTTTTCCTATTATTTTGCCTTATGCCTGAGTCTTCCACAATTCCAGCCATGTTATTATGATGCATGCCTGTACAAAAAAGAAAAAATCAATTGTAAAGTTTAGATTTATAATATATATATATATATATATATATATATATATATATATATATATATATATATATATATATAAGTAATTATAATGTAGTACGCATTATATGTATACTATAATGCATTCTATATTATATATATTATATTATATATTATATATATTATATATAGTATAAGAATAGATTATACTATGTATATAAAAAGAACTAATTATTAGATAATATTAAATAATTAATATAAAAATATTATAAAGATGTACCTAAAATATGAGCGTAAAATATGCCCATCACAAAATCATGTTTGGGATCTAGTACCAAGACCTGATCATGTTAACATAATTGGAACAAAGTGGATCTTTAAGAATAAGACAGATGAAGCTTGGAATATTGCAAGGAACAAAGCTCGGTTAGTGGCGCAAGGGTACACTCAGATTGAAGGGATTGACTATGATGAGACGTTTGCTCCTGTAGCAAGAATCGAGTCAATCAGGATTCTGTTTGCTGTCGCATGTATTCTGGGATTCACACTGTTTCAGATGGATGTTAAGACAGCATTCATGAATGGCTATCTGCACGAAGATATCTGTGTGGCTCAACCTAAAGGTTTCGAAGATCCAGATCATCCATCTTATGTCTATAAGCTTCGAAAAGCTCTCTATGGTCTCAAACAAGCCCCACGAGCATGGTATGAATGACTGACCCAGTATCTACTACATCATGGGTATAAACGAGGAAGTGTCGATAAGACCTTGTTCGTAAAGGCAACTGGAAGTCATGTAACCATTGCTCAAATCTATGTTGATGACATTGTGTTTGGGTCAACCTTACAGAGATACACTGATAAGTTAGTGAAATTCATGAAGGAAGAATTTGAGATGTCCATGGTTGGTCAACTGACGTATTTTCTAGGACTACAAGTTAAGCAAAGTCCTGAAGGCTACTTTATCTCACAAGAAAAGTATGCTAAGAATCTAGTCAAGAAGTTTGATTTGGAATCATGTAAACCATCCAGGACACCAATCTCCACCTCCACAAAAGTTTCAAAAGATGAAACCGGTGTATCAGTGGATAACACAGTCTATCAAGTCTGATAGGAAGTCTGTTGTATTTAACAGCCAGTCGACCAGACATAATGTTCAGTGTTGGAATCTGTGTAAGGTATCAATCTGATCCTAAGGAATCACATCTGATAGCTGGAAAACGCATTTTGAAATATGTAAAGGGAACAATGCAATATGGTCTATGGTACTCCATGGACAGTGAACTGAGTCTTGTTGCATACTGTGATGCTGATTGGGCAGGAAATATTGATGATCGAAAGAGTACATCTGGTGGATGTTTCTTTTTTTGGTAAGAATTTGGTATCCTGGCTAAGTAAGAAACAAAATTCAATTTCCTTAAGTACTGCAGAGGTAGAATACATAGCTGCTGGTGGATGTTGTACTCAGTTAGTATGGATGAAACAGATGCTGTTGGATTATGGTCTTACTCAAGGGGTTATGACACTCTACTGTGAAAATGTCAGTGCTATCAATATCTCTAAGAATCCAGTTCAACATTCCAGAACGAAGCATATTGATATCAGGCATCATTACATCAGAGACGTGGTTGAATCCAAGGAGATTGAATTGGAATACATTCAAACTGACAAACAACTGGCTGATATTCTGACCAAACCACTTGACGCAAATCGTTTTGAAATTCTCAGGTCTGCTCTGGGAATTTGCAGGATTGACTAATAAAGCAGTTGGTCTTTCAGAGGGGAGTGAAGGTTTAATCATACGGGTCAGTCTTATGGCTTGACTTCCGTTTAAAACTCCTCTCTATTTTATTAAGTGGATTCTATAACTTAACATATCTTAAAGATATCTTAACGATCCTAAACGCCTTTTCAAATTTCAAATTTCCTTGGGTTCCGTTTCCTTCCTAAAAAGAAGCTGTACTGTTGTGTCAATCACATCGCGTCTGCATGATATTTGACTAGGTGCATTGATTAGGGTTCATCACCCTTACGACTATTTGTTACTGGGCCATTCTTGATAGAAGACAAATATCTATGAGTATCTCTGCTCCTTCTCTCTGCATCTCTGCATTCTTTGATCTCTTCTTCTCCTCTCACAAAATCTCCAATGGCGGACCCTGTAAGAAATATCATCATCAAACTCGGAAGCAAGACTCATTCTCCAGAGGTGGCCTATAAGCATATTCAGACTTTATTGCAGTTTGCTATGAAGAAGAAACTCAAGCTTGACCCTTTTCTTCGCGATGAGATTTTGATAACTGTGATGTCGAAGTACCCAGAGTTTTATGCTGAATGGTCTGAAGACGATGCAACTGAACTGCTGATGATGGTTTCTGAAGCAAGTGATGAGGTTTCTCCAGTTTCTATTCCAGAACCCTCAGATAGAAATCGGGCCGGGGCATTTCTCTGACATTTTGCACAACGAGCCCTAGAATCTGCCGAGGTCTCTCGACGGCGAGTAGAGTCGCAGCCCCTGTACCTCCAAGCTGCTCAAGATGAGACAAGACACAGACTGGAGATCCTCCGAAACAGGTCAAACAATTCTGATTCTCATATTGAAATTTCACTGGATAAACCTGATGATTCTGTGTCTAATGCTACTCCGTCTTGTGTGCCTGTTAACACTGAAAATTTATTTGCTTGAAACTCTGAGAAACCCCTTGTACCTGTTGATCCTTCATCTCTACCTTTGAGTGAGCCTGATTATGTGAAAAATGATGTCTTGCATGTGCCTGATGAGAAAGAAAAATCATCTGATGAGCCCAATAATCTGAGTATGGTTGTATTTTCTACTGATAATATTGCTCTGCCTCCTGCTGAGATTGCCGTTGATCCCAAAGAAATTTTCCCTACTGATACTCCTTCTGATTTACCTACTAATGTTGAGTCTATTGATCTCTCAAGCCCCCATAAGTCTGAGAAAACGGGTGGAATCCCAGTCTACACTGCCACATCGTTAGGTGAAAGTCTGGAACACGTGCGACATTTTGCTGGCTTACCGTCTGCTTCCATTCCATAACCGTATCGAGTGATTCACCCATCTGAATCCTCCAGTGAAGATGATAAAATTCTAGCTGAAGTTTATGGGACTCAAGCACCTCCTTCTGAAATTCCAACCGTTGAGGCCACTGCTCATCCTGACTCCACAAAATTCAAAATACGAGAGGTTACTAATCTGCTTGGTGGCTCTTCTGCTCAAGTATCTGATTCCAGTCACTCTATGGAAGAAGATCGGAGAAGAATAGTGGTTGAATCTGGTGATGACACTGCGGATACAGATCAACCTGAGAAGAATAGGAAGTCGAGTGAGCCTGTGAAAACTGAAACCAATCCTCCTGTCCAACTAGTGTTTAAGACCTTAAGGTCTTCTGTTAAGCAAAAGAGTTCTGTTGCTGCTCAAACTACTGTTGTTCCACCATCTTCTTCCAGAAAAGGAAGCCAGCTACTCGTGCCAGAGGAAGGAGTGTTACTCCTAAAATTCAAGCTACTGAGAGCTCTGACTTGTCCTTCTACAGACCTCAGTTCGTTTCTCCTACTGCTCAAGACAAGTGGTCTACCATGGTACGAAGAGATCTGATTGTTCAAAGATCTGTGGATGAAAATCAGATGAATTCTGTCTGTGATGTTCTGCCGTTGCTAAAAGAAGTCGGTCTGCTGAAGACTGCTTCTGCCATCTGTCCTTACTCAAAGTTGTTCACCTACGAATTTTATTGTAATCTAAATGATGAGGTGGACAATTTGTCTTGAGTGCGACCAATGCAGATCTTCATTTGTGGGAAGTGGTATGTGTTTGGCTCTGATGTAATTAACGAGTACTATGGCCTGCAAGGAGTCCAAGAGGACGCTATCACTGACTGGGATGCAGTGGCCAAGACGATAACTGGTGGCCATGCTAACAAATGGCCCACTGGAGATAAGGATACTTTTCCTTGCTCGCAGCTTACCTCCAAATATGTGATACTTCATCGTCTTGCATTGCACAACTGGCTTCCTTCAGCTCACTTCCACACTGTTGGCAAGCAATTGGCCAGTCTCCTATTGAGAACTGGAACGAAGATGACTATTGATCTGGGGGCGTGGATATATTACCACATTCTCACTCTGATCCACCCGAGAGAACAAAAGGTACGGCTGCCATTCCCAAATTTGATCTATGGTATTCTTACATCTCAGGGACTTGAGCCTATGGCAAGTGAGGTGATCAGTCCGACCCTTCTGTATACGGTTGACCAACGACTTTTATCTGGAGATCATATCTGTGATGTTACGCCGGTGAATGCCCCTTCCAATTCTGAGACTGATACAGTGGTGGATGACTCTCCACATGCACGAGATCTTCAACTCTCCATCCAATTGAAGGCAAGAGTTTCTGAACTTGAGACAGTCCATGGCATAATAGCGAAACAACTAACAGGGGCTCGGACGGAATTTGCCACTGTCCTTCTTCGATTAAGGCTGACTGAGGCCGCTGCTGCTGATCCAGTGAAGTCTGACAGTGAGACTCCCTCCAACGCCTGACATGGCTTTGGCTCTCCTTTGGCAAAAAGGGAGAGTATGACTTCAGGGGGAGTTGTTTTCAGGGAGAGCTGTTTGTGTTTGGAGCTGTTTGTGTACCTTTTGGCCCTGGCTGGGCGTCTGTGTGTTCGTGATGGCATCTGGTTGAACAATGTTTTTCTTGACCTTGTTTTTTGATCCAGCATGATGTGTATGTTGTGCTTCTATCTCTGCTTTGTAAACGAATATTGGGTCTGTGTTTGTTTTGGATAATACTATCTTAGCCTTTTTGCTGTATTATATATTATTTTAGTAGTCAAGTTGTTTTGCCAAATAATAGCCTGTTAGTGTTTTATTTGCTCAAAAAACCCCAACTTAAAATGTGTAATATTATTATGGCATACTAAGATAAGATTCAGATTAGAGTTTGTTTTTGGTCTACAAAGGACTGATCAATCAGAGACAACAACAGAGGGACTGACACTGAAGATCTGGTTTAGGAAGCTGGTTTCTATAAGGTTGTGTGCGGTATGAGCAGACAAGTCTGGAAAGAAGATTAGCGTATATTTTCGGGAAAGGTATGGACCTAATCTTCAAAGATTACATTCCAAAATTACAGTCCTACCTTCTACAATCAAAGATATCTATGGAGAGTGTTTATTGATGGAACTATAAGCACTCTTATTCGACGAGAATTAGGGTTACGCCTTTGAGACAGACGAAACACTCCATATAGTTTTTATGAGAACTTATCTTTGATTTGACTGTTCCTTCTCAACACAATATGTGTATGGTGATTATGATGATGAACATGAAAAGGATTCCTTCTGCTTAACCGAAAGGACACTACGATCACAAGTTGTGGGAACAACTGAATAGAGCGTCACTGAAGTGGACTGCATCAGAGTTGGCTCTCCAAGAGAAGGAATTTCCTTGGACTTCTAGATGCATGGCTCTCCATCTTCAACAATCCACTAAACCTGTGTAGACAGGGTACGTACCTTGTGTGGGGCACTTGGGTGAGATTATTGTTTTCTCTACCTTTGTACATTGGATTATGATTTAGTGGATTGGACGCCTATGTGATCGTCCCCCAGACGTAGATACACACTGTATCGAACTGGGTAAACATCTTGTGTGTTGGTGTGTTGTGTTATCTCTGTCTTTTACTCTTACTATGATCTATCTTACTGACTGATCTCATCAACAAATCAGTCAATCGAATTCGACAGTCTAATTACAGTAAACTTGACTAAGAATGAGAAAATGCAAAATTACATGTGGTATTAAAGCTTTTAAGTCTACATAGTGACTTGATCCTTACGGGAATTTTATTTGCATTAGTCTGTTTCTTTTGGCTGTTTCTCTGTGTTCTTGTTGGCTGGTCTTCTGTGTTTAGGATGGATGCAAATATGAAACCTCCTGAACTAGATGGTCATAACTACTCCTTCTGGAAGGCTCGCATGGGAATCTACCTTCAAGCACAAGGTACCAGGGTCTATCGAACTGTTTTATCTGTTTGGAGAAAAACCCATTGAAACCTAGATAGAAGATGAAATAAATGCCTCTGATCTGAACAACAAAGCTTTGAACTCTGTTGTTGGATCTCTGCATGAATCTGTTTTTATCCTCGCTGCGGGAGTAAAAGAAGCCAAGCGAGTATGGGAAATACTGGAAACGAGATTTGAGGGCACTAGTGATGTCAAACTGTCAAAACTACAGATGGTTCTGTCAGAATTCAAAGCTCTCAGAATGAACGAAGAGGAAACTATTTCAGCTTTTCACAAGCGGGTACAAAATCATATGAATAGAGCTGTTATTCTTGGTGAACCTTTCACCGATGAGAGAGTTGTCAAAAAGATCCTTCGATCCTTACCCAAACGCTTTCGAATGAAAGTAATTGCTATTCAGGAACATACGGGATGGGAAAAGAAGAGTGTGGGAAAACTCATGGGAAGTTTACACACATACGAACTTGAAGTTCTGGCTGATGATGATCCTGTTTTTAACAGAAAAGGCAAGTCAGTTGCCTTTGTAGCCGAAGCTGATCGAGAATCTGACATAGATGATGAAACTTTGGCTCTTCTGACCAAGAACTTTAAGGAAATTTTGAAAGGCTTCAACAAAAAGGGTCAAGGACAATCTAGCAGGTTACCATACAAAGGTAGTAACTCCTCATATCAGAAAACTGAAATCGCACCGTTTTCTCAGAACACCCAAACTCAAACTGTTCGGACAAGGCAAAACAAAAACAGTACCACAGATACAGGCAGATCTCTCAACCGATCAGTGCAATGTAGAGAATGTGAAGGTTTTGGCCACATACAGGCTTAATGTGCAACGTATCTCAAAAGGAAGAATGCTCTATCAGTCGCTACACTAAGTGTTGATGAGGAGGAATCTACAAATGATCAGTCAGACGATAATGTAGGAAATTTTGTAGCTTTCTTTACAGCTACAGATAATTAGTCAGATAATAACGAATCCAATGAAGAGCCCTACATCTCTACTGATGATTTTGTGGAGAGGCATACTCAGCTGGAAGTAGAATTTGCCAAACTTGTTGCAAGTTGGGAACAACTGGTGAAAGTCAACAAGAATCTGAATGAAGAACTGAGACTGAAGGATGATCTTCTGAAGAAACTAAACACAGATCTTATCCTAAAAGAAGACCTTATAACTCAAATAAGATCCAGAGATGGAAAACTGATAAAAGAATTTGAAGAAAAATATTAAGATGATGGATACCACGTCAACCTTAGACAAAATACTGGATTCAGGCAGAAATCTGAATGATAAAAAGGGGTCTTGGGTTTGAGCGAGGTGAGTCTTCGAAGAGTGCTCCTGTGTTCATCAAAGAAGGATTGTCAAGTCTGTCAGTTCCGAAATCTGGTTACAGTTATGATAAACGACAGTCTGGTAAATCAGTTCAGGAAGAATATGATAGGAATGGATACAATCAACCAACATGCAATAACTTCGGTAGAACTGCTCCTAAATCTCAGTACTTAAAATTTAAAAATAAGTTCGTCCGTGTTAAACAATATACTCCTACCTGTCATTACTGTCAAACAAAAGGGCACACCAGACCAGAGTGTTATTTTTTCTATAGAGATCAAAAAAAGGAAAAATATAAGAATAAGACTATTGCTCCCTTCAGAAGGCAGGTATGGGTTAGAAAGTCAGAAGTGATATGCTACCCCACGATAGTTCTAACCGCATCAATGACTGAAGTGTCTCATGTCCATTCAACCAAGTTGTGGGTCTGTTACATATGGAGATGGACAAATAGGTAAAATAATTGGGAAAGGTACACTGAATGTACCTGGTTTACCTCACTTGGAAGAAGTTCTGTTGGTTAGTGGATTGAAAGCTAATTAGATCAGTATAAGTCAGTTGTGTGATCAAAACTGGAATGTGTGTTTCAATCGCAACTGTTGCAGAGTTAGTGACAACTTAGATAAGTTAGTCATGGAAGAAACCCGATCTTCAGACAACTGCTATGTGTTGACAAATGAGATTGCCTATCATTTATCAAAATCTGATGAATCGAAACTCTGGCACAGACGGCTGGGTCACATAAACTTCAGAGACATGGATAAAATTATCAAAGTAGATGCTGTAAGGGGAGTTCCTAAGCTCAGAATAGATTTAGAGAAGGTGTGTGGTGCTTGCGCTATTGGAAAACAGATCAGAACCCCACACAAAGCTGTAAAAGTAATCACAACAGAGAGATGTCTAGAGCTGGTACACATAGATCTCATGGGGCCAACTCAGATAGAAAGCATTGGTGGAAAGAAATATATATTTTTATGTGTAGATGATTTCTCTAGATACAGCTGGGTATACTTTCTAAGAGAAAAATCTGAGGCCTTCAATACTTTTAAAACCCTGTGCTTCCGTGTTCAAAATGAAAAAGATGAGCCTATAATCAAAATTCAGAGACTGAGAAGTGATCATGGAAAAGAATTCGAAAACTCCCTTTATTCGGATTTCTATTCAGAAAACGGAATATCCCATGAATTCTCAGCTCCCAGGACAGCTCAACAAAATGGGGTGGTGGAAAGAAAGAACAGGACTTTACAGGAAATGGCTAGGGTCATGCTGCATGCTTCTCATCTACCACAACGCTTCTGGGCCGAAACAGTCCACACAACGTGCCATACAGTGAATAGAGTATATCTTAGACTTGGCACGACCAAAACACCTTATGAGATCTGGAAGGGAAAGAAACCTAATCTGAAGTACTTTCATATCGTTGGAACTAAGGCCTATGTGCTGATAAACAGAGAACAAAGAGGAAAATTTGAACCCAAAAGTGATGAGAGCATCTTTCTTGGTTACTCTCCAAAAAGTCGGGCATACAGAATTTACAACAAGAGAACTCAGTCTGTGATGGAATCAGTAAATGTGGTGATAGATGACAACCCAAATGAGTCAGCGGAAACATCAGTATCTGCGCCTGAGACAGTTCATCCTGTCAGCGAAGTATGAACTACCGATGATAATAACCAGCCCAAAACTCTAGAATCCTCAGATGGTGAGCAAGAAAGGTCTGATCAAGAAAGTACTCATCCTGCAGATACAGGCAAAGACAAACCTACCAGAATTCAGAAAAACCATCCATCAGACAACATCATTGGAGATCTGACAGATGGAATGAAGACCAGATGCAAAATAAGAAATAATGTTAGAAAGATATCTGGTTCTGCTTGTTATACCTCAAAGATTGAACCAAAAAATGTTAAAGAAGCTTTACAAGATCATCTGTTGATCAAGGCTATGCAAGAGGAGCTACACCAGTTTGAGCGAAATCATGTTTGGGATCTAGTGCCAAGACCTGAACATGTTAATATAATTGGAACAAAGTGGATCTTTAAGAATAATACAGATGAAGCTGGGAATATTGCAAGGAACAAAGCTCGGTTAGTGGCACAAGGGTACGCCCAGATTGAAGGAATTGACTATGATGAGACGTTTACTCCTGTAGCAAAACTCGAGTCAATCAGGATTCTGTTGGCTGTCGCATGTATTCTGGGATTCACACTGTTTCAGATGGATGTTAAGACAACATTCTTGAATGGCTATCTGCACGAAGACATCTATGTGGCGCAACCTAAAGGATTCGAAGATCCAGACCATCCATCATATGTTTATAAGGTTCGAAAAGCTCTCTATGGTCTTACTCAAGGGATTATGACACTCTATTATGACAATGTCAGTGCTATTAATATCTCTAAGAATCCAGTTCAACATTCCAGAACGAAGCATATTGATATCAGGCATCATTACATCTGAGACCTGGACGAATCCTAGGAGATTGAATTGGAATATATTCAAACTGACAAACAACTGGCTGATATTCTAACTAAGCCACTAGACGCAAATCGTTTCGAAATTCTCAGGTCTGCTCTGGGAATTTGCAGAATTGACTAATAAAGAAGTTGGCCATTCAGAGAGGAGTAAAAGTTTAATTATACGGGTCAGATTTATGGTTCGATTTCCTTTTAAGACTCCTCTCTATTTTGTTAAGTGGATTTCATATCCTAATTTATCTTAATGATATTTTAAGATCCTAATCTTATTTTGAAATTCAAATTTCCTTGGGTTCCGTTTTCTTCCTAAAAAGGAGTTGTACCGTTGTGTCAATCAATCGCGTCTGCATGCTATTTGACTAGCCACATTGATTAGGGTTCATTACCCTTAAGTCCATTTGTAACCGGGCCGAGAAGAAAAATATCTTCTAATATCTCAGCACTCAGACTTTCTCTCTCTCTGCATTCTTGCCGTCCTTGATTTCTTCTTTTCTCACAAAATTCTCCAATGGCGGACCCTGTAAGAAATATCAATATCAAACTCGGAAGCCAGACACATTCTCCAGAGGTGGCTTTTAAGCATATTCAGACACTTTTACAGTTTGCCATGAAGAAGAAACTCAAGCTTGACCCTCTGCAACACGATGAGATTTTGGTGACAGTTATGCCAAACACTCCTGAGTTTTATGCTGAATGGTCTGCAGACGATGCAACTGAACTGCTGATGATGGTTTCTGAAGCCAGTGATGAGGTTTATCCAGTGTCTATTCCAGAACCCTCGGATGGAAATCGGGCCGGGGCATTTCTCCAATATTTTGCGCAACGTGCCCTAGAATCTGCCGAGGTCTCTCGACGGCGAGCAGAGTCGCAGCCGCTGTACCTCCAAGCTGCTCATGATGAGACAAGACACCAACTGGAGATCCTCCGAAACAGGTCAAATAACTCTGATTCGCCTATTGAAATTTCACCGGATAAACCTGATGAGTCTGTGTCTATTGCTTCTCCGTCTTGTGTGCCTGTTAATATTAATTATTTATCTGTTTTAAACTCTTAGAAACCTTCTGTACCTGTTGATCCTTCGTCTTTACCCTTGAGTGAGCCTGTATGTGTAAAAGATGATGATGTGCATGTGTCTGATGAGAAAGAGAAATCGTCTGATGAGCCAAATAATTTGAGTTTGGTTGTTTTTACTGCTGATAATGTTGTTATGCCTTCTGATGAGACTGCCATTGATCCCAAAGAAGTTTGCCCTGCTGATGATCCTTCTGCATTACCTGCTATTGTTGAGTCGGTTGACCTCTCAAGCCCCCACAAGTCTGAGAAATCTGGTGGAATCCCAGTCTACACTGCAACTTCGTTGGGTGAAAGTCTGGAACATGTGCGACATTTTGATGGCCTACCGTCTGCTTCCATTCAACAACCATATCGAGTGACTCTGAATCCTCATGTGATGATGATAAAATTCTGGCTGAAGTTTGTGGGTCTCAAGCTCCTTCCTCTGAAATTCCAACCGTTGAGGACAGTGCTCACCCTGACCCTACAAAGTTCAAAATCTGAGAGGTTACAAATCTGCTTGGCAGCTCTTCTGCTCATGTATCTGACTTCGGTCATTCTGTGTCTCCTGTACATTCCCCACCCAAGGAGACAAGACAGTCGAAGAGAAAGTATATACCTGTGAAGGTTGTGGTTGAATCTGGTGATGACGTTGCAGATACAGATCAACCTGAGAAGAAAAGGAAGTCTAGTGAGCCCGTGAAAACTAAGACCAATCCTCCTGTCCAACAAGTGTTTAAGACCTTGAGGTCTTATGTGAAGCAAAAGAGCATTGTTGCTACTCAAACTACTGCTGTTCCACCATCTTCTTCCAGAAAAGGGAAGCCTGCTACTCGTGCCAGAGGAAGGAGTGTTACTCCTAAAGTTCCAACTGTTGAAAGTTCATGACCTGTCCATCTACAGACCTCAGTTCGTTTCTCCTACTGCTCAAGCGAAATGGTCTACCATGGTCCGAAGAGATCTGATAGTTCAACGATCTGTGGATGAAAATCAGATGAATTCTGTCTGTGATGTTCTGCCGTTGCTGCAAGAAGTCGGTCTGCTGAAGACTATTGTAACACCCCGTGTTACGGCCTTCAATCCCGGATTAATTATTTAATTAATCCCGTTAATAATAATTAAATATGATTTAATTATGTTAGGTTTACCTTTAATTAATTAGTAAGGTCCACCATGAACCGTGGACCCTTGCCCGAATAAGAATCTTAAGCCTGTTAGGAATAAAGGAAGTAGGCCTTTTACTATTCAGATTATGATTAGGATCATCTTTAATTAATATGGTCCACTATGGACCATGGACCCTTAGCCCTAAAACAAGCCCTAGCCCTATAAGGAATTGAATTAGTAAACCCATACCATTCAGGCCCTAACTAGGAGTCTAAAATATATAAATAGGGAACTTAGGAGGCACCTAGAATCCCCACCACAATAATCTCTCACCACCCAAAGAGTTCCAAGAATCCCCTTAGGAGAAATAAAGAAATCAAGAAAGCTTAAAGAAAGATCCTTCATAGCCAAGGAATTAATTAAGGCTAAGAGGTAACCCATGTCTCAACAAAACCAATTTTCATAGCTATGACTCCCCCTTAGGGTTACCCCCCATATTACTGTGAATGGCGAGATCTAATGATTATTATTGATGCTTGATGTGATGATCCCATGAGGGATCTTGATAATCTTGATATTGGGAGATTCTTGATAATTATGGTGTTCTTGATGATTATATGGAATTCTCGATGATTAGGTATTGTTCTTGATAATTGTGTGATGCTCTTGATGTTTATGTGTTATTCTTACCGAATCTTGCAATTAGAAGACGAATCGTATCCTTGTTGATGTAAAAGGGATTAGAACCCAAGGTTGTGTCGTATGATATTATTCTTGGATTATCGAGTGGGGAAATCGCATGTTTGGGTGTTGAATATGTTTAGAAAAGCATGATAGGTTATGTGCCGTTCGTTTCTCGTATTTGATCCGTTAATTGTCTACGTGTTGTCGTTAATTGCATTGTAAAGTGTCTAAGCATGGTTTCGGGTTCCACAACGGTTCCCGGGGCGTATAAGTGATGAAAAGAGTCAGTGGGGGGTAGGGGACCCGCCACCTACCCACGACCGAGAAACACCGCCCGGCAGCGGGTAGCCGGCGGGCGGGCAGCTGCCCGCCGGCGACCAGCTACCCGGAATAGTAATTCCAGCGGGCAGCCGGCGGGTGGCCCCCCACCCACCGGCTACCCGCTGGAAATTCCCCCATCTTGGGTTCCCGGCTTCCCCGTTTGATGTTCCCTCGATCCCCGTGGTGTCCCAACGGACTCCGTTCATCGTGCCTAAGTCTAGTTTGATATTTCGGGTGCCGTTCGTAGGTTTACGAGTCTATTATATTGCATGCTAGTTGAATTGGTATCCCGTTGACCTAGGTGGTAGAAGTATGAACCCCTTAGGACTATTCTTAGTATGTGATGGATCACGCATAGGTTTTGTTATACGTTTTCTCCCCCTTCCTAATGTGTAATGTGGGTTGCATGTGCTTGCTATGTGCTATGTGTGTGTGTTACCCCAATTCGGTTGCGATCGGATTGGTTATCCTGAGCTGTGGTTCAGAAGCTGGCTGCGGTCAGATTGATACTCTTGGGCTGCGGTCCACCGTTTGGTTGCGATCAAACGTTTCTATATGAGCTGCGGTTCATCCTTTTCCTGGCTGCGGTCAGATGACATTCTCTTGGGCCGCGGTCCACTGTTTGGTTGCGATCAAACACTATGATGAGCTGCGGTTCATCGGTCAGTTGCGATCGACCCCTCCGTGTTGCGATACGGGGCAGGGTGCTGCGGGGCCGTGTCAGAGCTATATGCGCTGACCCTCATGTATGGGCATGCGATTGGTCCTGTGACGCCAACAAAGTGTGTTATGTGTTGTGATGTGGATGAGTTGTGATTAATGAGTGTCTTGAAGGTTGTGACTACGGGTTTTATGTTGGGGACTGTTTACGTTGGGTTGTGGTTATTGTTTATGCGTTGCCCTATCTGCCTTATCTGTTGTGAACTGCATATGCTCGTTAAAACTGTTGCTTGTGTCTGGCCTTACCTGTCGAGTCATTCCCGGTTTTAAAGCTAGAGTTTGTAGGATATATCTTCATGCTAAAAATGGTTTTCGTATATCTATATATATCTCTATATGTATTGTATTTCAACGCGTTGGAGTGGGTTACCAGCATCTCTCGCTGAACAGATATATTTGGCTTTCAGGCACAGAAAATTAAGTCACTGGAGTGCGCTAGAACTTAGAAGTAGATAGTTTCCCTTTTGGCCTGCGTGCCACGTTTACGTATTTACGCTTTGAGGATATTAGTTAGTTAGCCTGTGCACATGGGTTCTCTAGCCCAGGTGTGGCATAGCACCCCGAACGCTTGTATTTATATCTTGGGATTTAATAAGATGCTACCTTTATTATAAGTTTTAAATGTCTTGAAAATCTGGGGTGTTACAGTTGATATCAGAGCTTATGTTTGACCCTAGGATAAGACTCTTAAGACCGGACTTTAGGACACTAGGCTTGAACTCTAGGTACTTAGGAACATAGGATCCAGGAATCTTAGGACGCGCAGTGAGATTGTGAAACCTACACATAACCTCCCCTCACTTCATCCCTCTCTAACTTACAGGAACCTCCCCCTACGCTTACCACACCAGGTAAGGGTGCGAATAGATAAGTTTACTTCCACAACTGGGTAACGTACACTTCCCCGATAAATCGCCTCGTCCTAACTCCGGTCAACAGACTTGACAAGGACCCTGACCAAAGAAAAGGAAGATTTGGATGACTACTGAGAAGAGGCGTTACAGTCAGGACTGCTAAAAAGGGACGGACTGCAATACGCACCAACCCAGGGTAACCACGATAACCCCCGAGTCAGACAAATGACATGCACCTTCCGACAAGTTGCCTTATCTCGGCAAACCTGGGTTGCGGCTACAACAAACAGGAAGGAGAACTAGGACACCTATTAAAGTAGCGAAGGAACGACACCATTAGTCGAATCCTTGGGTGCAAGGTAAGTATATCGCGACACCTTGCGACCCCACCACCCCAATTTAAAATATCATCCGCCCTGGAACCCCAGCATCTTGATACCCCTATTTGTTGAAAACTCCCACCCCGAATCCTTAATTACCTTAAGAGCAAATTCACAACCGTCATGACCTTGCTCACCCTTTGCTGCGCTTAACCCAAATCCTCGGAAACCCTAAATTGTTATTGCCCTTACTCTAAGTTCATATCCCCACTCCGTTTGGAAACCCTGTTAAAAACCGTAGAGCAGCATAAGGCCCTTACCCTGCCCAGGGGCGTGAAGAACCGACATTCATTGATTCAATATTAAAATAAGTTGCTAGATAGGAATCGGCGAAGTAGGTGGAGATTACGAATACGTATCACCCCACCCTTGCACGAAAACCGTGAAGGCTTCACGAGAAACCATAGCCTGTACGTACGCCACCGAAGAACACCATGCGTTGACAAGAGCGGGTAAACAAATACGTTCAATGTGTCAGGGGCCCTCTCTACAGAAAACATCGTCAAATAGGTGCAACAGGCCGAACCTCAAGGAGGACATAAAGCCTTGCTAAGAATTTCATCCACCAAGGAAGGGATGAAACCCAATAGAACAAGAAAGACTAACCCGAAACCCCCCTTACCCTTAAGAACCCTCGGCAAGGATTAGGAGTCAAGACCTAGGGGTTTGACCCACTAAACCGACTGGGTCCAGACTTCTGGGCATCCGAGGGGAACGTGCACGGAAACCATCACGAGAATTCCCCTGGAAGCCATAGAGACGAAGGGGACTTCGACACGGGAAGAGAAGATCAAACGAAAATCTTAGAATCAAACAAAGCCAAGGAAAAGGGATCACCAGTTCGACTGCACGCCACAACCAAGCCCCAAACAGGCATAATCACTCGAAGCCAAGAGTCCTTAGCCCCTTTCCCTCCCCTTGCCAATCAAGTACCATTTCGTTAAAGAATCCGTCCTATCACTCCAAACCTCGCTCTTGATCCCTCATTACAGACAAACCCGTATAAGGTGGCAACCTTCCTTCCTGTATTACGACCTTGAGACATCAACCCTATCCGCCCCTCGACTTTGAAACCTAGCCCTTGCACTCCTTACACCCCTTTAAACCCAGACCAAGAAAACATAGATATATATATGTATGTATATCTACCTCTAGAACTCGTGCTTAAGGATCAATGAACATTGTACGATGGGTCATCCTATGTATCCAAGTCCCTTTTATTGTACACAAGGGCATGGGACTTGTCAGGACATGAATCTGTGCATTTTTGGGGTCTTTCCCGAAGGAATTGACTATTCCTAGTCACTTTCCCGCGGGTCCCCAACGGGTCATTGACGGGACCTTGGCGGGTCCTTGGCAGGAGCTTGGCAGGCGGACGACCGCCCACCTCGCGCCCACTGGTACAATGTGCTGATTTCTTAACCCCTCATTTTTTTGATTTGTGGCGCACTTGTGTGCCTCGATTGAGGAATGTGAGTCTTGGGTAAGGAACCATGGACCAGCCAAACATAGTGTCCTACGTAAAAGACCTTAATGAACGAGACACCATCGGGAAATCACAATCAATTACATTGCACGAGTAATTGAAATCGGATCCTACGATACAACCGACTAGGGATGTTTGGCGTAAAGGATTGCGCAAACCAAGGAGGCGAGTTGGGAACTCGTACTAAGAACCCACGAAAACCTTAAAAGTCAAAATGCTAAGGAGGGACCGGGACTCCTCCAAACCATGGACATCGTTCGAGCAAATCAGAGGACTCCTTACAAGTTGTATGGAATCAAGAACTACGTAACCCATGGTGCTAAGCAAAAGGGTGAAGAACACATTCGCGCCAAGACTTCAAGGGTCATTAAGGACCCACAAAGACTCGTAAAGTCTCCGAGTCATCCCACAACAAGATTTGGTAACCGACTGCGCTTTAAAAGAAAAAGGGCACGCAAGGACACCTTCATCATTAAAAATAACACAAACAAGGCACAACAATGCCGAACCTCGGGTAAGACATGAAGTCTTACTAAGAATTTCATCCACTAAAGAGGAGAAGAAATTCAATAAGAAGAGAAATTCAACCCAAAGTCCATCGACTCCCAAGAAACTTTGGGAAGAATTTGGGAAGTGCGCCCTATGAGATTGGCTTGGTTGACCCAACTCGGTCAAGACCTTGGGCGCATTAAAGAAGTAAGTGTTGAATCACCACAAGAAATTCCCTCAAGAAAGAAGAGAAGGATGAAACCTTAGCCTGGGAAGCAAGGTCTAACAAGGATCTTAAAGTCAAGCAAGCACCAACACCAAGGAAGGAGGATCATCAGCTCGTCGGCGCATCGTGATCAAAGCATCTAACCAGATTATTCACTTGGGATCGAGAAACCTTAACCCATCCTAGCCGAATTCCTTTCCCTCCCTCGGAAAATCGGCCCCTTCCATATTTCTAAACCCTTTCTACCCTTCAGACCCCATTCTCAATCCCATGTTTTAACGATTCCATACAAGTGGCAACCTCACAACCTAAGTTGCAACCTCGAAAACTTGATCCTAATTCCTGAATTCACCGTGTCCTCAAGTTTGAAACCCACTCTCTTAGCCCTGTAAACCTAATCGTTCCCAAAAACCCAACATACATAGGCGTGCAAGTATACAATTTCCCCGTGGAATACCTTCTCTATAGGACCACGGTTCTTCTCTTGACTCGTTAACCCTACAATGATTTCCAAGCTTCGGGGACGAAGCTTCTCGTACGGGGGGAAGAGTGTAACACCCCGTGTTACGGCCTTCAATCCCGGATTAATTATTTAATTAATCCCGTTAATAATAATTAAAAATGATTTAATTATGTTAGGTTTACCTTTAATTAATTAGTAAGGTCCACCATGAACCGTGGACCCTTGCCCGAATAAGAATCTTAAGCCTGTTACTATTCAGATTATGATTAGGATCCTCTTTAATTAATATGGTCCACTATGGACCATGGACCCTTAGCCCTAAAACAAGCCCTAGCCCTATAAGGAATAGAATTAGTAAACCCATACCATTCAGGCCCTAACTAGGAGTCTTAAATATATAAATAGGGAACTTAGGAGGCCCCTAGAATCCCCACCACAATAATCTCTCACCAACGAAAGAGTTCCAAGAATCCCCTTAGGAGAAATCAAGAAAGCTTAAAGATAGATCCTTCATAGCCAAGGAATTAATTAAGGCTAAGAGGTAACCCATGTCTCAACAAAACCTATTTTCATAGCTATGATTCCCCATTAGGGATTCCCCCCATATTACTGTGAATGGCGAGATCTGATGATTATTATTGATGCTTGATGTGATGATCCCATGAGGGATCTTGATAATCTTGATATTGGGAGATTCTTGATAATTATGGTGTTCTTGATGATTATATGGAATTCTTGATGATTAGGTATTGTTCTTGATAATTGTGTGATGCTCTTGATGTTTATGTGTTATTCTTACCGAATCTTGCAATTAGAAGACGAATCGTATCCTTGTTGATGTAAAAGTGATTAGAACCCTAGGTTGTGTCGTATGATATTATTCTTGGATTATCGAGTGGGGAAATCGCATGTTTGGGTGTTGATTATGTTTAGAAAAGCATGATAGGTTATGTGCCGCTCGTTTCTCGTATTTGATCCGTTAATTGTCTACGTGTTGTCGTTAATTGCGTTGTAAAGTGTCTAAGCATGGTTTCGAGTTCCACAACGGTTCCCGGGGCGTATAAGTGATGAAAAGAGTCAGTGGGGGGTAGGGGACCCGCCACCTACCCACGGCCGAGAAACACCGCCCGGCAGCGGGTAGCCGGTGGGCGGGCAGCTGCCCGCCGGCGACCCGCTACCCGGAATAGTAATTCCGGCGGGCAGCCGGCGGGTGGCCCCCCACCCACCGGCTACCCGCTGGAAATTCCCCCATCTTGGGTTCCCGGCTTCCCCGTTTGATGTTCCCTCGATCCTCGTGGTGTCCCAACGGACTCCGTTCATCGTGCCTATGTCTAGTTTGATATTTTGGGTGCCGTTCGTAGGTTTACGTGTAACACCCCGTGTTATGGCCTTTAATCCTGGATTAATTATTTAATTAATCCCGCTAATAATAATCAAATATGATTAATTATGTTAAGTTCCCCTTTAATTAATTAGTAGGGTCCACCATGAACCATGGACCCTTGCCTAAATTAGAGGCTTAAGCCTATTAGGAATAAAGATAGTAAAACTTTTACTATTCAGATCCTAATTAGGAATCCTAGACCTAGTTATCTATTAGGAATAAAGGAAGTAGGCATTTTACTATTCAGATTGTGATTAGGATCCGCTTTAATTAATTTGGACCCTTATCCCTAAAGCAAGTCCCTGAGTCCTATAAGGAATAGAATTAGTAAACCCATACCATTCAGGCCCTAATTAGGAGTCTTAAATATATAAATAGGGAACTTAGGAGACACCCGGAACCCCCCACACGCCTAGACGCCCCATCACCCCAGGAGAACTCCAAGAATTCCCTTAGAAGAAATCAAGAAAGCAAGAAAGCTTAAAGAAAGATCCTTCATAGCCAAGGAATTAATTAAGGCTAAGAGGTAACCCATGTCTCAACAAAACCTATTTTCATAGCTATGATTCCCCTCTTAGGATTTCCCCATATTATTGTGTATTGATGATTTGTGATATTATTATTGATGATTGGTGGGATGATTTCCATGGGTGATCTTGATGATGAAAGGTTCTTGATAATTATGATGTTCTTGATGATTAATTGGGGTTTTGATGATTATGTGTTGTTCTTGATGATTATGATGTTTTTGATGATTAATTGGTATTCTTGATGATTATGTGTTGTTCCTACCGAATCTTGCAATTAGAAGACGAATTGTATTCTTGTTGATATAAAAGTGATTAGAACCCTAGGTTGTATCGTATGATATTATTCTTGGATTATCGGGTGGGGAAATCGCATGTTTGGGTGTTGATTATGATTAGAAAAGCATGATAGGTTATGTGCCGTTCGTTTATCGTATTTGATCCGTTAATTGTCTATGTGTTGTCGTTAATTACGTTGAAAAGTGTCTAAGCATGGTTTCGGGTTCCACAATGGTTCCCGGGACGAAAAGTGGTGAAAAGAGTCAATGGGGGGTAGGTGGGGGGTAGGGGACCCACCACCTACCCGCGGCAATTCGGGCAGCTCCGGCAGCGGGCAGCCGGCGGGTGGACCCCCCACCCACCGGCTACCCGCTGGAATCTTCCCCCCCTCGGGACCCCGGCTTCCCCGTTTGATGTTTCCCCGATCCCTGTGGTGTCCCAACGGACCCCGTTTGTCGTGCCTATGTCTAGTTTGATAATTCAGGTACCGTTCGTAGGTTTATGAGTCCATTATATTGCATGCTAGTTGAATTGGTATCCCGTTGACCTAGGTGGAAGAAGTATGAACCCCTTAGGACTATTCCTAGTACGTGATGGATCACGCATAAGGTTGTTATACGCTTTATCCCCCTTCCCAATGTGTAATGTGGGTTGCATGTGCTTGCTATGTGTTATGTGTGCGTGTTGCCCCAATTCGGTTGCGATCGGATTGGTTATCCTGAGCTGCGGTTCAGAAGCCAACTACAGTCAGATGGGAATTCCTGGCTGCAGTCGGATGACGGTATCCTGGGCTGCGGTCCAGAAGCTGGTTGTAGTCAGATGGGAATTCCTGGCTACAGTCAGATGACACACTCTCTTGGGCTGCGGTCCACTGTTTGGTTGTGATCAAACATTATGATGAGCTGCGGTTCATCGGTCGGTTGCGATCGACCTCCCCGTGTTGCGATACGGGGCATGGTGCTGTGGGGCCGTGTTAGAGCTATATGCGCTGACCCGCATGTATGGGCATGCGAGAGGTCCTGTGGCGCCAACAACGTGCGTTATGTGTTGTGACATGGACGAGTTGTGATTATGAGTGTCTTGGGGGATGTGACTATGGGATTTATATTGGGGATTGTTCATGTTGGGTTATGATCATTGTTTATGCTCTGCCTTATCTGCCTTATCTGTTGTAAACTGCATATGCTCGTTATAACTGTTGCTTGTGTCCGACCTTATCTGTCGAGTCATTCCCGGTTTCAAAGCTAGAGTTCGTAGGATATATTCTCATGCTCAAAATGGTTTTCGTATATCTATATATATATTGCTATATGTATTGTATTTCAACGCGTTGGAGTGGGTTACCAGCATCTCTCGCTGAACAGATATATTTGGCTTTCAGGCACAGAAGAATAAGTCACTGGAGAGCGCTAGTACTCGGAACGTAGAAGTAGTTTGTCCCCTTTCGGCCTGCGTGCCATATTATGCATTTACATTATTGAGGATATTAGTTAGTTAGCCTGTGCACCTGGGTTCTCCAGCTCAGGTGTGGCATAGCACCTCGTACACTTGTATTATGTTTTGGGATTTAATGAGAAAATACCTTTATTTTATAAGTTTTAAATGTCTTGAAAATCTGGGGTGTTACATTATGAGTCTGTTATATTGCATGCTAGTTGAATTGGTATCCCGTTGACCTAGGTGGTAGAAGTATGAACCCCTTAGGACTATTCTTAGTATGTGATGGATCACGCATAGGCCCCCTTCCTAATGTGTAATGTGGGTTGCATGTGCTTGCTATGTGCTATATGTGTGTGTTACCCCAATTCGGTTGCGATCGGATTGGTTATCCTGAGCTGTGGTTCAGAAGCTGGCTGCGGTCAGATTGATACTCTTGGGCTGCGGTCCACCGTTTGGTTGCGATCAAACGTTTCTATATGAGCTGCGGTTCATCCTTTTCCTGGCTGCGGTCAGATGACATTCTCTTGGGCTGCGGTCCACTGTTTGGTTGCGATCAAACACTATGATGAGCTGCGGTTCATCGGTCGGTTGCGATCGACCCCTCCGTGTTGCTATACGGGGCAGGGTGCTGCGGGGCCGTGTCAGAGCTATATGCGCTGACCCTCATGTATGGGCATGCGATTGGTCATGTGGCGCCAACAAAGTGTGTTATGTGTTGTGATATGGATGAGTTGTGATTAATGAGTGTCTTGAAGGTTGTGACTACGGGTTTTATGTTGGGGACTGTTTACGTTGGGTTGTGGTTATTGTTTATGCGTTGCCCTATCTGCATTATCTGTTGTGAACTGCATATGCTCGTTATAACTGTTGCTTGTGTCTGGCCTTACCTGTAGAGTCATTCCCGGTTTTAAAGCTAGAGTTCGTAGGATATATCTTCATGCTCAAAATGGTTTTCGTATATCTATATATATCTCTATATGTATTGTATTTCAACGTGTTGGAGTGGGTTACCAGCATCTCTCGCTGAACAGATATATTTGGCTTTCAAGCACAGAAGATTAAGTCACTGGAGTGCGCTAGAACTTAGAAGTAGATAGTTTCCCTTTTGGCCTGCGTGCCACGTTTACGTATTTACGCTTTGAGGATATTAGTTAGTTAGTCTGTGCACATGGGTTCTCTAGCCCAGGTGTGGCATAGCACCCCGAACGCTTGTATTTATATCTTGGGATTTAATAAGATGCTACCTTTATTATAAGTTTTAAATGTCTTGAAAATCTAGGGTGTTACAGTTGGTATCAGAGCTTAAGTTTGACCCTAGGATAAGACTCTTAAGACCGGACTTTAGGACACTAGGCTTGAACTCTAGGTACTTAGGAACATAGGATCCAGGAATCTTAGGACGCGCAGTGAGATTGTGAAACCTACACATAACCTCCCCTCACTTCATCCCTCTCTAACTTACAGGAACCTCCCCCTACGCTTACCACACCAGGTAAGGGTGCGAATAGATAAGTTTACTTCCACAACTGGGTAACGTACACTTACCCGATACATCGCCTCGTCCTAACTCCCATCAAAAGACTTGACAAGGACCCTGACCAAAGAAAAGGAAGATTTGGATGACTACTAAGAAGAGGCGTTACAGTCAGGACTGCTAAAAAGGGACGGACTGCAATACGCACCAACCCAGGGTAACCACGATAACCCCCGAGTCAGACAAATGACATGCACCTTCCGACAAGTTGCCTTATCTCGGTAAACCCGGGTTGCGGCTACAACAAACAGGAAGGAGAACTAGGACACCTATTAAAGTAGCGAAGGAACGACACCATTAGTCGAATCTTTGGGTGCAAGTATATCGCGACACCTTGCGACCCCACCACCCCAATTTAAAATATCATCCGCCCTGAAACCCCAGCATCTTGATACCCCTATTTGTTGAAAACTCCCACCCCGAATCCTTAATTACCTTAAGAGCAAATATGCAACCGTCATGACCTTGCTCACCCTTTGCTGCGCTTAACCCAAACCCTCGGAAACCCTAAATTGTTATTGCCCTTACTCTAAGTTCATATCCCCACTCCGTTTGGAAACCCTGTTAAAAACCGTAGAGCAGCATAAGGCCCTTACCCTGCCCAGGGGCGTGAAGAACCGACATTCATTGATTCAATATTAAAATAAGTTGTTAGATAGGAATCGGCGAAGTAGGTGGAGATTACGAATACGTATCACCCCACCCTTGCACGAAAACCGTGAAGGCTTCACGAGAAACCATAGCCTGTACGTACGCCACCGAAGAACGCCATGCGTTGACAAGAGCGGGCAAACAAATACGTTCAATGTGTCAGGGGCCCTCTCTACAGAAAACATCGTCAAATAGGTGCAACAGGCCGAACCTCAAGGAGGACATAAAGCCTTGCTAAGAATTTCATCCACCAAGGAAGGGATGAAACCCAATAGAACAAGAAAGACTAACCCGAAACCCCCCTTACCCTTAAGAACCCTCGGCAAGGATTAGGAGTCAAGACCTAGGGGTTTGACCCACTAAACCGACTGGGTCCAGACTTCTGGACATCCGAGGGGAACGTGCACGGAAACCATCACGAGAATTCCCCTGGAAGCCATAGAGACGAAGGGGACTTCGACACGGGAAAAGAAGATCAAACGAAAATCTTAGAATCAAACAAAGCCAAGGAAAAGGGATCACCAGTTCGACTGCACGCCACAACCAAGCCCCAAACAGGCATAATCACTCGAAGCCAAGAGTCCTTAGCCCCTTTCCCTCCCCTTGCCAATCAAGTACCATTTCGTTAAAGAATCCGTCCTATCACTCCAAACCTCGCTCTTGATCCCTCATTGCAGACAAACCCGTACAAGGTGGCAACCTTCCTTCCTGTATTACGACCTTGAGACATCGACCCTATCCGCCCCTCGACTTTGAAACCTAGCCCTTGCACTCCTTACACCCCTTTAAACCCAGACCAAGAAAACATAGATATATATATATATATGTATGTATATCTACCTCTAGAACTCGTTCTTAAGGATCAATGAACATTGTACGATGAGGTGGACAACTTGTCTGGAGAACGCCCAATGCAGATCTTTATTCGTGGGAAGTGGTATGTGTTTGGTCCTGATGTTATTAACGAGTACTATGGCTTGCAAGGAGTCTAAGAGGACGCTATCACTGACTGGGATGCAATGGCCAAGACTATAACTGGTGGTCAAGCTGACAAATGGCCCACTAGAGATAAGGATACTTTGCCTAGCTCGCAGCTTACCTCCAAATATGTGATACTTCATCGTTTTGCATTGCACAACTGGCTTCCTTCAGCTCACTTCCACACTGCTGGCAAGCAATTGGCTAGTCTCCTATTCAGAATTGGAACGAAGATGACTATTGATCTGGGGGCGTGGATATATTATCACATTCTCACTCTGATCCACCCGAGAGAACAAAAGGTACGACTGCCCTTTCCAAATTTAATCTTTGGTATTCTTACATCTCAGCGTCTTGTACCTATGCCAAGTGAGGTGATCAGTCCATCACTCCTGTACACGGTCGACCGGCAGTTATTGAGTGGTGATCATATATGTGATGTTATACCGGTGTCTGGCCCCTCCAATTCTGAGACTGAAGCAGTGACAGATGACTCTCCACATGCACGGGATCTTCAACTCTCCATCCAACTTAAGGCTCGAGTTTCTGAGCTTGAAACAGTTCATGGCATAATTGAAAAACAGCTAACTAGAGCTCGGACGGAATTAGCCACTGTTCTTCTTCGATTGAGCCTGACAGAAGCCGCTGCAGCTGATCCAGTAAAGTCTGACATGGCTTTGGCTCTCCTTTGGCAAAAAGGGGGAGTATGACTCAGGGGGAGTTGTTCTCAGGGGGAGTTTGTGATTGGAGTTGTTTCTGTACCTTCTGGCCCTGGATGGGCGTTTGTGTGTTTGTGATGGCATCTAGTTAAACAACGGTTTCTTGACTTTGTTTTTGTTTCAGCATGATGTGTATGTTGTTTCCTTGTCTGCTTTGTAATCGAATTATTGTTTTGGATAATCCTATCTTTGATGTTTTGAGTATTATATGTTTTTTGAGTAGTCGAGTTGTTTTGCCAAATAATAGCCAAAGGGGGAGTTTGTTAGTGTTTTATTTGCTAAAAAAACCACAACTTATAATTGGCAATATTATTATGGCATACTAAGATAGGATTCATACTAGAGTCTGTTTTTGGTCTTCAAAGGACTGATCAATCAGTGACAACAATAGAGGGACGGACACAGAAGATCTGGTTTAAGAAGCTGGTTTCTATAAGGCTGTACGCGGAATGAGCAGACAAGTTTGGAAAGAAGATCAACGTATATTTTCGGGAAAGGAATGGACCTAATCTTCAAAGATTACATTCCTAAATTACAGTCCTACCTTCTACAATCAAAGATATCTATGGAGAGTATTTATTGATGGAACTATAAGTACTCTTATTCGACAAGAATTAGGGTTACGCCTTTGAGACAGACGAAACACTCCATATAGTTTTTATGAGAACTTATCTTTGATTTGAGTGTTCCGTCTCAACACAATATGTGTATGGTGATTATGATGATGAACATGAGAAGGATTCCTGCTGCTTAACCGAAATGACACTACGATCACAAGTTGTGGGAACAACTGAATAGAGCATCACTGAAGTGGATTGCATCAGAGTTGGCTCTCCAAGAGAAGGGATTTCCTTGGACTTCTGGATGCATGGCTCTCCATCTTCAACAATCCACTAAACTTGTGTAGACTGGGTACGTACCTTATGTGGGGCACTTGGGTGATATTATTGTTTCTCTACCTTTGTACATTGGATTATGATTTAGTGGATTGGACGCCTATGTGATCGTCCCCCAGACGTAGATACACATTGTATCGAACTAGGTAAACATCTTGTGTGTTGGTGTGTTGTGTTATCTCTGTCTTTTACTCTTACTGTGATCTATCTTACTGACAGATCTCATCAACAAATCAGTCAATCGAATTCGACAGTCTAATTACAGTAAACTTGATTAAGAATGAGAAAATGCAAAATTACATAGCCAAAGGGGGGGTTTGTTAGTGTTTTATTTGCTCAAAAAACCCCAACTTATAATTTGAAATATTATTATGGCATACTAAGATAGGATTAGCTTAGTATCAGTTTTGTTCTACAGAGGACTGATCAATCAGACACAACAACAACAGAGGGACTGACACTGAAGATCTATTTTAGGAAGCTGATTTCTATAAGGCTGTACGCGGTATGAGAAGACAAGTTTGGAAAGACGATCAGCGTATATCTTCTGTAAAGGTATGGACCGAATCTTCAAGATTACATTCTTCAAATAATATAGTTCTACGTTCTACAATCAAAGATATCTATGGAGAGTGTTTATTGATGGAACTATAAAGTACTCTTATTCGACGAGAATTAGGGTTACGCTTTTGACAGAGAAGAAACACTCCACTTGAGTTTATGAGATCTTATCTTTGATTCGACTGCACCTTCTCAACACAATATGTGTATGGTGATTATGATGATGAACATGACAAGGATTCCTGCTGCTTAAACGAAAGGACACTACGATCACACAGTTGTGGGAACGACTGAACAGAGCGTCACTGAAGTGGACTGCATCCGAGTTGGCTCTCCAAGTGAAGGGATTTCCTGTGAGTTCTGGATGCGTGGCTCTCCACCTTCAACAATTCACTAAACCTGTGTAGACTGGGTACGTACCTTGTGTGGGGCACTTGGGTGAGATTGTTATGTCTCTACCTTTGTACATTGGATTATGATTTAGTGGATTGGATGCGTATGTGATCGTCCCCCAGACGTAGATACACACTGTATCGAACTGGGTAAACATCTTGTGTGTTGATGTGTGTCGTTATCTCTTTCTTTTATCTTTACCAAGATCTATCTTTCTGACTGATCTCATCAACAAATTAGTCAGTCGATTTTATCAGCATATTAATCCAGTAATCTTGACTTAGAATGAGGAAATGCAAAATTACAGTTACAACAATGTTCTTAATGAGATTTGGACACTTGATGTCAGCATGGTTATAACTATTTATTTTGGACATATTAGTGTACTATATTAGTGGTAAAAATAATTAATTTTAAATATTTATAAAATAATATATGAGTTGAAATATAAATATCATGATATGGCAGGAATGATGTTAGCGCCACGTAAATTAAGTTAACGGTAATATTAACACCGTTAACTATTGTCCTTTGTTTCACCACTTTTTAATGTAGAGGGACGAAATTGAATAGAATAAAGGTACAAGAACTAAATGGAACAAAACACTATAATACATGGCTCTAATATGTACTTTGACCTATTCCTAATCAATTTTTGTACTACCTAACAAAACAAAAAATAAATTGGAAGTTAATTACGTGTTTTGATTCCAAAAATTTTGACAACACACAAATGTATTCTTTTCAAGTCCTTTCATTTTCGACAACAAACCGTGGAGACCGCCATTACAATTTGCACTCATATACTGTTGCAGATTGAGAGCAGAGAAAGGTGAACTGAATGTTGGAAAATATTCGCAACGTCAACGTGCAAGCTGGGCACCTTTTAAAAAACACGGACACAATGGATGTACGACTGAAAAGAAGTCTGTGCCGTGTTATAATAACACTACCTTAAAAGCATTATTTGCCCGGTGACGGTGCAGTCAACAAATCGGTACGCTTTCAACAAGCTACACAGAATAACCACGCTAAGCTCGCATCAGCTTAAACGTAGCTGAACCTCACAATTGCTCAGAATTTAACTAGCAGACATAGAAAGAACGGAGAAAGGAAATGTTTTCTGGGGTGTGTTTAAACTCAAAGGCAAGCCCTGTTTAAATAATAGAGGCCAAGTAATTTAGGTCTCACATTATTTAAACGATCTTAACCACTCATTAATTTGTGGTTAAGGTTAAACCACCACATAATTAATGAGTGGCTTGCATTTTTCCCAACAATCCCCCACAAATGCAAGGGAATGGAAAAAAGATGCCTGAACAATACAAATGAGTTGATCTTAATGTCAGTGTTTGTGAACTTGAACTGACACGTAGTAACACTGAGTAATTTTCTTTCCGAGAGTGATATGAATCTTGAACTCATCGGTTAGATAAATTTTGAACTCTAATGCACACACCAACTCAAAAAGCAGGTTCTACGAAAGTCAAACTCTTTGACTTCTTATGAATACCCTTAGTATTCAAGTCTGTTACGTCTATCTTAATATAGACCTCCACCCTTTCAAAGTCTATCTCAACATAGACTTTTAATTCTGACAAGTTTTATCGCATTGTAGATTTTTATGTCTTGTCAAGTCCATCTCAATATAGACTTTTAACTCTACAAAGTCTATCTCAGTATAGACCACCTGTAAAGGTTTATAGAGTAATTAAAGACATAAATCAGTTCTAAGCCTTTTCTTTCTATCATAGGCACTCTTCTTTGCAATGCAAATGATAGTTTGTGAATCGCAATGTGGTGAAGGTGTTAGACACCCCCACAACTGCACGGTTATCACCATGTTTCTTAGCCACACAGCTTCTTGGGATAACCCCATCATCTTTCATAAGAGGCGGTTAGCCCTTTTCCACTCAAGCAGGGATCTCTTTAAGTCACCAAGAGCACTTTGTACTCATGTCATTATGCGGTAAATTCATCAGGTTTGTCTCAACAAAACCACCCTTCTCAAAGAGTTATGAATTTATTAAGAGTTGTGGCTCAACCTCACAAGTACGCACATCGTAGGAATGACCAACTAGTGTACTATTTTGTAACTCTTTCCATGGCTTCGTTTGACCACAGAAGTGCGACCCACCACGAATTCATTACCACTTGGACTTTAAGTCCTTTCAATGATTCAGTGACTAACCCTTATAATTAGCCCTCAAGTAAGTTGATTCTCTTGATCAAACTTACATGCAGTTTGACAAGTACTTCATTTACTCGTAAATAATCCCTTGAGATTTTCATGCTTAACATGAAACATTCTCTTTCATCATTATTCTAAATACCATAGAGAAACTTTTGATGAAAATATAAGGAGTTAATAACCCCCCACAATGCAACACTTACAAATATTTTTGTCAAAGGTATTTGATCTCTTACCCAGATTAATCATTGGTGCTCTAATATTAGCCCCTTTGTAAACCGAGTTTTGCTAATTTCCCCTGTGGAGAATTATAGTAGCTCTGTACTTTACCTGATACATACTCAACAGTTGAATATAATTCAACAAACTTGGTTATCTCAACTTATCATGATTACCCTTTAACTAGGAATTATAGGTATTTTAATACGACTCAACCAAGAATTTAAATTATATATATATATATATATATATATATATATATATATATATACAAATGCTCATTGTTAGTAAGTCATAGAGAAAATGTTGTTCACATGCTACATCAAGTTGAACAACCTACTCACAAATTTCACATTATATTCTTATAAGAAATTAATCTCATACACCATGAATATGTTCTAGCTCATATCTATTAGGAAATATCTCTCAACAATGAGACTTTAGAGTTGTCACTTGCACAATTTTTCCTTCACTTGAAGAAATTAAAAATTCATATAAAGCATTCATATGATGCAGATCAATATTACTATTGCAGTAACTCAACCATTTCTATTGCAAGGGTTTGATTGTTTAACAACATATGAAAGCCAATCTCATTTCAGGTGAAGATCAAGTGGCACTCTAACAAGCCTGCATTGTAACACCCCGTGTTACGACCCCTAAAACCAATTAATCATTTAACCAATTATCCAAAGAAAGAATTAAATTACAATAATTAATTTGGAAAAGGCCCACCATAGTCCGTGGGCCCTCTTCTCTAAACCCAACCCCTAGTCCTAAAAGGAATAGAGTTAGCAAGCCTATAGTATTTGGACCCCAATTAGGACTCTTAGATATATAAATAGGGGACATAGGAGGCACCTAGAACCCCCACCACAATAATCCCTCACCACACAAGAAGTTTCAAGAATTCCCCTTGGAGAAATCAAATAAGAAGAAAGCTTCAAGAAAGACCCTTCATAGCCAAGGAATTAATTAAGGCTAAAAGGTAACCCATGTCTCAACAAAACCTATTTTCATAGCTATGATTCCCCTCTTAGGATTTCCCCCATATTCTTGTGTGTTGATGATTCGTTATAATGATCTTGATAATTGGTGTTATGATTCCATGGGTGATCTTGATGATAAGAGGTTCTTGAAGTTCTTGACGATTTTATGGTGTTCTTGATGTTCTTGATGATTATATGATGTTCTTGGTGTTTATATGATATTCCTACCGAATCTTGATATTAGAAGACGAATTGTGTTCTTGTTGATTTAAAAATAATTAGAACCCTAGGTTGTATCGTGGAATTCGTATGGTATTATTCTTGGTATATTGGGTGGGAATTCGTATGTTTGGGTGTTGATTATGTTTAGAAAAGCATGATAGGTTATGTGTCGTATGTTCTTGCTACGTGTTGTTGTCAATTGCGTTTGAAAGTGTCCAAGCATGGTCTCGGGTTCCACAATGGTTCCCGGGGCGTTTTTCTGTGATGAAAGAGTCAGTGGGGGGTAGGGGACCCGCTGCCCGGAAAGCTGCCGCCGGCGGGTGACCCCTCACCCACCGGCTACCCGTTGGATTTTACCCCACCTTGGGATTTTGGCTTCCCCGTTTGATGTTCCCCCGACCCCCGTGGTGTCCCAACGGACTCCGTCTATCGTGCCTAAGTCTAGTTTGATGTTTCGGGTACCGTTCGTAGGATAATTGAGTCTTATATATCGCATGCTAGTTGCATTGGTATCCCGTTGGCCTAGGTGAAAGAAGTATGAACCCCTTAGGAGTATTCCTAGTTTGTGGATGACCACGCATAGCTTTCATTATACGTTTTCTCCCCTCCCCAATGTGTTTATGTGGGTTGCATGTGCTTGCTATATGTTATGTGTGCATGATACCCCAATTCGGTTGCGATCGAATTGGTTATTCCTGAGCTGCAGTTCAGAAGCTGGCTACGGTCAGATTTACACTTTTTCGGGCTACGGTCCACCGTTTGGTTGCGCTCAAACGTTTTACATGAGCTGCGGTTCATATTTCCTGGTTGCGGTCAGATGACATACTCTTAGGCTGCGGTCCACTGTTTGGTTGCGATCAAACTATGATGAGCTGCGGTTCATCGGTCGGTTGCGATCGACCCTCCGTGTTGCGATACGGGGCAGGCTGCTGCGGGGCAGTGTCAGAGCTATATGCGCTGACCCTCATGTATGGGCATGCGATTGGTCCTGTGGCGCCAACAAAGTGTGCTATGTGATGAGATATGGATGATTGGATTGTTATGGAAGCGTGACCCTAGGATACATGCTAGTAACTATATATGCTTGTTTATGACTATTGGCTGTGCTTATCTCTATCTGTCAAATCTGTTCCCTACGCCTGTGCATTGTGCATGCTTGATTATGACTGTTGGTTGTGCTTATCCCTATCTGTAGAGTCTAATCCCCGTTTTGAAAGCTAGAGTCTCTTAGGATATATCTTCATGCTTCGAAATGGTTTTTCATATATCTATGTATATATCTATATATTGTATTTCAATGCGTTGGAGTGGGTTACCAGCATCTCTCGCTGAACAGATATATTTGGCTTTCAGGCACAGACGAGTAGATCACCGGAGCGCGCTAGAGGCTTGGGGCGTAGATTAGATAGTTTTCCCTTTCGGCCTGCGTGCCATGATTTCGTATTGATACTGTTTGAGGTTTTAGAATTTAGCCTGTGCACCTGAGTTCTCTAGCTCAGGTGTGGCATAACACCCCGTATTCTTATAAACGTTTTGGGATTTGTGATCATTTACCTTTGTTATACAGTCTTTAAAAGTTTTGAAATTCCGGGGTGTTACAGTTGGTATCAGAGCCTAAGTTCGACCCTAGGATAAGACTAAACTTTAAGACATTAGGCTTCAGGATACTTAGGGACATAGGACTCAGGAATCTTAGGACGCGCGGTGAGACTGTGAAACCTACACATAACCTCCCCTCACTTCATCCCTCCCCTATTAAAAGAAAACTTTCCCCGCTTAACACATCAAAATAAGGGCACCGGACTCTAACTTAACATTCCTATAAACGTTGACCCAAAAGAACGACAGCATGGCACCAAACAGAAAACAATCAAGGACTCCAGAACCCGCCACACACGACCCCCTGACCCAAACTCTGCAACAACTAACGCAAGTCACCAAGGCATTGAGCGACGTGGCTCTTCGCAACAACAGACTCCCACCACCCCCATCAAACGCAAACTCAGACGTCGCCGGACAAGTTTCAAATCATCGACCACCCACGTTCTCAAGAGAAGAAGATCCCGTATTCATGAAGGAATGGATCCGGACCTTCGACAAAATTCTGGGGTTAGTAGAATGCCGAGAAGAACGTCGCGTAGAGATAGCCTCGTTCTACTTCGGGCACGAGGCAGACCTTTGGTGGATCCACGAAGGACCCGCTTACCAACAAGAACCAGGGTTCGACTGGGAAAGACTCAAAGCACGACTACAAGAGTGATTCTATCCAACACACGTAAAAGCATCTATGTACGAAGAGTTCCTCCATTTGAAACAAGGAACGACTACCGTCATGGAGTACCATAAGCGATTCCTCGAACTAGCACGCTTCGCGCCAGAACTAGTGGTTCGTATCGGGCCTCAACTTCGAAGCCCGAAAGGCACTAGTGGTAAGCAGACCTCGAACCCTCAACGAGGCTTACTCCAGTGCCGCAAATCTCTATCGAATCCAACTACTCCAACGCGGGGTTCAAGAACAGATACAAAAGAGAACCACCGCGGGTAGAACACCACCCGTAAAAAGAACAAGAAACGACACCAACACAAGACCGAGCAACCTGGCCAGCCAAAGGCCACCCCTAGGGAACAACGAAGCCAGCACCAGAAGCTTCCCTTGCCCGAAATGCAACAAAAGCCATAGAGGCAAGGATTGCATGGGCAATCCCTAGCGATGCTTCAACTGCGGAGAGGAAGGACACAAGGCCTTCCAGTGCACTCAACCCCAAAAGCCACGCACCACTCACCAAGGAAACTACGGCACTCCCGGGAAGATATTTGTCATGAGCCGCACCCAGGCCGAACTTGGGAACGAGAGCAACCACGAAGGAGGGAACCTAACCCCAGAAGACGAGGACCACCCAAACCCCGCGGAAGAGAACCAAGAAGACGAATTCTGTCTAGGATAGACCGGCAATTTCCTTGTAACCACTTTCGTAGTGGAACTACTTACTTAGCTTAATTAGTTCAGAATTATTATAAATAAAAGATTAGATCGAAATTCGATCCTACTTACGGGGGTGGAACTAAAATTATACAAACAAGCCAGGCCTCTCACCACTAAAAGAAAAAAGAAGGAAAAAGGACAAGGCCACACCATCAAAAAGCCTAGTGTTGCCAATATGAATTAAACCCTTGACTTCCCACTTACAAGACCAAGGTTTTAACCACTAGGCCAAATGTGTTTCTTGAAATCTCAAGGGGACACTCCCCTCTTAAAACCCCCACAAATCCCTAAAACCCACAAAATCCCCAAATCAAAAACCCTTCTTCTTCTTCCTCTTCCTCACTTTCTCCCCTTCCCTCTTCCACAACACCTCACCCCCCCCCCCCCTCGACGCCGGATCCCGAGGCCGCCGCCACCAGCGACCAAGCTACGCCGGCCGCCTGGGCCGTACCCGCTGCATGCCGCCACTGCCGCCGGTGAAGGCCGCGACACCAGCACCACCCGTCGTCCACCTGGACGGCGCCCGCTGCCACACACCACCCGACGCCACCACAACGTCGTCACCTCCCTTCGCCGAGCCGACGCTGGAACTCAGCTCGCCGTCGCCTCCCTCGCAAACGGAGAAAACCGCCCGCCGGAAAACTCACCGGCAAACGCGCCGGGGACCCACCGGAAAAGTATCATCTACCCCAAGATGCCGAAGAAACCCCTCGGAACCCGTACCCCGGAATGGAGCAACGCCGGCTACACCGTGATAGGAGGTAAAGCCCTTGAACCCGACCAATTTTCTCCGGAATTGGTCGATATGCTTAATCATCAAGGCCTTCTGGATACTTACCTCACCATCAAGGGGGATACGTACCCCGAATTGGTAAAAGAGTTCTATCAACACCTAGTGGCCACCAAACAGGGTGATAAGCTAGAAATCACCACCAAGGTCCGCGGCAAGGAAATTATACTCTCCGAAGGCCGCTTGGCCAAACTCTTGAAATTGACCACCACGGGTGTGTCAAACTACGACTGAAAGGGGTGGATTGATACCCAAAATACGGGGTACAAGAACTACCTCGGGTACCTACTCGGGAAAGAGGAAGGATTCACCTTGGCCACACGACGAATAGGAAGTGGCTATCAGCGGAGCAAAAGATATTGGTTATGATTGTAACCGATAGCCTCTGGCCCACAAACAATAAGAGCAAGGACGTGGGGAGTTTAGAGTGCACCTTTGCCTATCTCTTGAAACACAAAATCAAGTTCAACCTGGCGGCCCTCATGCTGAAACACATGGAGTTTTGCAAAACAAGCAACCGACTTAGCCTACCCTACGGGATGATCCTAAGCTGGATCATGGAGAAAAAGGGGGTAGACCTAAGCCACACTGAGGTTAAGACTGCAAACGGCATGATCTTTAACACCCAGAACCTCCGCCGCAATGATATCTACTACACTGGAGGGGGACAATACCTCACCCTCGAAGAAATCTGCTTAAAACCCGAGGAGGAGCGAAGAGAATTGGTCGACCAATTGGACATCTCCAACAAAAAGCTCAAACGGGCAATGCAAGAATGTGGGGGTCTGGAGGGAAATGAAGACCAGGAGGAGGATGACGAGCCTAATCCATAGGCGCACCCACGAACAGGAGGGAACCCAAGGGAACAAGACGAGGGCTCAGTCAATGAGCACATCCTAGCACAACTCAACCGGCAAAACCAAATCATGGAGGAAGGGTTTTCGTCCTTAATCCGTACGACACGCGCATTAGATCAGAGGGTGGCAGTAATCGAGGCCACCTTGGGCACTCGCAGGGCATCCAGCTCCGGAGCAGGAAACCAAGGTAGACCCAAATGTCCCTATCACCACGACACCAGAAGTCCAGTCTACCCTAGCAAGGACAAAACGTGGGGCCTCGTTCCTAACCAGGAGGCCAAAATGCGGGATGTCCAGGGGTGAAAGAATGGATTAACACACCGGGCTTCGGGGACGAAGCCCCTCGTAAAGGGGGGAGAGTGTAACACCCCGTGTTACGACCCCTAAAACCAATTAATCATTTAACCAATTATCCAAAGAAAGAATTAAATTACAATAATTAATTTGGAAAAGGCCCACCATAGTCCGTGGGCCCTCTTCTCTAAACCCAACCCCTAGTCCTAAAAGGAATAGAGTTAGCAAGCCTATAGTATTTGGACCCCAATTAGGACTCTTAGATATATAAATAGGGGACATAGGAGGCACCAAGAACCCCCACCACAATAATCCCTCATCACACAAGAAGTTCCAAGAATTCCCCTAGGAGAAATCAAGAAAGAAGAAAGCTTCAAGAAAGACCCTTCATAGCCAATGAATTAATTAAGGCTAAAACGTAATCCATGTCTCAACAAAACCTATTTTCATAGCTATGATTCCCCTCTTAGGATTTCCCCAATATTCTTGTGTGTTGATGATTCGTTATAATGATCTTGATAATTGGTATTATGATTCCATGGGTGATCTTGATGATAAGAGGTTCTTGATGTTCTTGATGTTCTTGATGATTATATGATGTTCTTGAGGTTTATATGATATTCCTACCGAATCTTGATATTAGAAGACGAATTGTGTTGTTGATTTAAAAATAATTAGAACCCTAGGTTGTATCGTGGAATTTGTATGGTATTATTCTTGGTATATTGGGTGGGAATTCGTATGTTTGGGTGTTGATTATGTTTAGAAAAGCATGATAGGTTATGTGTCGTATGTTCTTGCTACGTGTTGTTGTCAATTGCGTTTGAAAGTGTGTAAGATGGTCTCGGGTTACACAATGGTTCCCGGGGCGTTTTTCTATGATGAAAGAGTCAGTGGGGGGTAGGTGGGGGTAGGTGACCCGCCACCTACCCGCGGCCAATGTTGGTAACGCCCGCAACGGGCAGCCGGCGGGCGGGCAGCGGGCAGCCGGCGGGCGGGCTGCTGCCTGCCGGGCACCCGTTGCCCGGAAAGCTGCCGTCTGCGGGCAGCCGGCGGGTGACCCCTCACCCACCGGCTACCCGCTGGATTTTACCCCACCTTGGGATTTTGGCTTCCCCGTTTGATGTTCCCCCGACCCCCGTGGTGTCCCAACGGACTCCGTCTATCGTGCCTAAGTCTAGTTTGATGTTTCGGGTACCGTTCGTAGGATAATTGAGTCTTATATATCGCATGCTAGTTGAATTGGTATCCCGTTGGCCTAGGTGAAAGAAGTATGAACCCCTTAGGAGTATTCCTAATTTGTGGATGACCACGCATAGGTTTCATTATACGTTTTCTCCCCTCCCCAATGTGTTAATGTGGGTTGCATGTGCTTGCTATGTGTTATGTGTGCATGATACCCCAATTCGGTTGCGATCGAATTGGTTATTCCTGAGCTACGGTTCAGAAGCTGGCTGCGGTCAGATTTACACTTTCTCGGGCTACGGTCCACCGTTTGGTTGCGATCAAACATTTTACATGAGCTGCGGTTCATATTTCCTGGCTGCGGTCAGATGACATACTCTTGGGCTGTGGTCCACTGTTTGGTTGCGATCAAACTATGATGAGCTGCGGTTCATCGGTCGGTTGCGATCGACCCCTCCGTGTTGCGATACGGGGCCGGGTGCTGCGGGGCCGTGTCAGAGCTATATGCACTGACCCTCATGTATGGGCATGCGATTGGTCCTGTGGCGCCAACAAAGTGTGCTATGTGATGAGATATGGATGATTGGATTGTTATGGAAGCGTGACCCTATGATACATGCTAGTAACTGTATATGCTTGTTTGTGACTATTGGCTGTGCTTATCTCTATCTGTCGAATCTGTTCCCTACGCCTGCGAATTGTGCATGCTTGATTATGACTGTTGGTTGTGCCTATCCCTATCTGTCGAGTCTAATCCCCGTTTTGAAAGCTAGAGTCTCTTAGGATATATCTTCATGCTTCGAAATGGTTTGTCATATATCTATGTATATATCTATATATTGTATTTCAACGCGTTGGAGTGGGTTACCAGCATCTCTCGCTGAACAGATATATTTGGCTTTCAGGCACAGACGAGTAGATCACCGGAGCGCGCTAGAGGCTTGGGGCGTAGATTAGATAGTTTTCCCTTTCGGCCAGCGTGCCATGATTTCGTATTGACACTGTTTGAGGTTTTAGAATTTAGCTTGTGCACCTGAGTTCTCTAGCTCAGGTGTGGCATAACACCCCGTATTCTTATAAGCGTTTTGGGATTTATGATCATTTACCTTTGATATGCAGTCTTTAAAAGTTTTGAAATTTCGGGGTGTTACATGCATGATCAGCACCCTACTTCTTAAAACTCCCAAGTCCAGTGGTGAAACCAAAGTTTACTTAAAAACCAGAGTATTCAAGATGGATAACTTTTCCATGCTACCACCACAGTGTGAGTAAAGCCTTGGAATTTAGTCTCAGTACACAATTCAGATATTTAAGATTAAGTGACTGAAAAGCATATATGTATCTCATCAAATAGTGCAATGTTTGTAACATATCCACAATATAACACATAATGTTATAAATTTGACATGTGCGTAAGTACCCAATTTATAAGCTTTAAATCAAAATGATGATTTAATCACTTAGATATTATTAAACCAACACTTCTACGATAACAAAATCATAAAGCTCATCCATGTGAATAATAACAATTCACTTATCCTTGTGTACACTGATGTTAATTTTCTCTATAATATTCAAAGCACTCACCATATAAAATATGAAATGGCGATTTCTAAAAGTTTGTCACAATATAGATTTCACGTTTCAAATGCTTTCAAAACATAATAATCAAATGGATGCAAAGATATAGACAAACCATCTTCTAAATTATGCCATTACAATAGCTTTATGGGAATATGGTCAATGCCCAATAATATATGATTACTTGTGCTCAAAAATAATCATCTGCATTTGATAATCTATTATCATATAAATATGCATGTGTCATATTAAAATATGAGGAAACAAACCTCATCGGAGTATGGTCAAAGCTCCGATATGAACCCAATAATTATTTCTGTTGTACTCCCTTACTTAAAGGTTACACATAAGCCGAAGTAGTGTGCTTACCAGTATTGTTTTGTATGAAGGTGATGCCTTCCACTGCTTATCTCTGTTGTTGCTACACCATCATGTCGCCAAAAATTATTATAATCTGCTTCATGATTCGAGTAGTTGACTGTTACTATAATAACGTTTTAACTGTTGGAAAATATCCGCAACGTCAACGCGCAAGCTGGGCACCTTTTAAGAAACACGGACACAATAGATGTATGGCTGAAAAGAAGTCTGTGCCATGTTATAATAACACTGCCTTAAAAGCGTTATTTTCCCGGTGACGGTGCAATCGACAAACCGGTACGCTTTCGACAGGCTACATAGAATAACAACGCTAAGCTCGCACCAGCTTAAACGTAGCTGAAACTCACTATTGCTCAGACTTTAACTAGCAGACATAGAATGAAGAGAGAAAGGAAATGTTTTCCTGGGTGTGTTTAAACTCGAAGGCAAGCCATGTTTAAATAATAGAGGCCAAGTAATTTAGGCCTCATATTATTGAAAGGATCTTAACAACTCATTAATTTGTGGTAAAGGATAAACCACCACATAATTAATGAGTGGCTTGCATTTTTCCCAACACTAAAAACTGTATTATTTTGTTGTACTTTACAATAGGAAGAAGAGAGAGCTTTTATATAAAAGGAAAGAGCTAGCTGCTTGTAACTAACTAACTTCCAACTCGTAACTAACTAAGTTGCTGAAATACAAAGGACAGTAGATATACAGGAGATTATAATCCTAAAAGCCCCCCTAAAGTTGGATTGTACAAGTCAAGCAATCCAAGCATGGAAATATAGCCACGGAAACAGTGGCTTTCTTTTTCGATTTCCATGAAATCAAAACATCTCCTAGAAAAACACATAATCCAGTTATTGATTTTTTTGTATCAACACATGCTCCCCAGTCTGAATTAGGAAAAGCTTGTAACTGTAAGTTGGAGACTACTGGAAAGAAAATACCTTGGCCAGGAGCAGCTTTTATGTATCTTAATACTCTGTGAGCAGCTTGAAGGTGTAAGTGGGTAGGTTTGTCCAGAAATTGAGATAACTGCTTTGTGGCAAACACAATCTCAGGTGTAGTGATGGTTAGACAAAGTAGTTTGTCCACTATTCTTCTGTACTGAGCATTGTCTTAAAGAGGCTCACCTTCACTTTTTCTTAGTTTATGTGAGGGAACTGTAAGACTATGGACAAGTTTGGATTCTATGAAACCTGTATCAGCAAGTAATTCTAAAGCGTACTTCCTTTGGCAACCTGCAATGCCCTTCTTGTGCCTGGCCACCTCCAAACCAAGAAAGTATTTCATAGGCCCCAAGTCTTTTAATTGGAACCTTTCATTGATCTGTGCTTTGACTTCTTGTATAGCTTCTAAGTGAGCACTTGCAACCACTATATCATCCACATATACTAATAGGGCTAAAAAGGACTTACCAACCCCTTTTATGAATAGGGAATTGTTAGGCAGGGAATGTTTGAACCCCATACTTTGTAGATCATCATTCAACTTAGTATTCCACTGTCTGCGCTCTGGATTATCTTCATAACGATTGTGAACCTGCAATAATTCATTGCGATCTGAAGCCAAGAAATGTTCTCTTTGATAAAAACATGACTGGGTGTGTAAGCGATTTCGGATTAGCAAGATTTGTACAAACAAGGATTTAAAGCTCATCAGAAATCCAAAGTTCTACAGGAGGGGTTCGAGGAACTATTGGTTATGCACCACCTGGTACGTATGTATGCATGATAAGTACTATAATAATCCTCGATCTTTTAACTGTCAAATTTGTATACTCTTCTAATCTAGTATACATTTGTTATTCTTATTTGGGATTAGAACATTGATTTGGAAGCAAACCATCAAAATCAGGTTATGTATATAGTTTTGGCATACTAATCTTGGAAATGCTCACCGGGAAGAAACCTACAGATGAAGTGTTCGGAGGTGACTTAAACCTTCACAACTATGCTAAGGTTGCTTTACCAGACAGTGGGGTGGAGATTGTGGATCCAATAATTCTCCAAGAAAGAGATGAACAGACAAAAACCAAGAACAAAGTCGTCAAATCACACAACTTTGAAGTGTGCTTAGGTTGTATGATCCAAATTGGGGTTGCCTGTTCCAAAGAATCCCCAGCTGATAGAATGAAGATTAGTGATGTCGTTAGTGAATTAAATAAATCAAGGAAATCCTTCTTGATTCAAGCTTAGGACTTAGGAGTTTGTTTCATTATATTATTTAAATTTGTCTTTTCTATCATTAAATTTAAAAAAAAAAATTAAAACATGTATGTGTGATGTGTTGGTGTTTTAAATGACAATTATTATCTCTTTCCTTCCCCTTTTTATTTCGGCAAATTAAATTTGTTGGTGAAATTCTATAAAACGACCTTGGAGCTTGCTTTTACTACATAAGCTTAATTAGACTATTCATTAAATAAAATGACATGCATTCTCTTGGCTTCAGGGCATCAGGGAAATTATCTAAAACATCAAAAACAAGAGAATAATGGCCCTATTTGCTAAAATAGTTAGTCTATCAACCAATTTTGGCTTGTTTGACAATTGTTAGCCGACGCCGTATAGTAATTATTTAATTTATTTCTTTTTTATATTAAGCATACGACGTCGGCTACGTAATCAGCCGACGCCGTATGTATTATAATAATAATTTTTTTTTATTTAAATAGAATACGGCGTCGGCTTTTTTAATTAGCCGACGCCGTATCTTATTTTAATTCCTATTTTTTTTATTTAAATAGCTTACGACGTCGCTAATTAATTAGCCGACGTCGTATGATATTTAAATTTCATTTTTTTAAAAAAAATTAGTTTACGACGTCGGTCAATTAAGTCGGCCGAAGTCGTAATTATTTTACTTTTTTTTTTTAATTTTGATTATATATGACGTCGGTTATTTGTTATAACCGACGTCATATGTATTAAAAAAATAATAATAATAATTTTAAATATTTAACATCGGATTTTAGAAAATCCGACGTTAAAATGTTGACGTTAAAACCGTTTTCTGTAGTAGTGTACCCATGGAATCATCCCACCAATCATCAATAATAATTATCACAAATAATCAATACACAATAATAATTGGAAATCCTAAGAGGGGAAACATAGCTATGAAAATAGGTTTTGTTGAGACATGGGTTACCTCTTAGCCTTAAGTAATTCCTTGGCTATGAAGGGTCTTTCTTTAAGCTTTCTTGCTTTCTTGATTTCTTCTAAGGGAATTCTTGGAGCTCTTTGGGTGGTGAGAGATTATTGTGGTGGGGGGGTTCTAGGTGCCTCTTAAGTCCCCTATTTATATATTTAGGAGTCCTAATTAGGATCTAATATTATAGGCTTGCTAATTCTATTCCTTTTGGGACTAAGGGTTGGGTTTAGGGATAAGGGCCCATGGACTATGGTGGGCCTTTCTTGATTAATTATTGTGATTTAATTCTTTCTTTTGGGTAATTGGTTAAATGATTAATTGGTTTTAGGGATCGTAACACGGGGCGTTACAGCCGCACAAAACACCAGGCCACCCACAGAAATGGATGGTTTCATTCCACGAGGCCATGACACCAAATGGATCATCTTTTATCATTTTTTTGAATTCAAGAAGTGAGATAATGTCGGTCTCATTGCCTGGTAGCTTGGAGGTATATGAAATAAGGGCAGCTCCTAGAGCCAAGAAAGTGAAGAAATACATAGAAAAGATAGGTTTAGTAGGAAAAGCCATCATTAGTGTGGTGTAAGTGAAGTGCCAAAGGAAGGTAAATGGTGGTAAGAATCAGACTATAGGAGTAAAAGATAGGAATCCACTTATACTAAGTGTCATAATGCGATAACCCAAACAAAGAAGAGTATATGAAAATGAAATTAAATTCTTTGCTATATATTTTGTATAAATTCAGACAAAGAAGAGTAAACATTTTTTTTTATTTACATGAAAGTTTACCACCGCTATTCGAACGTGTGTTCTACGCAAAAGCTACCTTGTGACCTTAACCACCAAAGGACTTGTGACACCCCAGAAAGTATTCTTATAAACCCAAATTAATATTCCAAAAGGATGGATTTAATCCTCTTAATTACCTTTTCAATTCTTTTTGTAATTTTTCCTTGAACCTAATTAAGGGATTTATTTGGAACCAATTCCCTAACCTTTTAATCCGGTCAATGGATTGGACCTTTATTTAATGAGCCTTTGGACCTTAGCTTTTGTTTAAAAGAAGGGCATGTTCTTTCTAGCGTTTTTATGAAAATAGGAAGCCCACAATTGTCATTTCAGATTTTCTAGCTTAGAACCCAAGCTACAACCTAAAGACACGCACCATTGCATCCCTACACTTAGCCAAACATAGTCTCAAACATTTCAGCTTCATCACCCTACTCTCTCACGCCATTTTCCCTTCTCCAACCCTACCAAGAGTGTCCCTCATTTCCCCAACTAAGAAGACTAACAAGATTTCATCTTTCTCTATGACCAACCTTAGGAGGGGTAAGTATTAGGTGTTTATAGTTTTATTTCTTGGTATTGCAACTCTATCATATAAGTCTTTTTCCTTTGTGTGTTGGGTTTGGGTTTGTGATGAAGATCCCATTGAGGAGGACTTGCACGAGTGATATTAGAGGATTTGGATGGTTTGCTAAGCTAAGAAGGTAACCCTATGTCCAGCAAAACCTATTTTCCTTGCGCAAATGTATTTCTTGACGATCATGTGTGGTGTGGTGCATATTCTTATGATTATACTATTGTAGAGCTTGTATTTAGGGTTATGTGATACTATTTGATGAGTTATTCCTTCCATTCAAGTCATACTTTTTGTGGATGTGAGTATTGATGAGTTTGGAAATGGATTTCACATTCTTGACATTTTTCCCCGAAATTTCTTCTTGCTTCCGGTCTGCGTACCAGCGAGTACTTTGGGCGGGCATCAAAGTACCCGCCGATACAGAGTTCAACCAGTAGGGGTTCGGCGGGTGGTTTGGTACCCGCTGGGATGAGTTTAGGAATTTTGTTATTCATTGACAAAGCGATAAGATTTACATAATATACTATCAGTAGATAGTTCCTATACAGAAGGCTACTGAAGAGGTCTAAACAACTAACATATGACTAATAATTATAATATATGCTAATACTCCCCCTCAAGCACAAGGTTGAGCAGCGACAACATTGAGCTTGGTACGTAGCTCCCCAAACCGTTGTGCTGCGAGCGGTTTGGTGAAGATATCTGCTAGCCGATCTTTAGTTGAGACGAAATTGACCTTAAAGTCACCAGAGGACACCTTGGCTCGAACGAAGTGATAGTCGACTTCAACATGCTTAGTCCTGGTGGGGAAGACTGGATTGACACAGAGATAAGTGGCTCCCAGATTATCACACCACAGTGTAGCCAGTGAACCAGAGTGTAAGTCTAGTTCTCGCAGAAGAGAAATTACCCAGGTGACCTCAGCTGAAACATCTGCAAGACCCTTGTATTCAGCTTCAGTCGAGGAACGTGCGACGGTGCGCTGTTTGCAAGAAACCCAAGAAACCAGATTGGTCCCAAGAAACACTACATACCCACTGGTGGACTTCCGATCGTTGGGGCAGCCGGCCCAATCCGAATCAGAGAATGCATGGATGTCAGCGGACGGTGATGAAGATAAATGTAATCCAAGATCCAACGTGCCCTTGACATACCTGAAAACCCGTTTGAGAAGACCCCAGTGATCCTGTGTTGGTGAGTGCATGAACGGACAAAGTCGGTTTACCGCATAAGATAAGTCAGGCCTGGTGATAGTGAGGTACTGTAGGGCACCAGCCAGACGACGGTATTGCGTTGGATTATCAAAGAGATCAGTCACAGGAGGCACGGCATGAGTAGTTGAAACCTGACTCGCGAGCGGTTTGCAGTCAGTCATACCTACTCGATTAAGCAGATCCATCATGTAACGCAGTTGTGACAGGAGTATATACCTCCATCTGTGGCCAAGGTTTCAATGCCAAGAAAGAATGTGGGTTCTCCTAGATCCCGAATCTTGAAAGTAGACGCAAGGCGGTGCAGAAAAGTGTCAATTAACCCCGACTCATTGCCCATCATAATGATGTCATCCACATACACAAGGAGAAAAACTCTGGAACTGCCAGTGGAGTAGTGGAAGAGAGAAACATCGGTTTTGGATGGCATAAACCCAGCGGAGAGCAAGTAATCCTGCAAGCGTTTGAACCATGCCCTCGTGGCATGTTTGAGACCATATAGAGATCTCTGTAGACAGCAAACATGATTAGGATACCCTGGATCCTCATAGCCTGGCGGCTGTCGCATGTAGACCGCCTCAGCCAGATAGCCATTGAGAAAAGCATTGTCGACATCCTGTTTGTAACACCCCGTGTTACGACCCCTAAAACCAATTAATTATTTAATCATTTACCCAAAAGAAAGAATTAAATCCCATTAATTAATTAGGAAGAGGTCCACCATGATTCATGGGCCCTTATCCCTATAACCAACTCCTTAGTCCTATAAGGAATAGAATTAACAAGCCCATAGTATTTAGACCCCAATTAGGACTCTTAGGAAGATATATGCATATATATAGGGTCATAAGAGGCACTTAGAACTTACATCACAATAATCTCTCACCACACAAGAAGTTCCAAGAACCCTTAGGAGAAATCAAGAAAGAAGAAAGCTTAAAGAAAGACCCTTCATAGCCAAGGAAATTAATTAAGGCTAAAAGGTAACCCATGCCTCAACAAAACCTATTTTCTTCGCAATAATCTCCTTCCTTGGCCTCCTTCTATATGCTTGTGTCTTGATGAATTCCTCTATGCTATTTGTGATATATTCTTGATGATTGATAAGATGATTTATGTGTATTCTTGATAATCTTGATGATCTTGATGTTGAAAAGGGGTTCTTGATATTGATGTGATGATTGTTGACGAATCTTGATAATTCTTGATAAAATATGGTTTTGATGATTTGGGTGGGATTAGAGCCCTAGGTTGGATTGGGAATTTGTGATAGGATGTTCTTGATATATATTTGGGTGGGAATTCGCATGTTCGGGTGTTGTTTATGTTTAGAAGTCGTAATAGGATGAGTTCTATGTGATTCTTGCTTTTGATCCATTAATTGCCTACGTGTTGTCAGTAATTGCGTTTTAAAGTGTCTAAGTATGGTTTCGGGTTCCACGAAGGTCCCCGGGACGAAATTATTGTAAAAGAGTTAGTGGGGGGTAGGTGGGAGGGGGGGAACCCGCCACCTACCCGCTGCCCAGATATCACCGCCGGGCAGCGGGTAGCCGCCGGGCAGTTGTCTGCCCGCCAGCAACCCGTTGCCGGAACAGTGAATTCCGCCGGGCAGCCGGCGGGTGACCCCCACCCACCGGCTACTCGCTGGACCCTACCCCACCCCGGGTTTTCGGCTTCCCCGTTTGATGTTCCCCACTCCCCATGGTGTCCCAACGGACCCCGTTTGTCGTGCCCAAGTCTAGTTTGATATTTCGGTTACCGTTCGTAGGATAAATAAGTCTTAGGAATTGCATGCTAGTTAAATTGGTAACCCGTTGACCTAGGTGGAAGTTATATGAACCCTTAGGGCTATTCTTAGTATTTGGATGATCACACGTAAGTTAATTTATATGTCTTTGCCTTCCCTATGTGCTACTACGTGCTGCTATGTGTTATGTGATGCATGATGCCCCAATTTGGTTGAGATCAAATGGATGTTCCTGAGTTGCGATTCAGAAGTTGGCTGCGGTCAAATTGGTTACTTATGAGCTGCGGTTCATTCTCCTGGCTGCGGTCAGTGATGCACTTCTTGGGTTGCGGTCCACATGGGCCTCGGTGCTATGACCCACCGAACCTGAACGCGCCAGGACGGTGTGTAGGGCCAATAAGCCGAGGAAGGATGTAGTCCACCGATCCGAGTAATCCGGCAGTGTGTAGGGCTATTGCTGGCTGCGACCCACCGGGTGATGGGACGACGATGTGTAGGGCCATAGTCTCCAAGGATCTTCGCCCACCGAATGAGTATAGCTCCGCAGTGTGTCGGGCTTGATCCGCTATGGTCCACCGGATGTACCCATTAGCGGTGTGTAGGGTCGTAAGTCCCCCCTTGTAAAGGGGATCGCGGTCCACCGACTAGGTGCGTCAGCAGTGTGTCGGATCGTGATCTGACGTTGAGTTCGTCAGTGGTTCTCAAAGGGTTGGTTGCGATCAACTCCCCTCATACCGCGGTACTGAGGTAGGGTGCTGCGGGGCCATGTTAATGCTATAAGCATTAACCCTCATGTTCGGGGCATGCGATTGGTCCCGTGGCGCCATCAACGATTATGTGATATGAATGGTGATGATGTGGTTGGAATTGGAGAATGATCTGTGACCTTAGATGCGTATCCCTTATGATGTTAGCTATACTTAACTGTTTATTATTTTTTGATGTGCTTGTCCCTATTTGCTGAGTCTATTCCCGGCTTTTAAAATTAGTGTCTCTTAAGTATATATCTTCCTGCTTCAAAATGGTTTTCGTATATCTATATATATATATATCTAACTATAATATATTTCAACGCGTTGGAGTGGGTTACCAACATCTCTCGCTGAACAGATATATTTGGCTTTCAGGCACAGACGAGTAAACACTGGAGCGCGCTAGAGATTTGGAGCGTAGAGTAGTTAGTTTCCCTTTCGGCCTGCGTGCCATACATATGTATTGACATTATTGTGGATTTTAGATAGTTCGCCTGTGCACCTGGGTTCTCTGGCTCAGGTGTGGCATAGCACCCCATGCTCTTATGTTATAATTCGGGATTTAATGAGGATTTATCTTTATTATACAAGTTTTAAAAAGTTCCAAAATTTCAGGGTGTTACAGTTGGTATCAGAGCCTAAGTCTGACCCTATGATAAGACTCTTAATAAGACCAGACCTTAGGACATTAAGCTTAAAACTCTAGGAATTTAGGACACAGGACTCAGAAATCGTAAGACGCGCGGTGAGATTGTGAAACCTACACGTAACCTCCCCTCACGTTACCCCTCCTTAATTTAAATAAGCCCCTTTGCTTATCACACCAAGGTAAGAGTGCAACCCTCTAAACCGTTATAAACATTGGCTCTGTAGATCAAGCGACATGGCACCAAACAGAAGACAATCAAGAACTCTGGAACCCACCACACACGACCCCTTGGCTCAAACCCTACAGCAACTCACCCAAGTCGCCCAAGCACTAAGCGACGTAGCCCTCCGCAACAACAGACCACCAACAAACGTAAACTCAGAAGTCGCCCGACAGGTTTCAAACCATCGACCACCCACGTTCTCCGGAGAAGAAGATCCCACCATCCTCGAGGAATGGATACCGACCTTCGACAATATCCTGGGATTGGTAGAATGCCTCGAAGAGCGTCGTGTAGAGATAGCCTCTTTCTACTTCGGACATGAAGCAGACCTTTGGTGGATTCACGAAGGACCCACTTACAGGCAAGAACCAGGATTCAACTGGGAAAATATGAAAACGCGCCTGCGAGAACGATTCTACCCAACACACGTAAAAGCCTCTATGCACAAAGAGTTCCTCCACCTAAAACAAGGAACGACTACCATCACAGAATACCATAAGTGATTCCTCGAACTGGCACGATTCGCACCAGAGTTAGCCCCTACAGAATCGACTAAAATAGAAAGATCCGTATCGGGCCTCAACTTCGAAGCCCGAAAAGCACTAGTAGTGAGCGGGCCATGGACCCCCAACGAGGCTTACTCCAGTGCTGCCAACCTTTACCGAATCCAACTACTACAACGTGGGGTTCAAGATCAGATCCGAAAAAGGAACACAGGAGGAGGGGCACCACCAATAAAAAGTGCAAGAACCAACACCAACCCGAGGCAAAACAACCCAACTGGACCAAGACCGCCCCCAAGAAACAACGAAGCCAATACAGGGGGCTTCCCCTGCCTAAGATGCAACCAAAGCCACAGAGGCAGGGACTGCATGGGGAACCCTTGGCGGTGCTTCAACTGTGGGAAAGAAGGACACAAGGCCTTCCAATGCCTACAACCCTCAAACTCGCGCCCCACAAACATGGGCCAACACGGAAGCACAAGCAACCAAGGAAACCACGGTGCCCCCGGAAAGGTATTCATCATGAGCCGCACACAAGCCGAACTCGGGGACGAGGGAGATCACAACGAAGAAAACATGACCCCGGAAGACGAGGATCACGCAAATCCACCTGAGGAAAATCAAGTAGATGAGTTCTGTTTAGGATAAACTAAGAAACCCTTGTAACCACCCTTATAGTAAAACTGGTTGTTTAGTTTAACCACTTTGAAATTACTTTGAATAAGATCTAAATATTTTAGCATAAGTAAGGGGAATTAAACATCGACCAACCACGAGGAGGGCCAATCAAATCCCCTGCCACTAGAAGACAAAAGAAGGAAAAGGGCAAGGGGCACACAACAAAGAAAACTAATGTTATCAATGGGAATTGAACCTTGGACCTCCCACTTACAAATTAAAACCTTGACCACTAAATTATGAGTGTTTCTTGAAAACTCAAGGGAACACTCCCTTCTTAAAACCCCCAAATCCCTAAAATCACCAAAAATCCCCAAATCAAAAACCCTTCTTCTTCCTCACACCCCTCTCTCACCCTCTCTCTCTCTCTCCGCACCCCCACCCCAAAGCCGACAACACTCCCCACGAACCCGCCAGCCACACACCATCACCACCAGCCCGGTCGCCGCCCGTCAACCCCCACACCGTCGACGACCACCGGGCCAACCACACCGCCCCGAGACGCCGCCGTCGACGCCCGGAGGCCGCCCACGCCGCGCCCGGCCGCGACCCGCTGCCTAGCGACGCCAACAACGTGCCCGACCGCCACCACTGTGCGCCACCCTCCCCCTCGCCGTCCGAACCCAACAGAGACACCGCACCACCACCGGAATCATCACCGGAGTCTCGCCGGAACCCCACCGGAGACTCGCCAGAAAATCTTCGCCACCAAGGAAACTTCGCAATGCCAAAAAAGCCCCTCGGAGTCCGAACCCCGGAATGGAGCAACGCCGACTACACCGTGATCGGAGGTAAAGCCCTCGAACCCGATCAATTCTCTCCGGAATTGGTCGATATGCTCAATCACCAAGGGCTCTTGGATACATATCTCACCATTAAAGGGGATACGTACCCCGAATTAGTGAAAGAATTCTATCAACATTTGGTAGCAATCAAACGAGGTGATAAACTAGAAATCACCACTAAGGTCCGAGGCAAAGAATTCATACTTTCCGAAGGTCGCTTGGCCAAACTCTTTAAATTGACCACCACGGGTGTGTCAAACTATGACTGGAAAGGGTGGATTGACATCCAAAATATGGGGTACAAGGATTACCTCGGGTACCTACTCGGAAAAGAGGAAGGTTTCATCTCGGCCACACGGCCAAAAAGGAAGTGGCTAACCGCGAAACAAAAGATATTGGTTATGATTGTGACTGACAGCCTTTTGCCCACAAATATTAAGAGCAAGGACGTGGGGGGTTTTGAGTGCACTTTCGCCTATCTCTTGAAGCACAAAATCAAGTTAAATTTACCGGCCCTCATGTTGAAACACATGGAATTTTGCAAAACTAGCAATCAGCTTAGCCTACCCTACGGGATGATCCTAAGTTGGATCATGGAGAAAAAGGGGGTGGATCTGAGCCACACTGAGATCAAGGCCGCAAATGGCATGGATTTTAATGCCCAGAATCTCTATCGCAATTATATCTACTACACTGAAGGGGGACAATACATCACCCTCAAAGAGATTTGCCTTAAACCCGAGGGGGAACGAAGGGAATTAGTGGATCAGCTGGATATCTCCAACAAGAAACTCAAGCGGGCAATGCAAGACTGTGCGGAACCGGGGGAAAACGAGGAACAGGAAGAAGATGGCGAGCCTAATCCGCCGACCTCGCGCAAACAAGAGGAAACCCAAGGGAACAAAATGAAGAATTCATCAACGAAGGCATCCTTGCGCAGCTCACCCGACAAAACCAGATCATGGACAAGGGGTTCTCGTCCCAAATCCGTGCAACACGCGCTTTGGATCAAAGGGTGGCAACAATCGAGGCCATGCTAGGCACTCACGGGCATCCGGCTCAGGAGCAAGAAACCAAGGTAGACCCGAACTTTCCAATCACCACGTCACTAGAAATCCAGTCTACCCCAGCTAGGACAACGCGTGGGGCCACATTCCTAACCAGGAGGCCAAAATACGGAATGTCCAGGGGTGAAAGAATGGATTAACGCACCGGCTTCGGGGACGAAGCCTCTTTTAAGGGGGAGAGAGTGTAACACCCCGTGTTACGACCCCTAAAACCAATTAATTATATAATCATTTACCCAAAAGAAAGAATTAAATCCCATTAATTAATTAGGAAGAGGTCCACCATGATTCATGGGCCCTTATCCCTATAACCAACTCCTTAGTCCTATAAGGAATAGAATTAACAAGCCCATAGTATTTAGACCCCAATTAGGACTCTTAGGAAGATATATGCATATATATATATATATATATATATATATATATATATATATATATATATATATATATATATAGGTTCATAAAAGGCACTTAGAACTTACATCACAATAATCTCTCACCACACAAGAAGTTCCAAGAACCCCTAGGAGAAATCAAGAAAGAAGAAAGCTTAAAGAAAGACCCTTCATAGCCAAGGAAATTAATTAAGGCTAAAAGGTAACCCATTGTTGGTCCCAGAGGGGTGTGGTAAAAGTCTAGGGGGGGGGGTGAATAGACTTTTAAACTTTTCGCGAATGCAACAATTGCTAAGGCAACAGAGATATCAAAACTCTTAACTAGATTGTTAGAGTCTTGTACGCAGCGGAATAAATAAATACGAGTTGTGTGATTGTGTCCTTTGGAAGGCCTTGTGTCCTTCTTTGGAAGGCCTTGTGTCCTTTGGAAGGCCTTGTACGCAGCGGAATAAATCAAAACTCATATATATTCTAATCATCATTATCCTTATCTAAAATCATTATCATAATCAACTTAAACTAACAAACAAACCTCACTATTTTTCACGCCATCCTCATTAGTGCCATCACCATCCCCTTTCACCCTCATCTTAATTCCTCGGCGAGGTTTTGGGAGGCAGCAAGTGACGTACGGCATCGTCAACACAGAAGAAGAAAACGGCGGAGGCAGGTGATGGGGAAGTAGCAGAAACCAATAAGCTAGAGACCAAATAAGTTTAAGGTGGATTAGGGTTAACTTATGGAGAGATACAAGGGATATACATATACTAGGTAATATATACTGTTAATATAAACTATAATAGTATAATATAATATATTTAGGAATAGTAATATGGATACCGTCTAAAACGTACATATATATTTATTTGTATCAGAATAGCTATAGAATTAATAACAATTATTGCTAATTGCTAATTATTAGGCTCAATATCATAATCATAATAATATTAATAACAATAATAGGTCAAATTTGGAGCCCAAAGAATAAAATAAAATTAGGTAGAAGGATAGGAAAATTTAATAAGATTAACTCTGTACGCACAGACAGTCCTCATATATTGCCCAGAAAATACGGGGTATCACACTCTACCCTCCTTAAAAGATGTTTCGTCCCCGAAACATAACCACATAGTTCTCAAACCAAAATTCAAGACAAATGTTCACTAAGTATTCATACCACTTTGGAACTCCAATCCCTACTTTCCAACTTGTCACTTAATCTTCTATATATTCTAAAAATTTCAAAACCTAAGCTCTTATAAAAATTCACAACTTAGGTTTCTTATATCCCAATGGTTCGTACCGCTCTGATACCAACTTGTAACACTCCAATTTTCATATCCAAAATTTCCTTAAATTTTTTTCTTAATTTACAATTTACTAAAATCATAGCGGAAGCATTAACTAATCAAAAGAAAACTGGGTGTTACCGCCACGCTCAGGTATCTCTCTTATACCCAAACGCTAATGCTAATAATACAACTTAAATTGAATAATCCAAATTCAACTTAATACATAAACTGCAAATAACATTACAACCATTTACTCTCAAAATATCAAATCTCCAATGAGTCAATTTAATTCCTGCTCAACTTGAATTCATCTCAAATTCCTTTATCCATGTTCACCTGTAAAAATGATTTTGACACAAAAATAGAGAGTAGACAAAAATTAGCATAAGCTAAGTAAGTTTCACTTCACCCCGTAAAATATAGGCTTGGATTTTATATTTTCAAAAGCTCATACAATTTTATTCTTTTCCAAAATACATGTGGTGTTATACTTTTCCTTGAATAGAGAATTAATATTTATAAATGGAGAATTAACAAATCTCATCAAAATCCACACAGAATCTGGACTAAAACCTATGTGCACACCCCCAGGGGATTCCAAGCCACTGGGTAGTATATGATCCAAGTAGCCAGGTTTTCCTGCCTGCTACCACACAAACAATTTGGAAACTGGATCATAACCTAAGTGATACACCCTCATGGGATTCCAAGCCCAATGAGTAGTAATTAGTCCAAGTGAACAGTACTCACATTTTTACTGAACACCACACTGTATACTATTTTCTCAAAATTTCACTATTTCTCCATAAATAAATACTCATCTCCAAAAATAACATTTTCTCTAAAATATATCATTTCTCCAAAAAATATAATTTTCTCCAAAATCATTTTTACTCCACAAGGTAAAACAAATTTCACCACGCGTATATACACCAAAATTTTCCAAGCCAACGATTTACACACACAGGGCTCGACACGTCGAAGCCCATTCTCAATATTTCGAGAATCACCACACAATAGTACCATTTATCGATAAATGCACTCATGTCCACATTAATAGCGTATATCATATCATATAACATATAGAATCAATACTTATAATACTCGGGGAAAATAGTAGTTTTAGTGAACATGAAGTCTTACCCTCGAAACCAAATTTCTATGAAACACTTAATATATCATCCTAGCAACTTTGATTGGGAACCTGCAAATTAATCAAACCTAATAATAATATTATTATTATTACTCTTTTAATAGTGTTACTGGAAACTATAAAATACCATCACTAACATCTAAAAACCACAATCATTACCTCATCATCTCGTGATTACCAAATAATCATTAACATCAACATCAAAATATCATCCTCCATCTCTGCCCCTATTATTCCGAACCAGTTCATCATCATCATCAAATATAAACATCATATATATTCTAATCATCATTATCCTTATCTAAAATCATTATCATAATCAACTTAAACTAACAAACAAACCTCATTATTTTTCACGCCATCCTCATGGGTGCCGTCACCATCCCCTTTCACCCTCATCTTAATTCCTCGGCGAGGTTTTGGGAGGCAGCAAGTGACATACGGCATCGTCAACACAAAACAAGAAAACGGCGGAGGAAGGTGATGGGGAAGTAGCAGAAACCAATAAGAGACCAAATAAGTTTAGGGTGGATTAGGGTTAACTTATGGAGAGATACAAGGGATATACATATACTAGGTAATATATACTGTTAATATAAACTATAATAGTATAATATAATATATTTAGGAATAGTAATATGGATACCGTCTAAAACGTACATATATATTTATTTGTATCAGAATAGCTATAGAATTAATAACAATTATTGCTAATTGCTAATTATTAGGCTCAATATCATAATCATAATAATATTAATAACAATAATAGGTCAAATTTGGAGCCCAAAGAATAAAATAAAATTAGGTAGAAGGATAGGAAAATTTAATAAGATTAACTCCGTACGCACAGACAGTCCTCATATATTGCCCAGAAAATACGGGGTATCACACTCTACCCTCCTTAAAAGATGTTTCGTCCCCGAAACATAACCACATAGTTCTCAAACCAAAATTCAAGACAAATGTTCACTAAGTATTCATACCACTTTGGAACTCCAATCCCTACTTTCCAACTTGTCACTTAATCTTCTATATATTCTAAAAATTTCAAAACCTAAGCTCTTATAAAAATTCACAACTTAGGTTTCTTATATCCCAATGGTTCGTACCGCTCTGATACCAACTTGTAACACTCCAATTTTCATATCCAAAATTTCCTTAAATTTTTTTCTTAATTTACAATTTACTAAAATCATAGCGGAAGCATTAACTAATCAAAAGAAAACTGGGTGTTACCGCCACGCTCAGGTATCTCTCTTATACCCAAACGCTAATGCTAATAATACAACTTAAATTGAATAATCCAAATTCAACTTAATACATAAACTGCAAATAACATTACAACCATTTACTCTCAAAATATCAAATCTCCAATGAGTCAATTTAATTCCTGCTCAACTTGAATTCATCTCAAATTCCTTTATCCATGTTCACCTGTAAAAATGATTTTGACACAAAAATAGAGAGTAGACAAAAATTAGCATAAGCTAAGTAAGTTTCACTTCACCCCGTAAAATATAGGCTTGGATTTTATATTTTCAAAAGCTCATACAATTTTATTCTTTTCCAAAATACATGTGGTGTTATACTTTTCCTTGAATAGAGAATTAATATTTATAAATGGAGAATTAACAAATCTCATCAAAATCCACACAGAATCTGGACTAAAACCTATGTGCACACCCCCAGGGGATTCCAAGCCACTGGGTAGTATATGATCCAAGTAGCCAGGTTTTCCTGCCTGCTACCACACAAACAATTTGGAAACTGGATCATAACCTAAGTGATACACCCTCATGGGATTCCAAGCCCAATGAGTAGTAATTAGTCCAAGTGAACAGTACTCACATTTTTACTGAACACCACACTGTATACTATTTTCTCAAAATTTCACTATTTCTCCATAAATAAATACTCATCTCCAAAAATAACATTTTCTCTAAAATATATCATTTCTCCAAAAAATATAATTTTCTCCAAAATCATTTTTACTCCACAAGGTAAAACAAATTTCACCACGCGTATATACACCAAAATTTTCCAAGCCAACGATTTACACACACAGGGCTCGACACGTCGAAGCCCATTCTCAATATTTCGAGAATCACCACACAATAGTACCATTTATCGATAAATGCACTCATGTCCACATTAATAGCGTATATCATATCATATAACATATAGAATCAATACTTATAATACTCGGGGAAAATAGTAGTTTTAGTGAACATGAAGTCTTACCCTCGAAACCAAATTTCTATGAAACACTTAATATATCATCCTAGCAACTTTGATTGGGAACCTGCAAATTAATCAAACCTAATAATAATATTATTATTATTACTCTTTTAATAGTGTTACTGGAAACTATAAAATACCATCACTAACATCTAAAAACCACAATCATTACCTCATCATCTCGTGATTACCAAATAATCATTAACATCAACATCAAAATATCATCCTCCATCTCTGCCCCTATTATTCCGAACCAGTTCATCATCATCATCAAATATAAACATCATATATATTCTAATCATCATTATCCTTATCTAAAATCATTATCATAATCAACTTAAACTAACAAACAAACCTCATTATTTTTCACGCCATCCTCATGGGTGCCGTCACCATCCCCTTTCACCCTCATCTTAATTCCTCGGCGAGGTTTTGGGAGGCAGCAAGTGACATACGGCATCGTCAACACAAAACAAGAAAACGGCGGAGGAAGGTGATGGGGAAGTAGCAGAAACCAATAAGAGACCAAATAAGTTTAGGGTGGATTAGGGTTAACTTATGGAGAGATACAAGGGATATACATATACTAGGTAATATATACTGTTAATATAAACTATAATAGTATAATATAATATATTTAGGAATAGTAATATGGATACCGTCTAAAACGTACATATATATTTATTTGTATCAGAATAGCTATAGAATTAATAACAATTATTGCTAATTGCTAATTATTAGGCTCAATATCATAATCATAATAATATTAATAACAATAATAGGTCAAATTTGGAGCCCAAAGAATAAAATAAAATTAGGTAGAAGGATAGGAAAATTTAATAAGATTAACTCCGTACGCACAGACAGTCCTCATATATTGCCCAGAAAATACGGGGTATCACACTCTACCCTCCTTAAAAGATGTTTCGTCCCCGAAACATAACCACATAGTTCTCAAACCAAAATTCAAGACAAATGTTCACTAAGTATTCATACCACTTTGGAACTCCAATCCCTACTTTCCAACTTGTCACTTAATCTTCTATATATTCTAAAAATTTCAAAACCTAAGCTCTTATAAAAATTCACAACTTAGGTTTCTTATATCCCAATGGTTCGTACCGCTCTGATACCAACTTGTAACACTCCAATTTTCATATCCAAAATTTCCTTAAATTTTTTTCTTAATTTACAATTTACTAAAATCATAGCGGAAGCATTAACTAATCAAAAGAAAACTGGGTGTTACCGCCACGCTCAGGTATCTCTCTTATACCCAAACGCTAATGCTAATAATACAACTTAAATTGAATAATCCAAATTCAACTTAATACATAAACTGCAAATAACATTACAACCATTTACTCTCAAAATATCAAATCTCCAATGAGTCAATTTAATTCCTGCTCAACTTGAATTCATCTCAAATTCCTTTATCCATGTTCACCTGTAAAAATGATTTTGACACAAAAATAGAGAGTAGACAAAAATTAGCATAAGCTAAGTAAGTTTCACTTCACCCCGTAAAATATAGGCTTGGATTTTATATTTTCAAAAGCTCATACAATTTTATTCTTTTCCAAAATACATGTGGTGTTATACTTTTCCTTGAATAGAGAATTAATATTTATAAATGGAGAATTAACAAATCTCATCAAAATCCACACAGAATCTGGACTAAAACCTATGTGCACACCCCCAGGGGATTCCAAGCCACTGGGTAGTATATGATCCAAGTAGCCAGGTTTTCCTGCCTGCTACCACACAAACAATTTGGAAACTGGATCATAACCTAAGTGATACACCCTCATGGGATTCCAAGCCCAATGAGTAGTAATTAGTCCAAGTGAACAGTACTCACATTTTTACTGAACACCACACTGTATACTATTTTCTCAAAATTTCACTATTTCTCCATAAATAAATACTCATCTCCAAAAATAACATTTTCTCTAAAATATATCATTTCTCCAAAAAATATAATTTTCTCCAAAATCATTTTTACTCCACAAGGTAAAACAAATTTCACCACGCGTATATACACCAAAATTTTCCAAGCCAACGATTTACACACACAGGGCTCGACACGTCGAAGCCCATTCTCAATATTTCGAGAATCACCACACAATAGTACCATTTATCGATAAATGCACTCATGTCCACATTAATAGCGTATATCATATCATATAACATATAGAATCAATACTTATAATACTCGGGGAAAATAGTAGTTTTAGTGAACATGAAGTCTTACCCTCGAAACCAAATTTCTATGAAACACTTAATATATCATCCTAGCAACTTTGATTGGGAACCTGCAAATTAATCAAACCTAATAATAATATTATTATTATTACTCTTTTAATAGTGTTACTGGAAACTATAAAATACCATCACTAACATCTAAAAACCACAATCATTACCTCATCATCTCGTGATTACCAAATAATCATTAACATCAACATCAAAATATCATCCTCCATCTCTGCCCCTATTATTCCGAACCAGTTCATCATCATCATCAAATATAAACATCATATATATTCTAATCATCATTATCCTTATCTAAAATCATTATCATAATCAACTTAAACTAACAAACAAACCTCATTATTTTTCACGCCATCCTCATGGGTGCCGTCACCATCCCCTTTCACCCTCATCTTAATTCCTCGGCGAGGTTTTGGGAGGCAGCAAGTGACATACGGCATCGTCAACACAAAACAAGAAAACGGCGGAGGAAGGTGATGGGGAAGTAGCAGAAACCAATAAGAGACCAAATAAGTTTAGGGTGGATTAGGGTTAACTTATGGAGAGATACAAGGGATATACATATACTAGGTAATATATACTGTTAATATAAACTATAATAGTATAATATAATATATTTAGGAATAGTAATATGGATACCGTCTAAAACGTACATATATATTTATTTGTATCAGAATAGCTATAGAATTAATAACAATTATTGCTAATTGCTAATTATTAGGCTCAATATCATAATCATAATAATATTAATAACAATAATAGGTCAAATTTGGAGCCCAAAGAATAAAATAAAATTAGGTAGAAGGATAGGAAAATTTAATAAGATTAACTCCGTACGCACAGACAGTCCTCATATATTGCCCAGAAAATACGGGGTATCACACTCTACCCTCCTTAAAAGATGTTTCGTCCCCGAAACATAACCACATAGTTCTCAAACCAAAATTCAAGACAAATGTTCACTAAGTATTCATACCACTTTGGAACTCCAATCCCTACTTTCCAACTTGTCACTTAATCTTCTATATATTCTAAAAATTTCAAAACCTAAGCTCTTATAAAAATTCACAACTTAGGTTTCTTATATCCCAATGGTTCGTACCGCTCTGATACCAACTTGTAACACTCCAATTTTCATATCCAAAATTTCCTTAAATTTTTTTCTTAATTTACAATTTACTAAAATCATAGCGGAAGCATTAACTAATCAAAAGAAAACTGGGTGTTACCGCCACGCTCAGGTATCTCTCTTATACCCAAACGCTAATGCTAATAATACAACTTAAATTGAATAATCCAAATTCAACTTAATACATAAACTGCAAATAACATTACAACCATTTACTCTCAAAATATCAAATCTCCAATGAGTCAATTTAATTCCTGCTCAACTTGAATTCATCTCAAATTCCTTTATCCATGTTCACCTGTAAAAATGATTTTGACACAAAAATAGAGAGTAGACAAAAATTAGCATAAGCTAAGTAAGTTTCACTTCACCCCGTAAAATATAGGCTTGGATTTTATATTTTCAAAAGCTCATACAATTTTATTCTTTTCCAAAATACATGTGGTGTTATACTTTTCCTTGAATAGAGAATTAATATTTATAAATGGAGAATTAACAAATCTCATCAAAATCCACACAGAATCTGGACTAAAACCTATGTGCACACCCCCAGGGGATTCCAAGCCACTGGGTAGTATATGATCCAAGTAGCCAGGTTTTCCTGCCTGCTACCACACAAACAATTTGGAAACTGGATCATAACCTAAGTGATACACCCTCATGGGATTCCAAGCCCAATGAGTAGTAATTAGTCCAAGTGAACAGTACTCACATTTTTACTGAACACCACACTGTATACTATTTTCTCAAAATTTCACTATTTCTCCATAAATAAATACTCATCTCCAAAAATAACATTTTCTCTAAAATATATCATTTCTCCAAAAAATATAATTTTCTCCAAAATCATTTTTACTCCACAAGGTAAAACAAATTTCACCACGTGTATATACACCAAAATTTTCCAAGCCAACGATTTACACACACAGGGCTCGACACGTCGAAGCCCATTCTCAATATTTCGAGAATCACCACACAATAGTACCATTTATCGATAAATGCACTCATGTCCACATTAATAGCGTATATCATATCATATAACATATAGAATCAATACTTATAATACTCGGGGAAAATAGTAGTTTTAGTGAACATGAAGTCTTACCCTCGAAACCAAATTTCTATGAAACACTTAATATATCATCCTAGCAACTTTGATTGGGAACCTGCAAATTAATCAAACCTAATAATAATATTATTATTATTACTCTTTTAATAGTGTTACTGGAAACTATAAAATACCATCACTAACATCTAAAAACCACAATCATTACCTCATCATCTCGTGATTACCAAATAATCATTAACATCAACATCAAAATATCATCCTCCATCTCTGCCCCTATTATTCCGAACCAGTTCATCATCATCATCATCATCAAATATAAACATCATATATATTCTAATCATCATTATCCTTATCTAAAATCATTATCATAATCAACTTAAACTAACAAACAAACCTCACTATTTTTCACGCCATCCTCATGGGTGCCGTCACCATCCCCTTTCACCCTCATCTTAATTCCTCGGCGAGGTTTTGGGAGGCAGCAAGTGACATACGGCATCGTCAACACAAAACAAGAAAACGGCGGAGGAAGGTGATGGGGAAGTAGCAGAAACCAATAAGAGACCAAATAAGTTTAGGGTGGATTAGGGTTAACTTATGGAGAGATACAAGGGATATACATATACTAGGTAATATATACTGTTAATATAAACTATAATAGTATAATATAATATATTTAGGAATAGTAATATGGATACCGTCTAAAACGTACATATATATTTATTTGTATTAGAATAGCTATAGAATTAATAACAATTATTGCTAATTGCTAATTATTAGGCTCAATATCATAATCATAATCATAATAATATTAATAACAATAATAGGTCAAATTTGGAGCCCAAAGAATAAAATAAAATTAGGTAGAAGGATAGGAAAATTTAATAAGATTAACTCCGTACGCACAGACAGTCCTCATATATTGCCCAGAAAATACGGGGTATCACAAGAAGTTTCTCCTTTGGATGCCTTTCTCTTCTGACTTTTCTTCCCATAGTCTGGTGAAAACTTCCAGAATAAATACCTATAGATTCCAACACTTTTGTGTTTTCTCAAAGGTATTCTCTTCTTCCTCAAGATTTCTCCAATGACAAGTCCATAGCCAATACCTTGAAGTTATTGATCTCCTATTAGTGGACTTCCAACTGGCTTTGCGGCAAAAATAAAGCCTATAATTTTGGTGAAAATGTAGTTCGCCCAATTGAACTTGATTCCACTCATGATTCCGTTCATCAAGCAAATATATGAAGCAGATAATTTGTTCAAAGTTCCCAATTTATTGTCAAGGGCTTTGTAAATTACGTCCAACAGCATCTCATATTCAGGCTTCAAGAGATTTTTCTCATCGCATAAATCTGGTATTTCTGGTGCTTTTGGACCTCGGATTTCATCCCTTGAAAAGTTGAAACAGCTTCTGATGTCTTCTTCTGAAATTTCAACTTGTGTTCCGCCAACAGTAGATAGAATTCGGTCATTCTTCACGTTTGCATGTAGGTAGAATTCTACCACATCTTCTTCAAATGCTCCAAAATACTTGTAGGAGAGAAAATCATAAAGTCCACAGTTCTTCAATGCTTGGATGATCTTCGCTGCTAGAACTTTGTCTTGAGCTCCATTCATGAAATATTCTCCGTTGAGAACCATTCCTACCGTGAGTTGTTTCACAAGCACGGTCAAATTTTTGGATTGTTCTATTTGCGCCATTGTGATCGATTCGGACAGTGATTGAGCCGGTTGGGAGAGAGATTTAGGCTTTCTGAGTGATCTGAGATTTTTTTTTGGTAGAGAAGATGAAGAGTTTTGTATGAGAGGGGGTTTTAGAGGGTTTTTCTCGGTTAGACAAGAGAGAAAGAGGGTATAGACGATTAAGTCCTTTTGTGTAAGGGTTACAAAGGTGACTCTCTAAGGATAGATGAGTCCTTTTGGTGAGGGTGTGTCAGGAGAGAGAGAGAATGCAATCACTATTAGACAACAGCATTTACTGCTCACAGTTTCTTAGAAATCTTTTAAGCACGTAATTGATTCTCGAAATGACACATAAGGTGGAGATTGAGTAGGAGAGGAGGTTTAGGATTTGATTTGGAGAGGGGAGATTTGAGAGGAGATTAGGTTGGAGAGACGGTTTAGGAGGTGGATTCTCGAACAAACAGGTTAGTTCTCTCACAAAATAAATAATATCAAATAAAATATCTCCATCTTTCAGAAATTGAATTTTCTTTAAAAACAATAACAACCATACGATAAATAATAATTTAAACACTTTGGTGGTATCAAAAGTCTTTCGGGATTTAATTACCCAAAACAATTAGGAAATAAACACATTTATATCTATATATATATATATATATATATATATATATATACACGTACACGGCAATACATATATAAACAACACAAATTTTGGTAAGTAATTAAATTTGTAACTTCTTCCCAAAAACAAATTTTATAAACCAAAAATAACTTGATACCAATTTTGAGAAACTTTTTGTATGGCAACTTTTTAAAACAACACAAATAATAATTAAACACATATGGTACATGCAATTCACGTAACAAATACTTATCATGCCACAAATCATTTAAATCAGTTTAAGAGAAATTAGGCATGTAAATAAATCATTCATGAAGATTAATACACATGTACCAAAGATTTACTTGCATTTCAAGTAACAAATTAGACCAACATGCGATTAACCTCAAAAATTCCTAAAATTGCATATTTATCAAAACAATTTTGCATGGCACATAAACACACGTAAAATAACACATGCAAATATATAAACAAATAGATAACACATATTGCAAAATTATTCACGCAGGTTTCAAACAAAAACATGAACAAACAATGCTAATTAAATTAAATTGAGCATACGTATCAATTATAATAAAGAGATTAAGTCCATTGATACTTAGCTCAATACGATCATTCTCAATTCATGCCTTAAGGTAGTGTAACACCCCAGATTTTCAAGACTTTTAAAACTTATATAATAAAGATAGAATCTCATTAAATCCCAAAATACGATACAAAGAGTACGGGGTGCTATGCCACACCCGAGCTAGAGAACTCGGGTGCACAGGCTAAATTCTAAAACCTCGATCAGTATCAATACTAAATCATGGCACGCAGGCCGAAAGGGAAAACTATCTAAGCTACGCCCCAAGAATCTAGCGCGCTCCAGTGATCTACTCGTCTGTGCCTGAAAGCCAAATATATCTGTTCAGCGAGAGATGCTGGTAACCCACTCCAACGCGTTGAAATACAATACATATAGAGATATATATAGATATACGAAAACCATTTTGAACATGAAGATATATCCTACGAACTCTAGCTTTTAAAACAGGGATAGACTCAACAGATAGAGCTAAGCACAGACAGCAGTTATACCAAGCATATACAGTTTACAACAGGCAAGACAGATAAGATAAGCACAATTAATAATCATAACCCAACATCTCAGTATAGATCCCATAGTCACATCCCCAAGACACTCGTAACAACAACTAATCCATATTTCATCACATAGCACACTTTGTTGGCGCCACAGGACCAATCGCATGCCCATATATGAGGGTCAGCGCTTATAGCTCTAACACGGCCCCGCAGCACCCTGCCCCGTATCGCAACACGGAGGGGTCGATCGCAACCGACCGATGAAACGCAGCTAATCATAGTTTGATCGCAACCAAATAGTCCACCATGGGACGAAGCCCCTCGTAAGGGGGGGGGGGGGGGAGAGTGTAACACCCCATGTTACGACCCCTAAAACCAATTAATCATTTAACCAATTATCCAAAGAAAGAATTAAATTACAATAATTGATTAGGGAAAAGGCCCACCATGGTCCGTGGGCCCTCACCCCTAAAACCCAACCCCTAGCCCTAAAAGGAATAGAATTAGCAAGCCTATAATATTAGTTCCTAATTAGGACACCTAAATATATAAATAGGGGACTTAAGAGGCACCTAGAACCCCCCCCCCCCCCCCACCACAATAACCCCTCACCACACAAGAAGTTCCAAGAATTCCCCTAGGACAAATCAAGAAAGAAGAAAGCTTCAAGAAAGACCCTTCATAGCCAAGGAATTAATTAAGGCTAAGAGGTAACCCATGTCTCAACAAAACCTATTTTCATAGCTATGATTCCCCTCTTAGGATTTCCCCATATTATTGTGTATTGATGATTTGTGATATTACTATTGATGATTGGTGGGATGATTCCATGGGTGATCTTGATGATGAGAGGTTCTTGATAATTATGGTGTTCTTGATGATTATATGATGTTCTTGATGATTATATGGTGTTCTTGATGTTCTTAATGATTATATGAGGTTCTTGATATCTATATGATATACCTACCGAATCTTTATTTTGGAAGATGAATTGTGTTCTTGTTGATTTAAAAATAATTAGAACCCTAGGTTATATCGTGGAATTCGTATGGAATTATTCTTGGTATATTGGGTGGGAATTCGCATGATTGGGTGTTGATAATGTTTAGAAAAGCATGATAGGTTATGTGCCGTATGTTTCTTGATTTTGATCAGTTAATTGCCTACGTGTGTTATCAATTGCGTTTGAAAGTGTCTAAGCATGGTTTCGGGTTCCACAAAGGTTCCCGGGGCGTTTTGGTGAAAAAGAGTCAGTGGGGGATAGGTGGGGGTAGGGGACCCGCCACCTACCCACGGCCAAAGGACGCCTCGCCGGCAGCGGGCGGGCAGCTACCCACCAGGCACCCGCTGCTCGGAACAGTTCCGCCGGCGGGTGACCCCTCACCCACCGGCTACCCGCTAGTTTGTACCCCACCTTGGGATTTTGGCTTCCCCGTTTGATATTCCCCCGACCCCCGTGGTGTCCCAATGGACTCCGTCCATCGTGCCTATATCTAGTTTGATATTTCGGGTACCGTTCGTAGGTTTTGTGAGTCTTATATATTGCATGCTAGTTGAATTGGTATCCCGTTGACCTAGGTGAAAGAAGCATGAACCCCTTAGGATCATTCTCAGTATGTGAAGGATCACGCATAGGTTTTGTTTACGTTTTCTCCCCCTTCCCAATGTGTAATGTGGGTTGCATGTGCTTGCTATGTGTTATGTGTGCGTGATACCCCAATTCAGTTGCGATCGGATTGGTTATTCCTGAGCTGCGGTCAGATTTACACTCTTGGGCTGCGGTCCACCGTTTGGTTGCGATCAAACTATGATGAGCTGCGGTTCATCGGTCGGTTGCGATCGACCCCTCCGTGTTGCGATACGGGGCAGGGTGCTGCGGGGCTGTGTCAGAGCTATATGCGCTGACCCTCATGTATGGGCATGCGATTGGTCCTGTGGCGCCAACAAAGTGTGCTATGTGATGAAATATGGATGAGTTGTTGTTACGAGTGTCTTGGGGATGTGACTATGGGATTTATACTGAGATGTTGGGTTATGATTATTAATTGTGCTTATCTTATCTGTCTTGCCTGTTGTAAACTGTATATGCTTGGTATAACTGTTGTCTATGCTTAGCTCTATCTGTCGAGTCTACCCCTGTTTTAAAAGCTAGAATTCGTAGGATATATCTTCATGTTCAAAATGGTTTTCGTATACCTATATATATCTCTATATGCATTGTATTTCAACGCGTTGGAGTGGGTTACCAGCATCTCTCACTGAACAGATATATTTGGCTTTCAGGCACAGACGAGTAGATCACTGGAGCGCACTAGAAGCATGGGGCGTAGCTTAGATAGTTTTCCCTTTCGGCCTGCGTGCCATGATTTAGTATTGATACTGATTGAGGGTTTAGAATTTAGCCTCTGCACCCGAGTTCTCTAGCTCGGGTGTGGCATAGCACCCCGTACTCTTTGTATCGTATTTTGGGATTTAATGAGATTCTATCTTTATTATATAAGTTTTAAAAGTCTTGAAAATCTGGGGTGTTACAGGTAGCATATCTCGTTTCGCATAAAGGCTTTGTGAGAATGTCTGCAACTTGATTCTCCGTAGGGATATACTCGATTTTTAGATCTTTCTTTTCAACATGATCCCTTATGAAGTGATGTCGAATGTCGATGTGTTTGGTTCTTGAGTGAAGCACCTGATTGTGAGTGATCGCGATTGCACTAGTATTATCACAATAAATACTAACGTCATCACAATTTACTCCGTAATCCTTCAGTTGTTGCTTCATCCACAATATTTGCGCACAACAACTCCTTGCAACAATGTATTCGGCCTCGGCGGTACTAGTTGCGATGGAATTTTGCTTTTTGCTAAACCAAGAAACAAGCCTTCCCCCCAAGAACTGGCATGTCCCGCAAGTGCTTTTTCTATCTATTTTACAACCTGCAAAATCCGCATCTGAAAAATCCGTTAGAGTAAAATCTGTACCTTTAGGATACCATAATCCTACGTTGATCGTTCCTTTTAGATATCTTATGATCTTCTTTGTTGTGGTGAGGTGGCTTTCTTTTGGATTTGCTTGGAATCTCGCACACACTCCCACAGAATAAGATATGTCTGGCCGGCTTGCAGTGAGGTATAGTAGTGAACCAATCATTCCTCTAGATTTCGTTTGATCGACATCTTTTCCATCTTCGTCTTTGTCTAGCCTTAATGATGTACTCATAGGAATTTTGATCGATGATTTTCCATCAAAGCCAAACTTCTTGATCAAGTCGCGGGTGTACTTGGCTTGATTGATGAAAATTCCTTCTTTCATTTTTTTAACTTGTAAGCCCAAGGAGTAATTTAGTTCACCCATCATGCTCATTTCAAATCTTTTCTGCATAAGCTTTGAAAACTTCTCACACAAAGAATTGTTAGTGCTTCCAAATATAATATCATCAACATATATTTGCACTAATAAAATATGATCACCATCTTGTATTCTAAAGAGAGTTTTGTCTACTTGGCCTTTGGTGAATCCACAGCTTATTAAGAACATTGACAAGGTATCATACCAAGATCTTGGTGCTTGTTTTAACCCATACAATGCCTTTTTAAGTTTGTAGACTTTGTCACCTTCGCCTTTTACCTCAAAACCTGGGGGTTGTTCGACATAAACTTCTTCTTCAAGTAATCCGTTCAAGAATGCGCTCTTGACGTCCATTTGGTAGACGGTGAAGTCCTTGTGTGCAGCATAAGCTAAGAAAATTCTTATTGCTTCAAGTCTTGCTACGGGTGCAAAGGTTTCATCAAAATCTATTCCTTCTTCTTGCGAATATCCCTTTGCAACGAGCCTTGCTTTATTCCTAACAATTACGCCGTCTTCGTTTGCTTTGTTCCGGAAGACCCATTTTGTTCCTACAACATTATGATAACATGGTCTTGGAACAAGTTCCCAAACGTCATTCCTTTTGAATTGATCAAGCTCCTCTTGCATGGCGTCAATCCAACTCGAATCGTTTAAAGCTTCGTCCACTTCCTTTGGTTCAATTTGAGATAAATAGCACGTGAACAATGCTTCCATGGTTGAGGATCTTGTCTTCACGCCATCGCGTACATTTCCAATGACTAAATCTGGAGGGTGATTTTTGAGCCATCTCAAATCTGGTTCAAAAGGGTGCATGATACTGGATGGGTTTGCTGGTTGAGAATTGGAGGGATCTGTTCGAATTTCAGCATTAATTCCTTGGTCTCCAAGTTGATCTTCAACATCATCTCTAATTGGTTCTCTAACTGGATCTCCAGCCTCATCTCTAATTGGATCTCCAACCTCATATCTATTAATATTATAATTAATTGTGCCACTTGCACTTTCTGGATGAGAGATGGGATTTTCTAGAGAATTGGTTTCCAGCTCATATAAACCCTGCAAAACATCTTCACACGTATCATTAATATCACCAAAATCAATTTGACACCTGTTACCATTTTGCATGTCATCCACGTCTAGTGCAATATTTTTGACGTGTGATTTTTCATCAAACACCACGTGTATGAACTCTTCAACCACCATTGTTCTTTTGTTTAATATTCTGAATGCTTTGCTGGTAGTCGAATATCCTAGAAAAATTCCTTCATCTGCACGCTCATCAAAAGCTTTTAGATGCAATTTATCATTAATATGAATAAAACATTTGCATCCAAAAATATGAAAATAATTAATGTTTGGTTTTTTCCCTTTGTATAATTCATATGGCGTCTTCTTGTACTGCTTCTGAATGATGCTTCTATTTTGTGTGTAGCAAGCGGTGTTGATAGCCTCCGCCCAATATCTTTTCGGGAGACCGGATACACTAATCATCACTCGTGCGGCTTCTTTGAGCGTCCGGTTTCTTCTTTCGGCAATGCCATTTTGTTGCGGCGTTCTTGCGGCAGATAATTGTTGAGAAATTCCTTGTACATCGCAAAATGATTGAATCATGCTATTCACGAACTCGGTTCCACGATCGGTTCGGATGTTTGATATTTTCATATCCTTCTCATTTTGTAGTTGCTTCAACAGCTTTGGTAGCACTTACTCAACTTCGCTTTTCTTCTTGATGAACACGGTCCATGTGTACCTGGAAAAATCATCAACAACAACAAGAGTATATTTCTTACCACTTACACTTATTGGATCGACCGATCCAAATAAGTCCATGTGTAGTAAGCTTAGCGGTCTTGACGTTGACTCTTGCGTCTTTGATTTGAACGACGATTTAATTTGTTTTCCACGTTGGCATGCGTCGCACACTTGGTCCTTCTTGAAGACAATATTTGGTAAACCTTCAACAAGATTTTTCTTTGCAAGTTGATTGATTGTCTTGAAGTTTAGATGGTTGAGCTTCCTATGTCATTCCCAATTTGCTTCATTTGAATTTCTGGCCATTAAGCATACAGACTCTTTGCTTGTGCTCCAATCAACAACATACATATTTTTCTTCCTTGCTCCAGTGAGTACTACTTCCTTTGTTGTTTCATTTTTGATTAGGCATTTATCTTTGGAAAATTCCACAAGATAGCCTTTATCACACAATTGACTAGTACTCAGCAAGTTGAACTTCAATCCTTCCACGTACGATACATCTTCAATTTTTATTCCATTTCTTTCAATTGTACCAACTCCTTTGGTAATTCCATAATTTTGATTTCCTCCAAAAATCACTTTTGGTCCATCGATTTTCTTCAAATTCACTAGATAAGATTTATTTCTCGTCATGTGGCGGGAGCAGCCACTATCGATGTACCAAGTATCCTACAAAAAAGATTAATTATTTTTAGGTACCCATTCTTGCTTGGGTCCTTTGTTGTTAGTGATTTTTGGTAGCCAAACCCACTTAGATCTTATTGAATTAAGATATGGTGGTTTGTAACCATTTGAGACTTGATAATCATAATTGATTCTAGAAAATATTTTTGGTGCCTGGTTTTGAAAATCATTTTTATACTTTGGCACCTGGGAAGAGGATTGTTGTTTTGGTCTATAAAAAGCATTAAAACAAGGTTTTTACAACCAATCCTTTTGAGTGGGATAAAATCTCCCAGCTTTATTATTTCTAGAAAAGCTTCCCTCTTTTCTATGAAATCTATTTGCACTTAACTCATTGACATATCTTTTGTGCTTGTTGAATTTTGAATGCTTAGCCGTACGTGGTTCGGCCTAGCAGTATTCATTTTTGCACTTGATTGATAGCCAAGTCCTCGTTTCATTGTGCTATCCTGACTTTTCACAAATTTTACCACTTGAACTTTATAATTTAAAGTAGTAGCAAAATTAGTCAGTTTTGGATGGGTTTGAGAACATGTGGAGTCATAACCAATTCCGGTTCTATCTCCTGATGGCTTTTGCATGTTTACCATTTTATCCATTATTTTGGACAAATTAGTGAGCGTAGCAATGGTAGCTCTTAGATTATGTTCTCTAACCTCTCTAGCTTTACACTCTTCTTGAAGGCAAATATTTTTACTCTTCAAGTTACTCACTTCAAGTAAAGCATCTTGCAATTTTTTATTCATCTCTTCTTTTTCAAGAATTAGAATATTATTGCACTCCTTGAGTTGAGAATGAGTGGCTAAAATCTCTTGCCAATTTCGCATTAGATTGCCAATAGATTCACGAGAAAATGAAGAACTAACTGGAGTAAAAGAATTTGATGTTACCTCTTCTTCCTCTGCTCCAAGAGCCATTTGACAATCTTCACTTGTACTCAACTCATTTTGATTTGCATACTAGCGCCGTATCATTTTCCGAGCTTGAGCTTTGGTCGCTTGATGATTCATCCGAATCATCATCTTCATTCGGCCCATTGCTAACTAGCGCCTTTCTTTTGTCACGTTTGAATCTTCGATCTTTGTTATCAAATTTATTCGGTGTAGATTCAACATTTTTGCCTTGATATTTGCTAACATAGGATGCGGACAATTTATTTTAAAATGTCCGGGTTTGCTGCAGTTGTAGCATAGATCGTTCATTTCATCAACTTTTTCTTCATTCGGCTTCCATGCGGCATTTTGATTTCCACGAGAGAAATTTTGATTTCTTCGTGATGAATATTTGTTGTCTCCTTTTCGCATGAATTTCCTGAACTCTTTAACAAAGAGAGCAAATTGTTCATCAGTCATAAAATCAATATTATCTACTGACCTGGAGGTTGACGGTTGTTCGGCCAATAGAGCTGGATTTCGAACTTCATAATCTTCATCATTTTTGGCCTTCATTTCGAACTCATATGCTTTAAGATCGCTAAACAATTTGTCGGTTGACAACGTTCTTAGATCTCGGTGATCTCGCATAGCCGTAACCTTCATGTCCCATGCGGATGGTAAGCCTCGTAGAATCTTGAGATTAATTTCTTTTTGGCTAATCTCTTTGCCAAGATCATTAATCTCTCGAAGAATTTTAATCATTCTTGCTTCCATATCAACAATGCTTTCACTTGATAGCATTTTGAAATCTTCGAACTTCTTCATGGCTATCGTGAGCTTGTTGTCCTTTTCTTGTTCATCACCTTCACCGATCTTGATGAGAGTATCCCAAATTTCTTTCGCGGTTGTGCATTTTCGAATTTTTGGGAATATTGTATCATCAACGGTTTTGAATAGAATATCATTAGCAATATTGTCAAGAACCTGCATACGAACTTTCCAATCATCAAATTTATCAAGTGAGAACAATAAATTCTGTGCCAAATCTTTATTCATTTTCACGTGGGAAAAGAATAATACAATCCAATCACACACTGGTAAAATGGATCTGTCTAGCAGTCAGAAATAAGGTTGACCCAATTTGGTAACTTGCTTTGAAACAAATTGACCCAAATAGACTGTAACACCCCCACAAAACAACAAAACTTAAAACGAGTCTTAACACATGCAGATTAACAACAAACACTAGCACAGCGGAAGATAAAAAGATAACTTGATAAAAGGAATCCAAACGGGGTGTTATGCCACGTATACCACACTTGGCATACGCTACGGCGACAATCTGCAAGTGTAACACTATCCCAAAAACAACAAACTAAAACAATCTAAAGACATTGGCACACAGGCCTCAACAACACTGTCTAAAGACACAGGTGCTAAGCTACCGGCTCTAGAACATCGCGCTCGACTACGCATCACCTGAAAGATACAAAGATAAGTCAAAAGATGCTGGTAACCCACCAATACCGTTAAGTATCATAAATAGGTAGATATATAATATGAAAACCATTTTCGAAACGGAATACATATATATAAGTCAAAAGCCAAGATCAAAAGACAACACAAGACTCACCACTCACAAGGATAACACCGAGAACACGTCCCAACCATAAAGGTTAACCACACAGAAGGATAAAGACTCACCCAATGGCAACACATGCCAAAACACCACACCACAAGCCTCTGTGACTACACACGTCACGAGAGAAGAGAACTCACCACAACAACGGCTTCACAAGCCCTCGTGACATCACACATCACGAGTTGATATGCCTTCCTTATGCCCTGTTCCAACCTTATGGCTACCCCCAACATTGTACCTTTGGTGCCTACCATTACCTCCAGAAAGCTCCTGTACAGCCAAGTCCAACCTTATTCCTCCGGGACCGTCGTCCCCCACCTATAACCACCAACGAAAACCCACCAATTCACGGCAACACATGCCCGGATAACACAATGTTATCCCCCAAACACGTGGACTCAGCCACAACTCCATGAAATCACGTCACGACCACCACGAGGACCGCTGCAATACCTTGGGGACTAGCGTCCCATACCACTAATCGTGCAATCCAGGTAAAGCCACACACGCACCACCACTCACACGAAACAAGCAACGAATTGAAAAAGAGGTACGAAACATACTCAAACAAGAGACAGGTCACCACCCATCGACAACAATGACGCTAGCATTTGGATAATCACTAGCAAGCTCAACAACGAGGAAACCCAAGATAGTTCCGAGGAACACACAAGACACCACACGGTTCAACGAAACACAATGTTGAACACTTAGCACGATTCACAACACCAAAGATCCTACATGGATACCTACCATAAGGCTCTAGACCTACGAAACATCAAGAAGACGCTCAAATAGTTCCACAAAAGAACAACGGAAGGCCAAAAGATCAAAGACCAAGACAAACGAAACACGGGGAACAAATCCCATCTCAACTCCAACGTGTTCCTCGCGAGTGGACCCACGGGTAGGCCCCTACCCGTGGTTCTGCCCACGGGTACAACACCCACATTCCCGTGTACCGGCGGGTGGGCGGCGGGTAGGGCTCTCCCCGCCGTTCCGCCTGCTGGTACACGCTCCTGTGTCAAACAATCCCTTCAGGGATTTTCTCCTCCAAACACAAATTCAAGTCCAAAAAATGCAAAATCTCACCAAGCACAACAAAATGACTTGAACCAAGGAAAATGCCAAGCAATGGCACAAAGGAAACCTAAACACAAGCTCTAATTATGCAATATCACAAGATAAATGCATAAACACTCACATTTCATAGCAAAACACATGTAGAAGCCAAGAAATCATATATAGGTAAGCAAAATAGGTTTTGTAGAGCATGGGTTACCTCTTGAAGACCAAAAAACTCTTCTTACACCACAACAAGCTCTCGACTAAGCTCACTTGCCAAACCCACTTCAAGATCAAACCAAAAGATCATAAAGATCCAACCTTTAAGAAAAAGACAACCAAGATGGAACCAAAAAGACTAGACAAGCTTAGATCTTACCCTTCTAGATGCCAAAATAGAGGAAAGATTGTATCTTGGGAGCAAAACTTGGAATCTTGACAAAGGCTTCTTTTGGCTTGAAGAACAAGCTACTCTTGTTTTCTAGAGAGAAGGTAGAGATATTTTCTAGGAAATGTAAGGGAATGAAATGAAGAAGTCTTCTAGGTTTAGGTTACAAAACTAGCTCTTGGTGAAAAGACAAGGATACCCTTACTAACTCTTAGAAAGTGTAAGGAACAAGGGAACTCCTCTCAAAGCACAAGGTACAACACCACTTAAAGATTGACTAGTCAAATACTAGTCCTTGAGTATCAAAAATCAGGATTTTAGGAATCAGTTCCTCAAAAGAAATAGAATTAATTACTCAATTAATTCATGGTTTGGAGTGTGGATTTTTGGGGTGTCACGTAGACAACTTGCTCTGATACCAATTGCTGGTCCCAAAGGGGTGTGGTAAAAGTCTAGGGGGGGGGTGAATAGACTTTTAAACTTTTCACGAATGCAACAATTGCTAAGGCAACAGAGATATCAAAACTCTTAACTAGATTGTTAGAGTCTTGTACGCAGCGGAATAAATAAATACGAGTTGTGTGATTGTGTCAAGTGTATCCTCGTGAAAGCAGTAAGTAAATAAAGCAATAAATGACACAAGGAAATTTATAGTGGTTCGCGAGGTGATGTAATCCTCCTACTCCACTTGCTCTTATCATCCAAGAACAATTCACTATATCCACCACTTCTTGGTTCCTAGATACAATGAATTTCCGTGATCTAGTGCTTTGATCACTAAGCCCACACTAATCATGCCCAGTGCCTCCAACACTGCTGCTTCGGATTTCACAGCTCCGTGCTACTTTCCAGGATTTCACAGCTCCGTGCTACTTTCCCCCCGTCTTCCACGATCCGGTCGACGTTCCCCTTAATCTGGTGCTTTGATCAGCAAGCCCACACCAATCACGCCCAGTGCCTCCGACACTGCTGTTTCGGATCTCATAGCTCCGTGTGACAATCCGGGATTTCACAACTCCGTGCTACTTTCCCCCCGTCTTCCACGTATCCCGTGATCTAGTGCTTTGATCACAAAGCCCGCACTAATCACATCCAGTGTTCTCCAACACTGTTGATTCACTTGCTTGTAGAAAAACAAGTTTCACTGACTTTCCAACTTTGAGACTTCTTGAATGGATCTTCAATATGCAGCAAGTCTCTCAATGATGAAGAATTAAAACACTCTTGAATATTTTCTCTTTGAGCTCTTTAAGTGTTTTTCTTACTTAATTATATTCTCACTTTTGAGTATAGCACTTGTTTGTATGTACTGCTTGTTGCTTATGTTGGAAGTGAGTTGATCTGCTTCATTCTTCATCCTTTTATAGCTGGTTTTGAGAAGTTGTCCGTTGGAAAAAGACAATCTCAAATTTGAATTTCAAATCTCAGATTTGAATTCTTGTAGCCTTTGGAGAAGATCTGTAGCTTTCTCAGAATATCATATTAAAAATAATATCTTTGACTTTGGAGATATTCCGGCCGTTGCTAGCATGTGGTCCATGTGAAGAGACTTAAAATATTTCTGATGCTGATCTTATCTTCACGTGAAGGCTTCTTAAAATAATTCTGATGTAGATCCATGCCTTCTGGGACTTTCATCTTCTGTGTATTTTATTCTCTCTGTATGGCTACTGATGAAGTGTTTCGGCCAATGAGATCTCTTTATCTGGGTCTCATTTTGATGGTGAGAATTCAATCCTTGATTGAAACTTCATCTCCAACTTCAGCTCTTACTATATATAGCTTTGGAACTTCATCTCCAACTTTAGCTCTTACTATTTATAGTTTTGGAACTTCATCTCCAACTTCAGCTCTTACTATATATAGCTTGATGAGACATCATCTCTTTGACTTTGACTTGCAAACTGCATCTCTAACTTCATCTCATACTTTATATTGACTTGACTAATGATGACTTGACTTTGCAAACCGCATCTCTAACTTCATCTCCATTTTGAAACTGCCTTTGAAACCTCTGCTCCAACTTAGTCTCGAAACCTCTTTTGAAACCTCAGCTTCTTAAACCTCTTTTGAAACCTCAGCTCCAACCGCTGCTCTTACCTTGTCTCCAAGTTCTATTATTTAATTGATTTCGAAACCTCTTCTCCAACTTCACAACCTCTTTTGAAACCTCAGCTCCTACTTCATCTCCTTCTTAGTTTCGAATTACTTGAATTAATTTCGAAACCTCCTACTTCATCTCCTTCGTAGTTTTGAATTACTTGAATTAATTTCGAAACCTCTTTTCCAACTTCACTTAAATTGATTTCGAAACCTCTTTTGAAACCTTAGCTCCTACTTCATCTCCTTCTTAGTTTCGAATACCTCAGCTCTGATTTAAGGCTTCTTTATAACCTGAGACCTTGCAGTTTATACATCAAGCTTTCATCCATCTCGGTTGTACGGATTATTGGTTATTATAGCATTCCTCTTGATGTACTTCTTTCTTTCCATAGATGCTTGATCTTCAAGATAACTTAATGAATTTTGGTTTGCTTCTCGTTTCTTCGTATGAGTTTCATCAGTATGACTTCTTACTTGAGTTGGGCGTGTGGGCTTATTTTAGTATACATATTATATGCATACATCTTCTTCTTCGTATTTTTCCCTTTCTTCATATTTGTCAATTTTCCTTTCATGGTCTATGACACGCCTAGACTTAACAAATAAAATTGGGGATTCTAAAATACAATTTGGCATATCAAAACTATTACAATATATTCCTAACACCCATGTCTCAACAAAACCTCTTTTCTTCGCTATAATCTCCTTCCTTGGCCTCGTTCTATATGCTTGTGTCTTGATGAATTCCTCTATGCTATTTGTGATATATTCTTGATGATTGATAAGATGATTTATGTGTATTCTTGATAATCTTGATGATCTTGATGTTGAAAAGAGGTTCTTGATATTGATGTGATGATTGTTGACGAATCATGATAATTCTTGATAAAATATGGTTTTGATGATTTGGGTGGGATTAGACCCCTAGGTTGGACTGGGAATTTGTGTTAGGATGTTCTTGATATATATTTGGGTGGGAATTCGCATGTTCGGGTGTTGTTTATGTTTAGAAGTTGTAATAGGATGAGTTCTTTGTGATTCTTGCTTTTGATCCATTAATTGCTTACGTGTTGTTAGTAATTGCGTTTTAAAGTGTCCAAGCATGGTTTCGGGTTCCACGAAGGTCCCCGGGACGAAATTATGGTAAAAGAGTCAGTGGGGTGTAGGTGGGGGTGGGGGAACCCGCTGCCCAGATATCACCGCCGGGCAGCGGGTAGCCGCCGGGCAGTTGTCTGTCCGCCGGCAACCTGCTGCCAGAACAGTGAATTCCGGCGGGCAGCCGGCGGGTGGCCCCCACCCACCGGCTACCCGCTGGACCCTACCCCACCCCGGGTCTTCGGCTTCCCCGTTTGATGTTCCCCACTCCCCATGGTGTCCCAACGGACCCCGTTTGTCATGCCCAAGTCTAGTTTGATATTTCGGTTACCGTTCGTAGGATATATAAGTCTTAGGAATTGCATGTTAGTTAAATTGGTAACCCGTTGACCTAGGTGGAAGTTATATGAACCATTAGGGCTATTTTTAGTATAGATGATCACACGTAAGTTTATTTATTTGTCTTTCCCTTCCCTATGTGCTACTACGTGCTACTATGTGTTATGTGATGCATGATGCCCCAATTTGGTTGCGATCAAATGGGATGTTTCTGAGCTGCGGTTCAGAAGTTGGCTGCGGTCAAATTGGTTACTTATGAGCTGCGGTTCATTCTCCTGGCTGCGGTCAGTGATTCACTTCTTGGGATGCGGTCCACATGGGCCTCGGTACTATGACCCACCAGACCTGAACGCGCCAGGATGCTGTGTAGGGCCAATAAGCCGAGGAAGGCTGTAGTCCACCGATCCGAGTAATCGGGCGGTCTGTAGGGCTACGGCTGGCTGCGACCCACCGGGTGATGGGACGACGGTGTGTAGGGCCATAGTCTCCGAGGATCTTCGCCCACCGAATGAGTATAGCTCCACAGTGTGTCGAGCTTGATCCGCTATGGTCCACCGGATGTACCCATTGGCGGTGTGTAGGGTCGTAAGTCCCCCCCTGCAAAGGGGATCGCGGTCTACCGACTGGGTGCGTCAGCGGTGTGTCGGATCGTGATCCAACGTTGAGTTCATCAGCGGTTCTCAAAGGGTTGGTTGCGATCAACTCCCCTCATATCGTGGTACTGAGGTAGGGTGCTGCGGGGCCGTGTTAATGCTATAAGCATTAACCCTCATGTTCGAGGCATGCGATTGGTCCCGTAGCGCCATCGATGATTATGTGATATAAATGGTGATGATGTGGTTGGAATTGGAGAATGATCTGTGACCTTAGATGCGTATCCCTTATGATGTTAGCTCTACTTAACTGTTTATTATTGTTTGATGTGCTTGTCCCTATTTGCTGAGTCTATTCCCGGCTTTTAAAATTAGTGTCTCTTAAGTATATATCTTCCTGCTTCAAAATGGTTTTCGTATATCTATATATATATATCTATCTATAATATATTTCAACGCGTTGGAGTGGGTTACCAACATCTCTCGCTGAACATATATATTTGGCTTTCAGGCACAGACGAGTAAACACTGGAGCGCGCTAGAGATTTGGAGCATAGAGTAGTTAGTTTCCCTTTCGGCCTGCGTGCCATACTTATGTATTGACATTATTGTGGATTTTAGATAGTTAGCCTGTGCACCTGGGTTCTCTAGCTCAGGTGTGGCATAGCACCCCATGCTCTTATGTTATAATTCAGGATTTAATGAGGATTTATCATTATTATACAAGTTTTAAAAAGTTCCAAAATTTCGGGGTGTTACAGAGTTGCCGCATAGTCCACTTCCGGGAAACTGCAAAAGAAAACAGAATGCGTACTGTAGTCGGCTTGACTACTGGACTAAAGGTTTGAAAGAAGTCCTCTCCGGCGACTTGGTTGAAACCCTTAGCAACGAGGCGCGCTTTGTAGCGCTCAACTGAGCCATCGACTTTCCGCTTGGTGCGAAAGACCCACTTGCACCCGATAACATTCATGTTGGGTGTTGGTGGGACCAGTCGCCATATGTCATTATGTAGCAAAGCGTTGAACTCTCGGTCCATGGCATCACGCCACTGTGGGTGACTAACTGCTTGAGTGTAACAAGTGGGGTCAGCAGCAACATTTGCTACGGCTAGAGCCTGAAATTGTTCGCCGGTGCCGTGAGTCATAAGGCGCAACCGCATCACATGACCTCGTTGAGGTGGTTTACTTATTGGAGGCCGCTTACGGGTTACCCGAACAGGAGCAGATGGGCACGTTTGGACACTGGGTCCAGCTGGTGGAGCGCTATATTGAACCCCTTGCATGACAGGACAGGTAGCCCAAGGTACATCTTGTGCTGCTGGTGCGGTTGTTTCATACACAGTGGGATCAGTGGCAAAGGGGAAAACAGCCTCATCAAAACGCACATGGCGACAGATGTAGGTCTTTCCCGTGTTTAGGTCCATGCATCGGTAACCTCTAAAGGATGACGGATAGCCTAAAAAGACACACGAGGCTGAGCGATACTCTATCTTGTGCCGATTATATGGCCGTAGATAGGGAAAGCATAAGCACCCAAAGACCCGTAGGAAAGTGTATGTGGGCGGAGTTTTATAGAGGCGGTAGTATGGAGTATCAAACTGTAGGGCTGACGAGGGGAGACGGTTGATTAAGTATGTAGCTGTTTCGAATGCAGAATCCCAATGCCGTAACGGGACTAAGCCTTCGGCTAGTAGAGCTAGGCCCATCTCGACAATGCGACGGTGTCGGCATTCTACCCGGCCATTTTGTTCATTCGTATAGGCACATGATTGCCTGTGCAATATTCCTAATTTGTCAAAGATAGCATGCAAATGGCGGTATGCGCCACCTAAGTCAAACCGAATGGACTTAATAGAACGTGAAAACAAACATTCTACCATCGTCCGAAAAAGCTCAAAAACCTTATAAATATCAGTTTTGAGTTACAGAGGATAATACCGACAATAGCGGGTATGATCGTCTATAAAAAGAACGAAATAACGAAAACCCCCCGCAGAAACAACGGGTGCGGGGCCCCAAATATCAGTATATAGAAGATCTAACACATTGCTACTAGAATGAACAACTCTATCTAAAGGAAAATGCGAGGTTTTTCCAAGCTGACAGGACGAACAAATGGTCGAGTCACTCGATTTATTTGTAGAAACTGGGCAATTATGCATAACTCGCTGAAGAGCTTGATTATGAGGATGACCCAATCGGCGATGCCACACTTGAGAGGACGCCCGAGCTGTTATGAATCCAAAATGTGACCGCGGGATGGAAAGTGTGTACAACCCCCCGGAGCTAGGTCCTTTAAGCAGAATTGTTTTGGTGATGCAATCCTTGACAAAAAAAAAATTTGGATGGAATTCAAAGAAACAATTATTATCGTTAGTAAATTTGTTAACCGATAATAATGAAACTGACAAATCTGGAACATGTAAGATATTAGATACTCGTAAAGATTTAGATACGAATGGAATGATAGCATGACCAACATGGGCAACACCTAGACCTGTGCCATTACCCAAGCGTAAGACGTCCGAACTGGTGTACTCCTCGGATTAACTCATCATCCTAGCATCCGGCGTCGCATGAGACGTGGCCCCGGTATCCGGATACCACGGAGCCATATCTGTCGCGGAATCAGCAGTAACAGCCACATTGGCTTGTGGCGGCGACGGTGGTGCGTCGGAGTAGCGGCGATAGCAGTGCAAGGCAGAATGACCATTCGCACGGCAAATCTGGCAGCGCAGCCCTCCTCGGCCACGCCCTCCGCGGTTCTGTCCTCCACGATATCCACCTCTGTTCTCTCCGCCACAAGAGTTCCGGCCACCTCCATGACCGGACTGTCCGCGACTCCTACCAGCATACATAGTCGACGGTGATCCAGTCGGCAGTCTCGCTATTCCAGTAGGAATTTCATCCGAATGGATGAATTGTTGTGCCTGAATGTAATCAGCCAATTGAGGAATTGAAACCGCATTACCCGAAACAACGAGGGTGGCGGTCATTGCCCAGAACTCCGGGCGCAATCCTTTGAAAACATATAGGTTTTGCTCTTCTAACGACATTGGCCGGCCGGCAAGAGCAAGGTTCTCCACCAACTGTTGAGCTTGGCCGAGATACTCTGATGGTGATAAATCGCCTTGACGCAGAGATTGAAACTGCCCCAACAAATTGAGGCATCTCACGCGTGTGGATGATCCGAGAGCAGTCTCAATGGCGCGCCATACTCCTCGAGAAGTCGTCTGACCCACTGCTAAATACATTACCTCCTCCGATAAGGAGGAAATTAATAAGGATAAAATAGATTGGTCCTATTGGACCCAGGCTCCGTATGCCAGATTCACTGTGGATGACGCAACTTCATCGTTGGTCGCATCAGGGGATGGCTGGATGATCGGCGCCGGGCAAGCGATGTAGCCTTCCACATACCCGATCAGGCCTTGGCCACGGAGAAAAGGCACGATCTGAGTCCTCCAGAAAAGGTAGTTGCGGGAGTTGAGTTTGAGTGAAACAAAGTGATGGGCGGAATTGAGGGAGGTTGGGGTTGCCGGCGTAGGAATGGTGGTGGCCGTGAGTGTTCTTTCGGAGCCTGAGGTTGTCATTGTCCACGGGAAAACGGAGAGGGAGAGAGAGTTTTGGGAGACTGGCTAACTGATACCAGATGAGTTTAGGAATTATGTTATTCATTGACAAAGCGATAAGATTTACATAATATACTATCAGTAGATAGTTCCTATACAGAAGGCTACTGAAGAGGTCTACACAACTAACATTTGGCTAATAATAATAATATATGCTAATACCCGAAACCACCCGCTGGAACCTCCCACTGGTACAATGTTGGTTGGCTTCCGTTTTATTGTTCCATTGTGTATTTGCGTGTATTTATTAATATCTCGAAAGTCTAGAGCGATATATTATAAATCTAATGGTTAGGATTTGGAGTTTTGAATCTTAATTAATATCATATATTGCTATTCGTTGGATTATTCGATGAAGTTGATGATGTTCGTATGTATCCTTGTGATTACTCTTTGGTTGTGTATTAGCATGTCGTTCCTTGATGCTAGTATGGTTTCCTTCTGATAAACTTCGCTTACTTCTTGATTGAAATGGTAACTTGAGCATACATATTCGTCGTAATCTTTGGTTGGAATCATTTGATATCGTTGTGTTGCCTTTGGAATGTCTTTCTCGTATCTCATTCTTGAATTCCATTGAGTTTGGATTATCGTTATAAGCTTGTATCATCGTGGTGCCTATCTTGATGTGTAACACCCCGAAATTTTAAAACTTTTGAAGACAATATAATAACGGTAAATGATCATAAATCCCAAAATACGTTTATAAGGACACGGGGTGTTATGCCACACCTGAGCTAGAGAACTCAGGTGCACAGGCTAAGTTCTAACAATATCAATCAGTATCAATACAAATCATGGCACGCAGGCCGAAAGGGGAGAACTATCTAAACTACGTCCCAACCTCTAGCGCGCTCCAGTGATCTACTCGTCTGTGCCTGAAAGTCAAATATATCTGTTCAGCGAGAGATGCTGGTAACCCACTCCAACGCGTTGAAATATAATACATATAGAGATATATATAGATATACGAAAACCATTTTGAACATGAAGATATATCCTACGAACTCTAACTTTTAAAACAGGGATAGATTCGACACATAGAGCTAAGCACAAACGGCAGTTATAGCAAGCATATATAGTTCGCAACAGGCAAGGCAGATAAGGCTAAGCATAATCAATAATCATAACCCAACATAAAATATCCCCAACGTAAATCCCGTCGTCACATCGCCAAGATACTCATAATCACAACTCATCCATATCTCATCACATAAGCACACTATGTTGGCGCCACAGGACCAATCGCATGCCCATACATGAGGGTCAGCGCATATAGCTCTGACACGGCCCCGCAGCACCCTGCCCCGTCTCACAATACGGAGGGGTCGATCGCAACCGACCGATGAATCGCAGCTCATCATAGTTTGATCGCAACCAAACAGTGGACCGCAGCCCAAGAGTATGTCATCTGACCGCAGCCAGGAAAATGAACCGCAGCTCAGGTAGAACGGTGGACCGCAGCCCTATATAATATTTATATACCTGACCGATCGCAACCGGCCTGGTTAACAGTCAGTATGGTTCTCAACCCTTCCGACTGCCCGTATAATCCATTTGATCGCAACCAAACGGTGGACCGCAGCCCTATATAATATTTATATACCTGACCGATCGCAACCGGCCTGGTTAACAGTCAATATGGTTCTCAACCCATCCAACTGCCCGTATAGCCAATTTGATCGCAACCAAATTGGGGTATCATGCACACATAACACACAGCAAGCACATACAACCCACATTAGCACATTAGGAAGGGGCAGAAAATGTATAACAAAACCTATGCGTGATCCTTCACATACTAAGAATAATCCTAAGGGGTTCATACTTCTTTCACCTAGGTCAACGGGATACAAATTCAACTAGCATGCAATATATAAGACTCATACAACCTACGAGCGGTACCCGAAATATCAAACTAGACATAGGCACGATAGACGGAGTCTGTTGGGACACCACGGGGGTCGGGGGAACATCAAACGGGGAAGCCAAGATCCCGAATTGGGGTGCAAACCAGCGGGTAGCCGGTGGGTGAGGGTTCACCCGCCGGCTGCCCGCCGCCGTTACTGTTCCGGGCAGCGAGTGCCCGGCGGGCAGCTGCCCGCTGCCGGGACTGCCTATCTTGACCACGGGTAGGTGGCGGGTCCCCTACCCCCACCTAACCCCCACTGACTCTTTTTCATCAATTAACGCCCCGGGATCCTTTGTGGAACCCGAAACCATGCTTAGACACTTTCAAACGCAATTGATAACACACGTAGACAATTAACGGATCAAAATCAAGAAACATACGGCACATAACCTATCATGCTTTTCTAAACATAATTAACACCCGAGCATGCGATTTCCCACCCAATACACCAAGAGTAATATCATACGATACAACCTAGGGTTCTAATCACTTTTAAATCATCAAGGACACAATTCATCTTCTAATATCAAGATTCGGTAAGAATATCACATAAACACCAAGAACATCCTACAATCATCAAGAACATCATATAATCATCAAGAACGTCATATAATCATCAAGAACGTCATATAATCATCAAGAACACCATAATTATCAAGAACCTCTCATCATCAAGATCACCCATGGAATCATCACTCCAATCGTCAATAATAATATCACAAATCATCAATAAACAATAATATGGGGAAGTCCTAAGAGGGGAATCATAGCTATAAAAATAGGTTTTGTTGAGACATGGGTTACCTCTTAGCCTTAATTGATTCCTTGGCTATGAAGGGTCTTTCTTTAAGTTTTCTTCTTTCTTGATTTCTCCTAGGGGAATTCTTGGAATTCTTGGTGTGGTGAGAGATTATTGTGGTGGGAGTTCTAGGTGCCTCCTTATGTTCCCTATTTATATATCTAAGAGTCTTACTTAGGGCCTAATTACTATCGGTTTGCTAACTCTATTCCTTTTAGGACTAAGGAGTGGGTTTAGGGATAAGGGCCCATAGACTATGGTGGGCCTCTCCTAATTAATTATTGTGATTTAATTCTTTCTTTTGGGTAATTGGTTTTAGGGATCGTAACACGGGGTGTTACACTCTCCCCCCCTTACAAGGGGCTTCGTCCCCGAAGCCCGGTGTGTTAATCCATTCTTTCACCCCTAGGCATCTCGCATCTTGGCCTCCCGGTTAGGAATGTGGCCCCACGTTTTGCCTTAGCTGGGGTAGGCTGGACTTCTGGTGGTGTCGTGATAGGAGGGTTTACCTCGGTCTCCTGCTCCTGAGCTGGACGCCCCGCGAGTACCCAGGGTGGCCTCGATCGCTGCCACCCTCTGATCTAGTGCGCGTGTCGTACGGATCAAGGATGAGAACCCTTCCTCCCTGATTTGGTTCTGCCGATTGAGTTGTGCGACTATGCGCTCATTGACCGAGCCCTCGTTTTGTTCCCTTGGGTTCCCTCCCGATCGTGGTGCACCGATGGGTTAGGCTCGTCATCCTCCTCCTGTTCCTCATTTCCCTTCAAACCCCCACAATCTTGCATCGCTCGTTTGAGCTTCTTGTTGGAGATGTCCAATCCGTCGACCAATTCCCTTCGCTCTTCCTCGGGTTTAAGGCAAATTTCTTCGAGGGTGAGGTGAAGTCCCCCTTCGGTGTAGTAGATATCGTTGCGGCGGAGGTTTTGGGCATTAAAAACCATGCCATTTGCGGTTTTAACCTCGGTTTGGCTTAGGTCTACCCCCTTCTTCTCCATGATCCAACTTAGGATCATCCTGTAGGGTAGGCTAAGCCGGTTGTTTGTCTTGCAAAACTCCATGTGTTGTAGCATGAGGGCCGGCAGGTTGAACTTGATTTTATGTTTCAAGAGGTAGGCAAAGGCGCACTCTAAGCTTTATCACCCTGTTTGGTTACTACTAGATGTTGGTAGAATTCTTTCACCAATTCGGGGTACGTATCCCCCCTTGATGGCGAGATACGTATCCAAAAGCCCTTGGTGTTTAAGCATATCAACCAATTCCGGAGAGAATTGGTCGGGTTCGAGGGCTTTACCTCCGATCACGGTGTAATCGGCGTTGTTCCATTCCGAGGTGCGGGTTCCGAGGGGCTTTTTCGGCATCGTGAAGCTTTTCTTGGTCGTGAAATTATCCGGTGAACTTTTTCGGTGATTTTCCGGCGAGACGGCGGTGGAGCTCCGACACGTTTTTTTTTTTCCGGCGAGGCCCTTGGCGGCGCGGCGTTGCGAGGGATGTGGCGGTTAGGTAGGTTCGGGGGTCGGCGCGACGAGGGGGCGACGGCGTGGCAGTGGCGTTGGGCAGCGGCAGCGGGTTGCAGCTGGGTGGTGGTTGGGTGTGGCGTGGGTGACCTCCGGGCGAAGGTGATTGGGCGATGGTGCGTCGGTGTGGGACTGGCGGGAGGCGGGAGGCCGGTAGCTTAGCGCCTGTACCTTTAGATTGTGTTCTTGTGGCCTGCGTGCCAATGGTGTTAGACTGTTTGTAGTTTGATGTTTTGGGATAGTGATACACTTGCAGATTGTTCGCCTTAGCGTTTACTGGGTGTGGTAGACGTGGCATAACACCCCTGCTTTGGATTTCTTTTATCCAGTTTCCGTTTTCTTCCGTTGTGCTAGTGTTTGTGGTAATCTGCATGTGTTAAGACTTGTTTTTAGGTCTTGTTTTTGGGGGGTGTTACAAAAGTTATTGTGGTGTGTATTCTAGGTGCCTCCTATGCCCCTATTTATATATCTAAGAGTCCCAATTAGGGTCTAAATGGTATGGGTTTGCTAATTCTATTCCTTATAGGACTAAAGTGTTGGTTTTAGGTATAAGGGTCCATGGACTATGGTGGACCCTTCTTAATTAATTGATGGAATTTAATTCTTTCTTTTGGGTGATTGATTAAATAATTAATTGGTTTAGAGGTCGTAACATGGGGTGTTACACTCTCCCCCCCTTAACGGGAAGCTTCGTCCCCGAAGCTTTGGTTTTGCTGAGTTGACCTTCTTCCCTTATTTTATGCTTTCGTCTTGGTTACCTTGTGTGAAGAGTTCTGGGAAGCGTTCCTTCATGTTGTCTTTGAGTTTCCATGTTTCCTCTTTGGCACCGTGGTTGGTCCAGAGGATTTTTACCATTTCTATGGTTCGTTGGCGAGTGGTTTTTGTCTTGGTGTCCAGAATCCTTACCGGTTTCTCTTCGTAGGTTAGTGAGTCGTCCAGGTCCACGGCCTCAGGTTGTAGCACATGACTTGGATCTTGTATATATTTCTTTGGTTGGGATATGTGGAATACGTTGTGTACTCACTCCAGTTCGGTGGGTAGGGCGAGGCGGTAGGCCAGGTCCCCGACTTTTTCTATAATTTCGTAAGGACTGATGAATCAGGGGCTGAATTTCCCCTTTCTTCCGAACCACATCACTCCTCGAGTGGGTGAGATTCTTAGCCAGACCTATTCCCATGTGGAGAACTCGGCTTGCTTCCTCCCAATGTCGGCGTAGGATTTTTGTCGGTCCTGGGCGGCCTTCATTCTTTCTTGTATGTATGTGACTTTAGTAATGGTGTCTTGTAGGTATTGGGCCCCCAGTGCCACTGGGCTGACCAGGTCTTCCCAGCATAAGGGTGTCCTGCATTTTTTACCGTACAGTGCTTCGTAGGGAGCCATGCGGATGCTTGTGTGGTGGCTGTTGTTGTAAGAGAATTCGATGAGGTCCAGGTGTTCTTCCCACCTCCCTTGGAAGTCTAACATGCAGGCTCTTAGCATGCCTTCAAGAGTTTGAACGGTTCTCTCGGTTTGACCGTCGGTGGTGGGATGTAAGGCAGTGCTTAGGCTCAGCCGCGTCCCCATGGCTGTTTGTAGAGACTTCCAGAATTGTGAGAGGAACCTGGGATCTCTATCGGACACGATGTTTTGGGGGACTCCATGGTACTTCACCACTCGGTTTATGTAGGCCTTAGCTAGTTGTGTCATCGTCCATGTCCAAGATCACTTGTATTCCATCCAGCCTGAATTGTATCAGGTTTCCAGGGAATTCCACCCCTTCGATGGTGATCATTATATCTTTGTGCATGCGGTCACGTTTTATGACTTCGCTGGATGCCACCTTGACTTGCAGTTGTAATCTGGTGTTGGTGTTCAAGCCGAGTTGCAAGGCGAATTCGGCTGCTATGAATGAGTTGGAGGCCCTTGAGTCAAACAGTACAGTGGCACGGGCGGCGTGTACGTGGAAGGTTCCGGAGACTACGTTGTCATCTCCGATTCTGGACTTGCTCATGGTAAGGATCCTTCCCGGAGTGTTTACCGTTCCCCTTGTGGGAGCCGGTGTTAAGGCTTTGTGGGGCGAGGTAGCCCTGGCAGTCTTTGGTTTTCGAGGGGGGTGGGGTGTGTTATTTTCTTCGATTTTTCTCTTGTGCCCTAGATGTGTTTCTTGTGGGTCGCTCGGTATTTGTTGTAGCTGGAATGCCTTGGCATAGGCTTCTTCGAGAGTTCTTGGTTTGCGTAGGGCTAGGGCCTTTCCGGCTTTCGAGGTCGAGGCCCGTCATAAATTTCTCGATCTTGGTTGACTCTGTAGGTACTAGCTCGGGTGTGAGGCGAGCTAGTTTGAGGAACTGTTGGTAATACTCTGTGATTGGGGTTGCTCCCTGTTTTAGGTGTAGGAATTCTTCGTATATGGCTGCCCTTATGTGACTAGGGTAGAACCGCTCCCGTAAATGCTCTTTTAGGGCCTCCCAGTTGAATCCGGGTTTTTGCTTGTAGCTGGGTCCATTGTGGGCCCACCAGAGGTCAGCCTCGTGTTTGAGGTAGAAGGATGCCGTTTCTACTTGGAGGCCTTCTGGGCACCCTACTGCTTTGAATATTTTGTCAAAAGTTCTGATCCATTCCTCGAGAATTGTGGGGTCTTCCTCCCCTGAGAAGGTAGGCGGTCGGTGTTTGGAGACTTGGCGGTCTACTTCTGAGTTTCTATTTGGTGGTGGTGGTTGTAGGATTGTGTTGCTCAATGTCTGAGCAACTTGGGCAAGATGCTGCAGATTCCGAATCAAGGATTCATGCGTGGAAAGTCTTGGTGTCCTTGCCTGTTTCCTTGTTGGTGCCATCCTGGGGTTTACAGGCCGATATTATTTTGCATCCTTACCCTGATGCCATAAGTGTAGGGGGAGTTCTTTAAATTAAGTGTGAATTAGTGTGAGGGGAAGGTTAGGGGCTCACAATCTCACCGCGTGTCCTAAGATTCCTGGATCCTAAGTTTCTAAATACCTAGAGTCCAAGCCTAATGTCCTAAAGTTTCGTCTTGAAAGTCTAATCATAGGGTCAAACTTAAGCTCTGATACCATCTGTAACACCCCGAAATTTTAAAACTTTTCAATCTTATAATATGAAAGCAATTCTATTAAATAAATCCCAAATGGAGCATTCTAAACATAAGTGTGCGGGGTGCTATGCCACATCTGAGCTGGAGAACTCATATGCATAGGCTAAACGAACTAAATATCCTCCATACATCATCATGGCACGCAAGACGAAAGGAAAAACTATCTATTTAACCCAAGATCTTCTAGCGCGCTCCAGAGCTAATCATCTGTGCCTGAAAGCCAAATATATCTGTTCAGCGAATGATGCTGGTAACCCACTCCAACACATTAAAATACAATATAGTTATATATATATATACGTATATATATATATATATATATATATATATATTGGAAAATCATTTTGAAGCAGGAAGATATATACTTAGGAGACTCTAGCTTTAAAAACCAAGAATAGACTCGACATGTAGGGATAACACATTAAACAGTGATAATCAATTATATAGAGATAATCATCATAAAAACATGTATCTAAGGTCACAGTTCACTTTCAAATCATTCACATCATCATTCAATCATCATCTTTATCACACAAGCACACTTTGGTGGCGCCACGGGACCAATCGCATGCCCCAAACATGAGGGTTAGCGCATATAGCTCTAACACGGTTGTTGGACAATTTTTAATTAAATGTCCTCGCAAGTGCACGAGTCACTGTAGTAATAGGGTGCAATAGCAAGGGTCGAACCCAAGAGGAATTGATAATATGCAATTTATAATCTTAAAATTAATTAACTTGATAATTTTAACATGCTAGAAACGAATATCAAATATAAGAATCAACTCAATTGCAAAACAATTAAAATCAATGCTTCAAAAGCTAAAAATTGAGTAATTGAAAAGCTAATCAGAATGAACAAGAAATTGCTACTGACAATTAAACAAAGTTTAGTTAAAATGTAAAGTACTAATTACGAGTGCAGAAAGTGGTAATTAAAGCTTAGAAATTTGGCATAAAAAACTAACAGTTAACACTACCAGCTTCATTATCAATGGTAATCTCAATTAACAACCGTACTTAAACCTTCAGCATTATAATTAACAAAATACTTAGCATTAAGCACTGTGATCAAGACTTGTTATTAAATATGCAATTAAGCTCTACATTCAAAGTTTTGAATTAAGAGATTTCCAATCACAAATAAAGAGCAGATTAAGGAAAAGAATGGGAGCAGATGAAATCAATACTTTAACTCTTACTTAGCATTAAGCATGGTAATTAGCACATGGTAATTTGCACTATCACTTAAATAGTCTGTAGTTAACAAATGAAAATAAAGGCTAACTTTGTTGCTAACAATTACGAAACCAATACGCCCAGATTAAGGAAAAAGAAATAAAGAAAGAAGGAAAATAAAGAAAGAACCAGTATATGGAATTGAATGCGCTCAAACTAAACTCCTTTCGCTGCAAACCAGAGTTCGCCGACCAGAATTGCGGCGAACCACTAGAAATCCCGAAATCTCCGAACGGCCGTTGGGTGAAGAGTTTTGGGGATTAGATTGGTGATGAAGAATGGTGATGATGACGAATGAATTTTGTGTAGGTCGGTGCTCCCCTGGCTTCTTCGGAATTGCTTCTATTTATATTGTCTGGACTCAACGATTTCTTCCAATCTTCCGCTATTCATTCGGATCGCCGGAAGAATTGATTTGCAAAATATGGTTCTGGTCTTCTAGGAGCTTTGCGCCTTTCTCTCGTAGGAATTGACTAGCTAATATAATCTATCTATTAAATACTAATAATAATAATAATAATAATAATAATAATAATAATAATCTACAGGCAATAAACTATTAAACTGACAATTATAATAATAAAACAAACTTAATAACAAAAACAACCCAAAATTAAACAATATTAGTAAAGCTAAAAAAATATAAAATTAATAAATAAAATTGATATAAAATAAATAAATTATTGCAACTTAACTATTAAAGATTATTTAAAATAATAATAAAAATAATGTTTATCAAATCTCCCCACACTTATTTATTTGCTTGTCCTCAAGCAAAGATATTATTAAAAGAAAATATAAAGAAAATAAAAATAAAATAAAAATAAAAATAAAAATAAAATCAAGTATTAGAACGAACTTTATCCAAATAGACTTTCAAATTTATTTGCCTCATCAATGCAAAATAAATGTCAACTCAAAGAATGCATAAAACAATTGACTAAAAATTAAAACCTTTAGCAGCTAAAATAGATATAAATTTTTGCTCGTGTGCTAATACCCTTATATGAGCTACACAAAAACTCAATAGAAAAATATGAAAACTTCACAAAATACAACCCAAGCCAAATTCAGCAATATTCTATCATAGTGCAGGTGCAAAACGTGAAGGAAACAAGGATCAATGCATTTATTAAAAATTAAAACGCAATTGCTCGTCTCTTCCAAAGTTCACTCGTTATTTTTCGATTTTGACTTTTTCCAAAGAGAATTTCCCAAAAACCTCGCCATTTTACGCCAGACTTGTTTGGGTTTTCAATTTTGTGTGTACTCATAAACCAGACCACAACACTTATTGATTTATTTATTATACATGTGTATAGGTGTCTGATTCAGCGGAGTAGAATCTCTTAAATTGTTGAAAATAGAATAAATAAAACACTCATTTATATTTTTTTAAAAATGTTCTTTTTATAATCTTTTCTTTTCACCTCACTTATGCCATACAGATGATCCTTGAACCAACACTACACCACAATTTACAGCACTCAAAAATTATTTAAGAATTTGAAAAAGGTAATACAAAGTGAAATCAACATATAGATTATTAAAGAAATTGTATAGAACATATAAGTGTATTTGTGATTTTCATATTCTATTTATTTTTTTTTTTTGTTTTTTTTTTTTTTGCTTTTTTTTTTGTTTTTTTTTTTTGTTTTGATTTGACAAAGATATAAAATTAAAGAAATTAACAACTAGTCAAAAGCAATATACACACTAAGAGTTGACAAATACATGCATTATTTTCATCATAGGCTATTCAAAAGGCTCATTGGGTAAAAGTTTAAGTTCATACTAATTTATTTTTAAAAGTAAAATAATCTTTTTTTTTTTAACAGAATGATAACTATTCTAATTTTTTTATTTTTTTAAAATAGGTTCAGAATGATAACTATTCTAATTTTTTTTTATTTTTTTTTTAAATAGGTTTGATAAATAGAATGAAATAGAAATTCCCTCCCCACACTTATTTCAAACATTGTCCGCAATGTGGAGAACAACACTTATAAGAGGAACACAAACAACATGAAAATCAAGGAGATAGGGAAAGAGAATTGGGTTGCCTACCAATAGCGCTTTAGTTATTGTCAGTAGCTAGACATGGGCATTCAGAGTCCTGCAATTCTACCCGTTCAACAATCAGGGCGGAGGGTTCACCCTCAAGGTACTGCTTTAGTCTTTGCCCATTTACCTTAATTTTTTCACCTGTTTCTGGATTTTCAATCTCACATGCACCATGAGAAAACACCTCACGTACCACAAAAGGCCCTGTCCATCTAGATTTTAACTTACCTGGAAACAATCTCAAACGAGAATTAAATAGCAAAACTTTCATAATTAAATAGCAAAACTTTCATCCCAGGTTCAAAATTTTTTCTCAAAATAAACTTATCATGATAAACTTTAGTCCTCTCTTTATAGATTTTTGAGTTTTCATAGGCTTCATTCCTTATTTCATCTAATTCATTCAAATTCAATTTTCTTATTCCACCAGCCCTCTGCAAATCAAAATTTAGGAATTTAATAGCCCAATAGGCTTTGTGTTCTAACTCTACTGGCAAATGACAAGCCTTGCCAAATACTAACCTGTATGGGCTCATACCAATTGGGGTTTTGTAGGCTGTCCTATAAGCCCACAACGCATCATTCAGCTTAATGGCCCAATCCTTCCGAGAAGGATTCACTGTTTTTTCTAAAATTCCCTTGATTTGTCTGTTACTCACCTCGACTTGGCCAGAGGTTTGTGGATGGTACGGAGTAGCCACTTTATGAGTAATGCCATATTTTTTTAGAAGACCTGCAAAAAGTTTATTACAGAAGTGGGTACCTTCATCGCTAATAATAGCTCTGGGTGTCCCAAACCTGGCAAAAATATCTTTTACGAATTTCAAAACAACCTTACTGTCATTTGTCCTAGTGGCTACAGCTTCAACCCATTTTGACACATAATCAACAGCCACAAGAATGTAATTAAAACCAAAGGATGTAGGAAAAGGCCCCATGAAATCAATTCCCCAAACATCAAAGAGATCAACAACCAAAATATTCGAAAGGGGCATTTCATGACGCTTACTTATATTACCAGTCCTCTGGCACCTGTCACACTTAGCACAAAATTCAAATGCATCCTTGAACAAAGTAGGCCAATAAAAACCAGATTGCAAAACTTTTAATGCAGTTTTTTTCCCACTAAAATGTCCTCCGCAATTTAAAGTGTGACTGTGATTCAAAATATTTTGCTGTTCAAACTCAGGGATACATCTTCTAATTATTTGATCAGGACAAATTTTAAACAAGTAAGGTTCATCCCAAAAGAAATATTTTGCTTTGGAGAGAAAATGTTGTTTTCTTTGTGAATTTAAGCCTGGGTGAAATTGACCCGAGACTAAATAATTCACAATATCTGCATACCAAGGCTCTTTATTATGTAAGGAGAGCAACTGTTCACCCGGAAACCTGTCATTGATAGGAATATTAACATCATGACAATTATTAGCTACTTCGGGTAAACGAGACAAATGGTCAGCTACCACATTCTCGCACCCTTTTTTATCCTTGATTGTTAAATCAAATTCTTGCAACAACAAAATCCATCTTATTAGTCTAGGTTTTGCATCTTTTTTAGCCAACAAAAATTTCAGAGCAGAATGATCAGAATAAACAATCACCTTAGAACCAATTAAGTAAGAACGAAATTTTTCTAATGCAAAGACTATAGCCAACAACTCCTTTTCAGTAGTTGTATAGTTAGCCTGAGCACTATCCAAAGTTCTACTTGCATAATGAATCACATAAGGCATTTTATTAATTCTTTGTCCTAACACAGCACCTACGGCATAATCAGATGCATCACACATTATTTCAAAAGGAAACTCCCAATTAGGTGCCGCAAGAATGGGAGCAGCAGTTAATTTTTCTTTCAAAAACTTAAAAGCAGAAAGGCAATCATCATCAAATTTGAAAACAACATCTTTTCCCAGCAAGTTGCATAAAGGCCTGCAAATTTTTGAGAAATCTTTTATGAAGCGCCTGTAGAAACCTGCATGACCAAGAAAACTTCGCACTTCTTTCACAGATGTAGGGGGAGGTAATTTAGAAATAACTTCAATTTTAGCCTTATCTACCTCTACTCCCCTGTCAGAAATTATATGCCCCAAAACAATGCCCTCTTTAACCATGAAATTACTTTTTTCCCAACTCAAGGTTAAGTTCATTTTAACACATCTTTCAAGCACAGAAGATAAATGAGCAAGACAATCATCAAAAGAATCACCGAACAGAGAAAAATCATCCATAAACACCTCAACATATCGTTCAATCATATCAGAAAATATTGACATCATACACCTTTGAAAAGTCGCAGGTGCATTACACAACCCAAATGACATTCTGCGGTAAGCAAACGTGCCAAAAGGGCATGTAAATGTCGTTTTTTCTTGATCTTCAGGTGCAATAGGAATCTGAAAATAACCTTGAAATCCATCAAGGAAACAATAATAAGCATGTCCAGCTAATCTTTCTAACATTTGGTCAATAAAGGGCAAAGGGAAATGATCTTTTTTAGTGGCGGCATTTAATTTTCTATAATCTATGCACATTCGCCACCCCGTCACTGTTCTAGTTGGGATTAATTCATTTTTGTCATTAGTAACCACAGTAATCCCAGATTTTTTTGGCACTACATGAACTGGACTTACCCACTTACTATCTGAAATTGGGTAAATAATACCTGAGTCAAGCAACTTTAGGACTTCTGCACGTACAACCTCCTTCATATTTGGATTCAACCTGCGTTGAGGTTGGCGGACAGGAGTTGCCCCTTCTTCAAGAAGGATCCGGTGCATACAAACCGTCGGAGTTATTCCTTTAATATCGTCTACTGTCCAACCAATTGCACTTTTATATTTTTTTAATACCACTAGTAGGCTTGTTTCTTGCTCATGTGAAAGGTTAGAAGCAATTATTACAGGAAAAGTATTATTTGGACCTAAGAAAGCATATTTTAAAGAATTAGGAAGGGGTTTCAGTTCAAGCTTGGGTGGAACTTCAGCTTCAATTGAAGGATGGAGTTTTTCCTTAATTTGCTCCAAACAGCCTGTAACTGAACCTCCTTCACCACTCCCCTCTTTTATTGTGCTTTGGCTGGATTCCACTTCATCAGCCTCAATCTCTTCGACCTTCAACAGATATTCATCTAGTAACTCAGCAGAAATTATTGAATCTAAAACATTTACAGCAAAGCAATGACTATTATCGTTTTCAGGCAATTTCATTGATTTCAGAATTGAAAATTCAACAGTTTCATCAAGAACAGTCATAGTTAATTTTCCATTTTGGACATCAATCATCGTTTTTGCTGTGGCCATGAATGGTCGGCCAAGCAAAATAGGCATGTCCTGCTCGTGATTACACTTTTTATTTATGTCTAAAACAACAAAATCAGCAGGAATTATTAATTTATCAACTTGGACCAAAACATCTTCTACAATGCCCCTAGGATATCTAACAGAGCGATCAGCAAGCTCGAGGGACATTGTAGTAGATTTCAATTTATCTAGACCTAATTGCAAGTAGACAGAATATGGCATCAAGTTAATGCTGGCCCCTAAATCAAGCATTGCCTTTTCTTTTTTAGAATTCCCCACAGTAATAGTTATTATGAAACTACCGGGATCTTCTAATTTTGGGGGCAAGTCAGTTTGTAAAACAGCACTCACAGTTTTAGACATGAAAACTTTTTCATTATGTGCATACCTACGTTTTCTGGTGTTTAGTTCTTTCAAAAACTTAGCATAAGCAGGCATATTTTTAATCATGTCTAACAAAGGCAAATTCACGTTCACTTTTGACAACAAATCATAAATTTCAGCAAATGATTTATCAAATTTTGAATTTTGCAATCTACCAGGAAATGGAACTGGGGGAACATAAGACTTAGGGGGCACATAAGGATTATCAGATTTATGCAGTTGGGGTTCATCCTTATTATTATTATCATCAACATGCAACTTTTCAACTATTTCAGCTGGTTCAGAAGTGGTATTTGCTTTCACACTTTTTTCAATAACTTTACCACTTCTTAAAACAGTCAAAACTTTAGCTTCTTCAGGTTGACTAGGTAACTTACCTGGCACATGGCCTTGCATAGCTTCTGCGAGTTGCCCCACTTGAACTTCCAATTTTCTTAGGGAAACCTCATTTCTTGCAAGTGAAGCCTCATTTTGTTGGAACCGTTTCTCATCTGCCTCCGACCGTTTATTGCAAACCTGTATATAATTTTGCAATGTATCCTCCAAAGATGGTTTTTTTGGTTGAGGTGGAGCAATTGGTTGAAAATTATTTTGATTATTGCCCCAAGAAAAGTTAGGGTGATTCCTCCACCCCGGATTATAAGAGTTAGAATACGGGTCGTTTCTAGGCCTTTGATTAAAATTGTTCATCGCATTAGCCTGTTCGAAACAATCATTTTCTCCAATCATATATGCAGTACTTTGTTTCGTAGCCAGCATAGAACACAAGTTATTCATTTTTTCATCCATCGCAGACATTTGAATCTTCAAATCAGTAATTGAATTAACTTCATACATACCTGATGTCTGTCCCCTTACGCTCTTTTGTTGGGAGTTCGCTCCTAGCATTTCATACAATGCTAAGGTCTCCTCCGCAGTTTTTTCTCCCATGGCACCTCCAGCCGCATTATCAACAATTGATTGGCTGGTTTGGGTCAAACCATCATAAAAGGTTTGATTTTGCAGCTCCAATGGGTAGCCATGGTGGGGGCATTGAATGAGCAACATTTTGAACCTTTCCCATGCCTCATGGAACGGTTCGCCTTCAGCTTGCGAGAAATTCGCAATTTTTCTCCGTAATTCAGAAGTTTTAGCATGAGAATAAAACTTACCTATGAACTTATTGTAAACCTCCGGCCATGTCCGAAGGGATCCAGGTGTTAGAGACATGAACCATTGTTTTGCTGCATCTTTTAAAGTGTACGGGAACCACCTCTTCCTTAGTTCATCTTCTGGCAGGTCATTCAATGGAAAGTTTTGGACTACCCCGTAAAAATCCCGGACGAAGGTAAGGGCATCCTCGGTTGCTAAACCATGAAAAGATGGCAACTGATTGTAATGGATCGTTTTCAGCTCATAATTCCTGGCTGCATTGGTAAGCACTATACAAGAAGGTGAAGTTCCTACTTGGGGCCTACCAAAGTCTTTCATCAACCTAGGAACGGGCCTAGGGTTGGGGTTGGGTGGAGGAAGTTCAGCCATGGTTGTTACTTGTGGTTCTAAAGGTAAACTATTTTTCTTTTTTCTATTGATGCGATCGTCTAAAGGCAATAGTTCAGGGTTTAAAGAACGGCGACCATGCATAAAATAAATAGATAAATGAATGAACGAATAAAATAGCAAAAACAAGTAAATAAATTAATATTTTGACTAAATAAAATAAGCCAGCAAATAAAGAATCAAGATAATCAAGATAGGTAAAGCAAAAAGCAAATTAAAAATAAATGTTATAAGTAGTATTGAGCAAAGGAAAATAAACCAAATAAACAAATTGCACAATAAAAAAACGAGGAAGAACAAGAAAATAAATTGCAAAATAAACAACTTCCCCGGCAACGGCGCCAAAAATTGTTGGACAATTTTTAATTAAATGTCCTCGCAAGTGCACGAGTCACTGTAGTAATAGGGTGCAATAGCAAGGGTCGAACCCAAGAGGAATTGATAATATGCAATTTATAATCTTAAAATTAATTAACTTGATAATTTTAACATGCTAGAAACGAATATCAAATATAAGAATCAACTCAATTGCAAAACAATTAAAATCAATGCTTCAAAAGCTAAAAATTGAGTAATTGAAAAGCTAATCAGAATGAACAAGAAATTGCTACTGACAATTAAACAAAGTTTAGTTAAAATGTAAAGTACTAATTACGAGTGCAGAAAGTGGTAATTAAAGCTTAGAAATTTGGCATAAAAAACTAACAGTTAACACTACCAGCTTCATTATCAATGGTAATCTCAATTAACAACCGTACTTAAACCTTCAGCATTATAATTAACAAAATACTTAGCATTAAGCACTGTGATCAAGACTTGTTATTAAATATGCAATTAAGCTCTACATTCAAAGTTTTGAATTAAGAGATTTCCAATCACAAATAAAGAGCAGATTAAGGAAAAGAATGGGAGCAGATGAAATCAATACTTTAACTCTTACTTAGCATTAAGCATGGTAATTAGCACATGGTAATTTGCACTATCACTTAAATAGTCTGTAGTTAACAAATGAAAATAAAGGCTAACTTTGTTGCTAACAATTACGAAACCAATACGCCCAGATTAAGGAAAAAGAAATAAAGAAAGAAGGAAAATAAAGAAAGAACCAGTATATGGAATTGAATGCGCTCAAACTAAACTCCTTTCGCTGCAAACCAGAGTTCGCCGACCAGAATTGCGGCGAACCACTAGAAATCCCGAAATCTCCGAACGGCCGTTGGGTGAAGAGTTTTGGGGATTAGATTGGTGATGAAGAATGGTGATGATGACGAATGAATTTTGTGTAGGTCGGTGCTCCCCTGGCTTCTTCGGAATTGCTTCTATTTATATTGTCTGGACTCAACGATTTCTTCCAATCTTCCGCTATTCATTCGGATCGCCGGAAGAATTGATTTGCAAAATATGGTTCTGGTCTTCTAGGAGCTCTGCGCCTTTCTCTCGTAGGAATTGACTAGCTAATATAATCTATCTATTAAATACTAATAATAATAATAATAATAATAATAATCTACAGGCAATAAACTATTAAACTGACAATTATAATAATAAAACAAACTTAATAACAAAAACAACCCAAAATTAAACAATATTAGTAAAGCTAAAAAAATATAAAATTAATAAATAAAATTGATATAAAATAAATAAATTATTGCAACTTAACTATTAAAGATTATTTAAAATAATAATAAAAATAATGTTTATCAACGGTCCCGCAGCACCCTACCTCATATCGAAGCATGAAGGGGTTGATCGCAACCAACCGTATAGACCGTCGATAGTTTTAACGGCGGATCACAGCCCTACACACCGCTGACACGCTCAGTCGGTGGACTGTGATCCTCTTTTGGGGACTACGACCCTACACACCGCTTGACGAGCTCAGTCAGTGGGTCGTAGCTGATCAAAGCCCTACACACCGCCTGAGGGACTCATTCGGTGGGAAATGATCTTTGAGGACTATGACCCTACACACCGCTGGCACATACACTCGGTGGATCGCAGCCGACCATAGCCCTACACACCGCCTGATCACTCATTCGGTGGACTATGGCCTTCCTCGGGCTAGTGGCCCTACACACCGCCTGGCGCGTCCAGTCGGTGGACCATAACACACGACGCCCATGTGGACCGCAGCCCAAGAAGTGAATCACTGACCGCAGCCAAGAGAATGAACCGCAGCTCATGAGTAACCAATTTGACCGCAGCCAACTTCTGAACCGCTGCTCAGGAATAACCAATTTGATCGCAACCAAATTGGGTATCATGCTCACATAACACATAGTAACACATATTAGCACATCGGGAAGGGGGAAAGCGTATAAATAAACTTATGCATGATCGTCCACATACTAAGAATAATCCTATGGGGTATATGCATCTTCCTCCTAGGCCAACGGGTTACCAATTCAACTAGCATGCAATACATAAGACTGTTTTATCCTACGAATGGTACCCGAAACATCAAACTAGACACATGCACGATAAACGGAGTCCGTTAGGACACCACGAGGGACGGGGAGACATCAAACGGGGAAGCCAAAGTCCCGAGGTGGGCAACAACCAGCGGGTAGCCGGTGGGCAGAGGGCTACCGCCGGCTGCCCGCCGGTGATGAACCTCCGGGCAGAGGGTGCCCGGCGGGCAGTCGCCTGCCCGGGCAGCCGGCGGCGTCATTTTGGGCAGCGGGTAGGTGGCGGGTCCCCCTACCCCCACCTACCCGCCACTGACTCTTTTCTAAAATATAAGTCCCGGGATCCTCCGTGGAACCCGAAACCATGCTTAGGCACTTTTAAACACAAATAACGACACCACATAGACAATTAATAAATCAAAAGCAAGAATCACATAGAACACATCCTATCATGACTTCTAAACATAAACAACACCCAAACATGCGAATTCCCACCCAAATATATATCAAAAACATCACAATACAAATTCCCAATTCAACCTAGGGCTCTAATCCCATTCAAATCATCAAAGTCATAGTTTATCTTTAACATTAAGAAACATCGAGATTTATCAAGAATCATCACACAAACATCAAGAACCTCTTATCATCATCAAGATCATCAAGATCACACATAAAATCATCCCATCAATCATCATGATTATATCACAATTATCATAAAGGGTTTCATGAAGACACAAGCATATTGAAGGACCCAAAGAAGCAGATTATAGCAAGGAAAATAGGTTTTGTTGAGACATGGGTTACCTCTTAGCCTTAATTAAATTCCTTGGCTACGAAGGGTCTTTCTTTAAGATCTCTTCTTTCTTGATTTCTCCTATGGGAATCCTTGGGGATTATTGTGTGGTGAAAGTTATTGTGGTGTGTATTCTAGGTACCTCCTATGCCCCCTATTTATATATCTAAGAGTCCCAATTAGGGTCTAAATGGTATGGGTTTGCTAATTCTATTCCTTATAGGACTAAGAGATTGGTTTTAGGGATAAGGGTCCATGGACTATGGTGGACCCTTATTTATTAATTGATGGAATTTAATTCTTTCTTTTGGGTGATTGATTAAATAATTAATTGGTTTAGAGGTCGTAACACGGGGTGTTACAGTTGCTATAGTCTTGATGATTTGTTTTTTGCTCCCTCATTCGCCATTCGTTTATCTCTTCTAAAGATTCAAAATTATAGATAATTGTGTCATTCTCTCTCGTTGTTATTTTTCCATTCCCTTTTTTTTTTTGTGTAAACTGTAACCCTTAGCCCCATTACAAGCTTAATAAAGACCTATTTGATCTTTGCATGAAATTTTAGTTCTATACAGGAGGAGTAGGAAAGGCAAGCCTATGATGTTTTTCTGGTTTGCTGCATAAACCTAACTGAGTACATGTGCACACTAGATTTCTCATTACTAATAATCTTGGTGCTTGTATATTGACTTGGGAATGGACCGCGTGTGCCACACAAAGATGATTTTGGACGCATGTGTCTTGCAGTGAGTTGGCTTGTGGTTTGCTAAGTTGTGCACGAGAAAGTGGGAGTGATTTTTAGTGTTTTGACCTGTAGTTTTGCTTAGTTGTTTTGCTTGAGGACAAGCAAAGTCTTAAGTGTGAGGGGGTGATGTTATCACATTTATGCATGTTCTTATAGCTATTTTGATTCATCTCAGTAATAAAGTTATTTAATCGTGCCAATTTAATAATTGTTTTCCTCACTTTCTCGTAGAATAAGTTTCACACTTGTTTTGAACGTCTTACGGTGTTTGGTAGTGTTCTTTCACCATTACAGGCTAAGTGTAAAAGCAAGGGGAGAATTTCAAGCACGAGATGATCAAAAGAGGAAGAATTCGAAGCATCAAAGCCTCGACACGTCGAGAATTTCGAGTAGCAATAGTTCGTGCCGGATCACAGGCTCGACGCGTTGAGCATATTCTCGACGCGTCGAGATCGCAGAATGCTGAATTTTTGGAACCTTCCTAAATTAATCCAATTGGGTAGCTACTATAAAAGGATCATCTTCCATCAACCCTAGAAGTTCTTCTTTTCCTAGATTTTGGTGTGTGGAAGGCAATCAACAGCAAAGCACAAAGAGGACCAATTTGAAGATTTACAACTAGCTTTGGAGTAGAGAACTGGCTAGGAAGATTCAGGAGAATTCTTTCGCTCTTTCTCTCATTCCTTTTGTTATTTGTTCATCTTTAAACATTGTATTGATTGTTTTTATGGCCATGAGTGGCTAAAACCCTTAGGGATTTTTGGGTGAATTTGTTTATGAACCTATGTGCCTAGTTCGTTAATTTCTTAATATATATACGTTTGGTTTTATGATTTGTGTTGCAATCGTGTTTTAACCTGTTGTTGTTGGTAATTAAAGGCCTAAATTACTTGCTTCATAACCATGTTTGTGTCACCAACGAGAGTTGGGTCATAAATTAGGGCACACACGATTGCACATAATGGTTGGACCTTAGGAAAGGGGAATTTGTTGGGGGAATCTTATTCTAGATTGTTGCGCATCGAGAGATGGTAGTAATTGGGAATAATTGAATGCTAACCTTCGATCTTATTGGGTGTTTAAGCCACGGGAGTGAAAATTCACTTGGGGTAGAAATTACGGGAGTAATTCTGTTCCACTTTGCATTCCCATACAAGTCTTAATTCCAAACTAAATATTAAAAACGTTAATTGGCACTAGGTGAGTAAACATTGTGATCCCAAGAATCCTATTTTGCTCTATTGTTTACAAAACCATGTCATTTATTTTATTCTGCTTGTTATTTTCTGCAATTACCCAATCTTCAAGTTTCGTTCAGACTAGTTTCATATGAGTAACCTAGTAGCTAGTGATTAGTACCCCATCTCCCTGTGGTTCGACAACCCGAATACTCTGGGTATTATTTGTTGCCCCATATTACCGCAATCACCGATTCATATACTTAATGTATAACTGTTTGGGGGTATGAACCTAAAACTGTAGGGTGTATACCAGAAAACTGTATGGTTAAACTAGGGCTGTCAATGTGGGCCGACCCGCCCCATTAGGCCCGCCCCACCGCGGGCTTTTTCTTTGGTGGCCTTTTACGGGCTGGCCCGCGAAGCCCGCGGTGTAGGTGATACCCAACCCAAACCCGCCCCGCGCGGGCTTGCGGGACCCGCGGGCTAGCCCACGGGTTTTTGCTAAATAAAAATTTTTTTATTTAAATTAAATTTCCAATATATATAATAATATAATAATAGAAATAAAAGCATTCAAATGATCAATATTGTAAAAGTTCACACTTCACACCACAATTTATCAATTCACAAATCTACAATCTTAAAAATTTAAAACACATCAAAGTCAAACATCATAATAATATAGTGTCTTAAAATCCAAACATAACAAATAACAACAATATTGTCTTGCCTATAATAGGTAGAAATAATGGTGCTCAAATTTTTTAATCAAATGAATGGCTTAGATTGATCAGATTTTAATTTTTCCTGGCCTCAAGATTTTTTAATTTATCCTTAATGAATATGATTATCCGTTAACTTTTCTGTTAAATATTATGTTTTCTGTTAATTTCTATTTGTTCACCGTTAACTTACTCATTGATTTCAATAAGAAGGTCTTAGGTTCAAACCCCATCCCAATCATAGTTGGCATAATTAGTACTCTATTTTAATCTTATTAAATGAAATAATAATTTAGTAGCTACAACAAAAAATAATACATATGCATTTCTTTAATTATGAATTATGTGTCTACAATGTCTTTATTCAAAAAAAATTATTCATTATCAATAAAATAAATAAGGGAAATAATTTAATTAGTTATATTGTATTTATTTTTCTCGAATATAAAAATCATTTACATTCAAATTCATTAATTGATTATATTCGCTACATTGTCCCTACAAAGTCTTTATTAAAAAAAATTACGCATTATTAATACATTAATTGAGAGAAATAATTTTATTAGTTATATTGTCTTTATATTTCTCCAATGTAAATTTTTTTTACATTCAAATTCATTAATTGATTATATTCACTACATAGTCTATTATCTTTTTTGTTCAATGTTTTTTAATTAAATATCAAAGTTATAATACAAAATAATGCTATATATTTATTTACCAAGTATTTTATTAGTACCATGAAAAAATTAAAAAATATATAATTAATAAAGCCAATCATATTAACTACTTGAGGGATTTGTTGACAAAGAGAGTATTCAAATCACACAACAAATTGAAGTTTGAACTACCTCGCAATGTCTTTGTTTGACAATCAGCAGTTAGTGGTTAGCGTTAGCGGATTATATTAGCGATTTTGACCAACGAATTATATCAACGGTTAGTAAAAAGATATTTGAAAAAAAAGCGGTTTAGAGTAACATGTAAAATGACCTAAGTGTATACATATATTTACTAAATAATAATAATAATAATAATAATAATAATAATAATAATAATAATAATAATAATAATAATAATAATAATAATTCTTTTAAAAAAATAAAAAAATTAAAAATTAAAATTAAGCAAATCATATCAACTACTTTGTGGATTTATTGACAAAAAGAGTATTCAAATCACAGAACAAATTGAAGTGGGAAATTATCTCGCAATGTCCTTGTTTGGTAATCAGCAGTTAGCTCTTCAATATTAGTATATATTTAATATTTTATGCCCTAATTTTTATTTGCTCTCCCTTATGTCCCATATTTGGTTTCAATCATACCTATACAATTATTTTATTAAAAATTATAATCAATCTTAACTATATTATCTTGCATTTGTTCTTGAATGAAGTACTGGGTTTTGAGAAATTGCTATGGCGCTAGTATTATCACAGAAAATACTAATTTCATTGCAATTGACTCCATAATCTTTTAATTGTTGCTTCATCCATAGAATTTGTGCGCAACAACTCCCTGCAGCGATATATTCGGCTTCGAGTGTGCTTGTTGCAATGGAGTTTTGCTTCTTGCTAAACCATGAAACTAACCTTCCCCCTAAGAACTGGCACGTTCCTGAGGTACTTTTTCTATCAATTTTGCACCCTGCAAAATCTGCATCTGAAAAACCGGTTAGTTCAAAATTCCCTTCTTTAGGATACCATAATCCAACATTAATGGTTCCTTTAAGATATCGGATAATCTTCTTGACAGCAAGTAGATGACTTTCTTTTGGCTTAGATTGGAATCTTGCACATACACCCACTGAGTAAGATATATCGGGTCTACTCGCAGTGAGATATAATAAAGATCCAATCATTCCTTGATATTGCGTCTCGTCAACATCTTTGCCTTCATCGTCTTTGTCTAATTTGACTGATGTGCTCATTGGAATTTTTATTGAGCTCTTTCTTTCTTGATCGAATCTTTTAATAAGATCTTTGGTGTATTTGGCCTGATTTATGAGTATTCCTTCCTTCAGTTGTTTTACTTGCAGTCCAAGGAAGTAGTTTAGCTCTCCCATCATGCTCATTTCAAACTTGTTCTGCATGAGCTTAGAAAATTTCTCACATAACAATTTATTAGTACTTCCAAAAATAATATCATCAACATAAATTTGTACTAATAAAATATGATCATTTTCTTGAATTTTAAATAAGGTTTTGTCAACAAGGCCTTTGGTAAACCCACAACTAATTAAGAACATTGATAGGGTGTCATACCAAGCTCTCGGTGCTTGTTTTAACCCATATAATGCCTTTTTTAGTTTATAGACCTTATCAACATTACCTTTACCTCGAAACCTGGGGGTTTCTCAACATATACTTCTTCTTCAAGTAGGCCATTTAAGAATGCACTTTTTACGTCCATTTGATAGACTGTAAAATTCTTGTAAGCTGCAAAGGCTAGAAAGATTCTTATTGCCTCCAATCTTGCAACCGGGGCAAATGTCTCATCAAAATCTATTCCTTCTTCTTGTAAGTAGCCCTTTGCGACTAGCCTTGCTTTATTCCTAACAACGATTCCTTCATCATTTGCTTTATTTATAAAGACACATTTTGTTCCAATCACGTTGTGATTAGATGGTCTTGAAACAAGCTCCCAAACATCATTGCGTTCGAACTGATTCAGCTCTTCTTGCATTGCTTCAATCCAACTAGGATCTTTTAAAGCTTCATTATGTCCTTCGGTTCAACCTGAGAAAGAAAACATGAAAATAGGGTTTCTTGTAATGCAGATCTAGTTCTCACGCCGTCATGAATATCTCCAATGATTTGATCTTGTGGATGATTTCTTAGCCACTTCAAATCCGTTTGAAAATTGCTTTGAGAAGTAGAGGGTTCGTGTGAAGTGGAGGGATTTGTATTTGCGGTTTGATCCATTCGTTAATCCTCACTATTAGTTCCAACTCCAACCCCAACACATTCCCTTACTTCTTCTCTTATTTCATCTTCCACATCGGTTTCTGTTCCAGAGTAGTTTAGATTGCTATTTCCCTGCAAAATATCTTCATAAATTTTATTAGTATTATTTTCATCATTGATACCAACTGTTGGAGATTCCTTGCTTTTTGAGAACTCATCAAACACGACATGAATGGATTCTTCAACCACCATTGTTGATTTATTTAATACTCTGAATGCGCTGCTGGTGGAAGAATATCCTAAGAATATTGCTTCATCTGCACGTTGATCAAATGTTCTTAGATAGATTTTGCCATTCTTAAGAACAAAACATTTGCAACCAAATGAATGAAAATAACTAAGGTTAGGTTTTCTCCCTTTCCACAATTCATAAGGTGTCTTGTCTTGCCGCTTGTAGATTAGACTTCTATTTTGGGTATAGCAAGCAGTATTGATTGCTTCGGTCCAAAAGCGTTTAGGTAGCTCAGCTGCAGCTATCATTACTCGTGCGGCTTCTTTAAGCGTACGATTCCTCCTTTCGATAACTCTGTTTTGTTGTGGAGTTCTTGCGGCTGATAGTTGATGCAAAATTCCTTGAGTATTGCAGTAATTTTGAATTACGCTATTCACAAACTCTGTTCTTCTGTCAGTACGAATTTTGACAATGTTGACTTTCTTTTCATTTTGAAGTTGTTTGAGAAGTTTTGTTAGCTTCTTCTCTACTTTATTTTTCTTGCCGAGAAATATCGTCCATGTGTACCTGGAAAAATCATCAACAACAACAGGAGTATATTTCTTACCACTCATACTTACTGGCTCCACTGAACCAAATAGATCCATACGTAGTAGACTAAGAGGTCTTTGACTTGATTCGTGTGTTTTTGTCTTGAAGGATGATTTGACTTGTTTTCCCTTTTGACATGCATCACAAATCTGATCCTTTCTATAGGTGATGTTGGGTAGTCCTTTGACTAGATTTCTCGTCACGAGCTTGTTAATGGTTTTGAAGTTGAGATGACTCAACTTTTTGTGCCATTCCCAACTCACATTGCTTGAGTTGTTTGCTACAAGACACACAGAGTCTTTGGTTGTGTTCCAGTCTACAACATACATATTTTTCTTTCTGATTCCTTCTAGAACAATCTCGCCTGTGGATCCATTCTTCACTTGACACTTGTCATTGAAAAACTCTACAAGATAGCCTTTATCGCAGAATTGACTTGTGCTCAGCAAGTTGAATTTTAATCCTTCAACATAAGATACGTCTTCTATATTTAGACCTGTTAGTGTTTTTATGTTCAAAAACCCCATATTATAATTGGCAATATTATTATGGCATACAAAGATAGGTTTAGAGTCTGTCGGTTGGATCTACAGTTTACTGATCAAGCAGAAGCAACGACAGAAGAACTGACACTGAAGATCTGATTTAGACAAACTGTTTCCTTAAGAGTCTTACGCGGTATTATCAGCTCAGTATGGAAAGTCGATCAGCGTATCTTCAATGAAGGTAATGGACCTAATCTGCTGAGATTACATTCCTCTTTTATTGTCCTACCTTCTACAATCAAAGATCTTTTATGGAGAGTGTTTATAGAAGGATCTATAAGTACCAGTTCAAAAAAGTAACTGGGGTGACGAAAAAAAATAAGAAGAAACACTCCATATCAGCTTTAAGAGTCTAGATCTTTGATTGTTATGAACCTTCTCAATACAACTTGTTCATGGTGATTAAGATGATGAACTTGAGAAGAGTTACTGCTGCTTAAACGAAAGGACACTAAGATCACACTGTTGTGGGAACAACATTATAGAGCGTCACTGAAGTGGACTGCATCAGAGCTGGCTCTCCAAATGAAGGGACTTCATTGGACTTCTGTATGCATGGCTCTCCATCTTCAACAATCCACTAAACCTGTGTAGACTGGGTATGTACCTTGTGTGGGGCACTTGGGTAAGATTATTGTATATCTACCTTTGTACATTGGATTATGACTTAGTGGATTGGACGCCTATGTGATCGTCCCCCAGACGTAGATACACACTGTATCGAACTGGGTAAACGTTGTGATTGTTCGTTCTGTGTGTTTGTTTATTTTTCTCTGATGTTCGCTCCATGATCTATCATTACTAAGTATGTGTTTAACTGAATCTATCAGTATTCTAAGTCAGCAAACTATTTATGATAATTTTCGTAAAACAAGGAAATGCAAAATTACATGTGGTATCATAGCTTTTAAGTCTACATAGTGACTTGGTCCGAAGGGCTATCTTATTTTTGCATTCTCTCTGTTTTTGTGGAAGTCTGTCTGTGTTTTCGTTGGCTAGTTGTTGATTTCAGGATGGACGCAAGTATGAAACCACCAGAACTAGATGGTCACAACTACTCTTTCTGGAAGGCTCGTATGGAGATATATCTTCAAGCACAAGGAACCAGGGTTTATCGCACCATCCTAACTGGGTGGAGTCGACCTACTACTCCAAATGCACATGGAGTAGCTGAAGAAAAACCCATAGAGACTTGGACAGAAGATGAAATGAATGCCTCTGATCTGAACAACAAAGCACTAAACTCAATTGTTGGATCGCTACAAGAATCTGTTTTTACGCTTGTTACAGGGGTAAAAGATGCTAAACGGGTATGGGAGATCCTTGAAACCAGATATGAAGGAACCAGTGATGTCAAACAGTCAAAGTTGCAAATGGTTCAATCAGAATTCGAAGCTCTCAGAATGACTGAAGACGAAACCATTTCTACCTTCCACAGTAGGGTTCAGAACTTGATGAACCGAGCCTCAATTCTTGGGGAACCATTCACTGATGAGAGAGTGGTCAAAAAGATTCTCAGATCCCTACCTAAACGTTTTCGAATGAAAGTAACGGCTATTCAGGAACACACAGGTTGGGAAAAGAAGACTGTCGGAGAACTCATGGGAAGCTTGCACACATATGAATTGGAAGTTCTTGCTGATGATGATGTTGGAAGCAACAAGAAAGGAAAGTCTGTGGCTTTTGTGGCTGAAGCTGATCGAGAATCTGACACAGACGACATAGATGATGAAACCCTAGCTCTCCTAACCAAAAACTTCAAGAAAATCTTAAAAGGGTTCAACAGAAAGGGTCAAGGTCAGTCTACAAGAACACAATACAAAGGCAACAACCCTTCATATCAAAAGGTTGAAACAGCACCCCTCTCACAGAACAATCAATCTCAGACTGGGCGATCGAGACAAAACAGAAATAGTACTACAAACACAGGAAATCCCCTCAATCGGTCAGTGCAGTGTAGGAAATGTGAAGGATACGGTCACATACAGGCTGAATGTGCAACATATCTTAAAAGGAAAAAGGCTATGTCTGTAGCTACTCTTAGTGATGATGAGGAGGAAAATTCAAATCATCAATCAGATGATAATGTAGGAAACTTTGTAGCTTTCTTCACTGCCACAAACATTCAATTAGACGGAGATCAATCAGATGGAGAATCATACATATCAACATATGATTTTGAAGAAAGACATATTCAACTTGAGGCAGAATTTGCAAAACTTGTCGCTAGCTGGGAACAACTTGTGAGAGTAAATAAGAATCTGAATGACGATCTAAAGCAAAAAGATGATCTTATAAAGAAACTGAATGCTGAATTGGTCATAAAAGAAGATCTCATCACTCAGATACGGTCCAGAGAAGGAAAATTAATCAAGGAGTTGGAGAGCTTGAAGAAAAATATACAGATGATGGACACCACATCTACCTTAGATAAAATTCTAGACTCTGGCAGAAACCCTAATAATAAAAAGGGTCTGGGATTTGAGCAAGGAGAATCTTCGAACAACGCACCAAAGTTCATCAAATAGGGAATGTCTAAGACCACAAGATATCACATGTATGAACAAGGACAGTCATCTCAGTCAGTACAAATCAAGGAAGGGAGATACGGTACGAACACTGACCAGGACAAATCAACTTATAAATCTCATTATTCGAGATTCAAAAATAAGATTGTCAAAGTTAAATATTATACTCCCATTTGTCACTACTGTCACACAAAAGGTCATACTCGTCCCGAATGCTATTTTTTCTACAGAGATCAAAGGAAGGAAAAATATCTGAATAAGACTATTACACCATTCACTAGACAAGTTTGGGTCAGAAAGTCAGAAGCTATCTGTTATCCCACCATTGTTCTAACTGCATCTACAACTGATGCTAGATGGTATTTCGACAGTGGTTGTTCCAGACATATGACATGAAACGTTAAATGTCTGATGGCTGTTCAACCTAGTAGTGGAGCTGTAACTTTTAGAGATGGACAAAAGGGTAAAATCGTTGGGAAAGGAGTCCTAAATGTTCCAGGTTTACCTCAGTTAGAAGAAGTCTTGCTAGTCAGTGGATTAAAAGCGAATCTTATTAGCATCAGTCAGTTATGTGATCAAAATTGGAATGTATGCTTCGATCGTAACTGCTGCAGAGTGAGTGATAAAGCAAATCAACTTGTCACGGAAGGAACTCGATCTTCAGACAACTATTATGTTTTGACAAATGAAACTGCTTGTCACCTATCCAAATCTGATGAATCAAAAATCTGGCATAGACGACTGGGTCACATAAATTTCAGAGATATGGATAAATTGATAAAACTTGAAGCAGTAAAAGGTGTACCGAAGATCAGAATTGATCCAGAGAAAATTTGTGGCGCATGTGCTATTGGGAAACAAATCAGAACTCCACACAAAGCAGTAAGAGGTATCACCACTGAGAAATGTCTAGATCTTGTCCATATAGATCTCATGGGGCCAACACAGACTGAAAGCATTGGAGGAAAGAAATATATATTTGTGTGTGTAGACGATTTCTCCCGATACAGTTGGGTTTACTTTCTGAGAGAAAAGACAGAAGCCTTCAAGGCCTTCAAGACTCTGTGCATAAGAGTTCAGAAGGAAAAAGATGAGTCTATTATAAAAGTTCAGAGATTGAGGAGTGATCATAGAAAGGAATTTGAGAACTCACTATATTCAGACTTCTGCTCTAAGCATGGTATCTCACATGAGTTCTCAGCTCCTAGAACTGCTCAACAGAATGGAGTGGTGGAAAGAAAGAACTGAACGCTACAGGAAATGGCTAGAGTTATGCTACATGCCTCACATATGCCACAACGTTTCTGGGCTGAAGCAGTACACACAGCATGTCATACTATAAATAGGGTCTACCTTAGACCAGGGACGACGAAAACTCCATATGAGATCTGGAAGGGAAAGAATCCAAATCTGAAATACTTTCATGTGTTTGGGACAAAGTGCTATGTGCTGGCTGACAGAGAACAAAGAGGGAAGTTTGAACCCAAAAGTGATGAAAGCATCTTTCTTGGATACTCTCCGAACAGTCGTGCATACAGAGTCTATAACAAGAGGACTCAATCTATGATGGAGTCAGTAAATGTGGTTGTCGATGACAATCCAGAAGAACCAGTGGACTCAACAGTGATAGAGTCACCTCTACGTGATTCAGATGAAAGTTATAACAACAGTCAGCTCAAACCACAAGATTCATCAGATGAAGATCAAGAAAGTTCGGAACAAGAGATAGATCTCATGAATGATGTTGGTAAAGACAAACCTACCAGAACTCAGAAAAACCATCCATCAGATAATATTATTGGAGATTTGTGAGATGGAATGAAAACCAGAAGCAGAATAAGAAATAATCTGACAGAAATATCTGGGTCTTACTGCTATACATCAAAGACAGAACCAAAAAATGTCAAAGAAGCTCTACAGGATGATCTGTGGATCAATGCAATGCAGGAGGAGCTACATCAGTTTGAGCGGAATCATGTCTGGAATCTTGTACCAAGACCTGATGGTGTTAACGTAATAGGAACGAAGTGGATCTTTAAAAATAAAACTGATGAAGCAGGGAATATAGCCATAAACAAAGCTCGGTTGGTGGCTCAAGGTTATACACAGATTGAAGGGGTTGACTATGACGAGACATTTGCTCCTGTAGCTAGACTTGAGTCAATTAGAATCTTGCTGGCTGTCGCTTGCATTTTGGGATTTACATTATATCAGATGGATGTCAAGACAGCGTTTCTGAATGGGTATCTCCATGAAGATATCTATGTGGCTCAACCTAAAGATTTTGAAGATCCAGAACGTCCTTCGTATGTCTATAAGCTTCGAAAAGCTCTCTATGGTCTTAAACAAGCTCCACGGGCCTGGTATGAACGTCTGACACAGTATTTGCTCTAGCACGGATATAAACACGGAAGTGTTGACAAAACACTGTTTGTCAAATCGACGGGAAGTCATGTAACCATCGCTCAAATCTTTGTTGATGACATTGTGTTTGGATCAACCTTGCAGAAATACACCGATGAATTAGTACAAGTCATGGAGGAAGAGTTTGAAATGTCCATGGTTGGTCAACTGACGTATTTCCTAGGTCTACAAGTCAAGCAAAGTTCTGAAGGATATTTTATTTCACAAGAAAAGTATGCTAAGAATCTTGTCAAAAAATTTGATCTGGAATCATATAAACCATCCAGAACACCGATCTCCACTTCTAAAAAAAGTATCGAAAGATGAAACTGGTATATCAGTGGATAACACAGTCTATCGTAGCTTGATAGGCAGTCTGTTGTATCTAACAGCCAGTCGACCAGACATAATGTTCAGTGTTGGAATCTGTGCAAGGTATCAATCTGACCCAAAGGAATCACATCTGATAGCAGCAAAACGCATTCTGAAATACGTGAAAGGAACGATACAGTATGGACTCTGGTATTCCAAGGATAGTGAACTGAATCTGGTTGCATATTGTGATGCTGATTGGGCAGGGAATGTTGATGATCAGAAAAGTACTTCTGGAGGATGCTTCTTTGTTGGGAAGAACTTAGTATCCTGGTTAAGTAAGAAACAGAACTCTATCTCACTAAGCACTACAGAGGCAGAATACATAGCCGTAGGTGGTTGCTGTACTCAGTTGGTTTGGATGAAATAGATGTTTTTGGATTATGGTCTTACACAAGGAACAATGACACTTTTTTGTGACAATGTCAGTGCTATTAACATCTCCAAGAATCCTGTTCAACATTCCAGAACGAAGCATATTGACATCAGGCATCACTACATCAGAGACCTGGTTGAATCCAAGGAAGTTGAGTTGGAATACATTCAGACTGACAAACAATTGGCGGACATTCTGACTAAGCCACTGGAAGCTAATCGTTTTGAAATTCTCAGATCTGCTCTGGGAATTTGCAGAATTGACTGACTAAAGCAGTAGGTCCGTCAGAGAGGAGTTGGTTTAATACGGGTCAGTGTTATGACTTTGAATTTCCTTAAAGACTCTTCTCTTTTTATGTTAAGAAGATCTTCTAAGCTTGGTCTTCTCAAAAGATATCTGAAAAGATCTCTATGCTTTTTGAATTTCAAATTCCCTTGGGTTCCGTTTCCTTCCTAAAAAGGAGCTGTACCATTGTGTCCATCAATCACTTCTGCATGATATTTTGACTTGCCGCATTAATTAGGGTTTATCACACTTAATACTATATGATACCGGGTCAAGAAGAAAGAAATCACCTCAGCTCCCATCTCTCCACTTCCCGTGCTTAACTGCTATCGGTGTTCTATTCTTCTCCTCGCACTAAATCTTAAATGGCGGACCCCGTAAAAAACATCATCATTAAGCTTGGAAGCAAGGTACATCCTCCGGCGGCAGCCCTCAAACACATTCAGACGCTTCTACAGTTGGCTATGAAGAAGAAGCTCAAGCTTGATCCTCTGCTTCGCGACGAGATTCTGGTGACTGTTATGACCAACTATCCGGAATTTTATGCTGAATGGTCGGCAGATGATGTAACTGAAATTCTTGTATTGGTCGCCGAAGCCAGTGATGACGTCTCTCCAGTGTTTATTCCAGAACCCTTCGATGGAAATCGGGCCGGGGCATTCCTTCAATTCTTTGCTCAACGTGCCCTACGATCTGTTGAAGAAGCTCGACGTCGAGAGGAGTCCCAAGCTCTGTATCTTGAAGCTGCTCAGAGAGAAGCAACACACAGACAGGAGAGTCTTCGACAACGGGTAAATGATTCTGAAACTCCTATTGAAATTTCTCCTGATAGACCTGTTGATTCTTCTATTCCATCGTCTGTGTCTGTTTTGCCTGAAAATCTATCTGCTTTGGGTTCCGAGAAGTCCCCTGTGAATGTCAATCTTCTATCTTTGCCTGTAACTAATGTTGATGATGAAAAATCTGATGCGTTGCGTGTGTCTGATGAGAAAACAAAGTCTTCTGATGAGCCAAATCCACTAAGTCTGGTTGTTTATGCTTCTGAGAATATTGCTCTGCCTCCGTCTGAAACTGTTAATGTCTCTAAAGAGTCATGTCCCGCTGTTGATCCTCCTGCCTTACCTACAACTGTTAAACCTGTTGATTTAACAAGTCCCCACAAGTCGGAAAAAACAGGTGGCGTTCCTGTTTAAACTGCAACATCTTTAGGAGAAAGCCTGGAACATGTGCGACATTTTGCTGGATTACCATCTGCTTCAATCCCTCAACCTTATCGAGTGATACACCCTTCCGAATCCTCCAGTGAAGATGATAAGATACTGGCTGAGGTGTGTGGATCCCAAGCACCTTCTTCTGCTGCCCCTACTGTTGAGGGAACTGCTCATCCTGATTCCACGAATTTGCGAATTCGAGAGATATCAAATATTGTTGGGAGCTCATCTGCAAATGTTTCTGAGTCTAGCTACTCGGTTACTCCTGTTCCGTCCCCATCCAGAGAAACAAGACGGACAAAAAGGAAGAATGTTCCAACAAAGGTTGTTGTTGAAACCAGTGCTGATAATGTAGATGTGGATCAGCCTGTGAAAAAGAGAAAGTCGAGTGAGATTGCTAAGCCTGAAGGAGACCCACCTATCCACCAAGTTTTCAAGACTCTACGTTCCTCTGTTAAGGAACAAGGAACTACTGCTGCTCAAGCTACTTCTGCACCAGCGCCCTCTGTCAGAAAAGGGAAACCTACTACAAGGTCAAGAGGTCGAAGTGTAACTCCGGAGGTTCCACCTATTGAAGGAATTGATTCTACTATTTACAAACCTCAGTTTGTATCACCTACTACACAAACAAAATGGGCCACTATGGTCAGAAGGGAGCTGATTGTTTAAAGAAATGTGGATGAGAATCAATTGAACTCCGTTTGTGATATTCTGCCCTTGCTGAATGAAGTTGGTCTTTTGAAAACTGTTACAGATGTTTGACTTTACTCCAAGCTGATCACATATGAGTTCTATTGCAATCTCAGTGATGAGATTGACAGTCTCACAGGGCCACGACCGATGCAAATCTTCATCAGAGGGAAGTGGTATGATTTTGGGCCAGATGTAATAAATAAATACTATGGCTTGCCTACAGTGCAAGAAGAAGCTGTTACTGAATGGGACGTGGTGGCCAAAACTCTTAGCGGTGGACATACTACATCCTGGCCTACAGGAGATAAGGACTATTTGCTGAGCTCGCATCTCACGTCTAGATATGTCATCCTACATCGCCTGGCTCTGCACAACTGGCTTCCATCAGCTCATTTCAACACAGTTGGCAAGCTTCTGGCAGGGTTCCTATTTAGAATTGGAACTAAGATGCAGTGTGATCTGGGTAAATGGATTTTTTATCATGTTCTAACTCTGATTCATCCCCGGGAACAGAAGGTAAAACTACCGTTTCCAAATTTGATTTTTGGCATCCTTACCTCTCAGGGTCTTAAGCCTATGCCCAGTGAAGTGATCAGTCCGACGCTGCTGTATACTGTTGATAAACGTCTTCTCTCTGGAGATCATATTAAGGATGTCGTTCCTGTGACTGCCCCATCCAATTCGGAACCTGATGCTGTGAATGATGAGTCTCCTCATGCTAAAGATGAGAAGCTTTCCGAACAATTGAAGGCGCGAGTTGCTGATCTTGAGACGGTGCACGGCATCATTGCCAAGCAACTGACTCGTGCGCGCACTGAGCTAGCTACTGTTCTTCTCCGCATGAGCTTGTCTAATACTGCTGCTGCTGCTGAGGATCCTGTGAAGTCTGACTGTGGCTCTCCCTCAAATGCTTAATCTTTGGCTACCATTGGCAAAAAGGGGGAGTAGTAAACTCAGGGGGAGTTTTTTTTGTGATCGAGTACCTTCTGGCCCTGGCTAGGCGTGACTGTTTTGATATTGTTTGTTTTTTGTTTTTAGACTACTTTGGATCTTATGTTCGTTTTATCCTATGTAATCTTTTTGGAAACTTGGGTTACTTCCTTTAATAACCTATCTTAGTTCTTTTTAAATAGTTGAGTTGTTTTGCCAAATAATAGCCAAAGGGGGGGTTTGTTAGTGTTTTTATGTTCAAAAACCCCATATTATAATTGGCAATATTATTATGGCATACTAAGATAGGTTTAGAGTCTGTCGGTTGGGTCTACAGTTTACTGATCAAGCAGAAGCAACGACAGAAGAACTGACACTGAAGATCTGATTTAGAGAAGTTGTTTCCTTAAGAGTCTTACGCGGTATTATCAGCTCAGTATGGAAAGTCGATCAGCGTATCTTCAAAGAAGGTAATGGACCTAATCTGCTGAGATTACATTCCTCTTTTATTGTCCTACCTTCTACAATCAAAGATCTTTTATGGAGAGTGTTTATAGAAGGATCTATAAGTACCTGTTCAAAAAAGTAACTGGGGTGACGAAAAAAAATAAGAAGAAGAAACACTCTATATCAGCTTTAAGAGTCTAGATCTTTGATTGTTATGAACCTTCTCAATACAACTTGTTCATGGTGATTAAGATGATAAACTTGAGAAGAGTTACTGCTGCTTAAACGAAAGGACACTAAGATCACACTGTTGTGGGAACAACATTATAGAGCGTCACTGAAGTGGACTGCATCAGAGCTGGCTCTCCAAATGAAGGGACTTCATTGGACTTCTGTATGCATGGCTCTCCATCTTCAACAATCCACTAAACCTGTGTAGACTGGGTATGTACCTTGTGTGGGGCACTTGGGTAAGATTATTGTATATCTACCTTTGTACATTGGATTATGACTTAGTGGATTGGACGCCTATGTGATCGTCCCCCAGACGTAGATACACACTGTATCGAACTGGGTAAACATTGTGATTGTTCGTTCTGTGTGTTTGTTTATTTTTCTCTGATGTTCGCTCCATGATCTATCATTACTAAGTAGGTGCTTAACTGAATCTATCAGTATTCTAAGTCAGCAAACTATTTCTGATAATTTTCGTAAAACGAGGAAATGCAAAATTACAAGACCATTGCGGGATACTGTTCCTATTCCTTTGGTTGTGCCATATCGATCATTTCCTCCCAACACAACTTTTGGTCCTTCGATATTTTTAAAGTCCACAAGACTAGATTTACTTCCAGTCATGTGTCGAGAACATCCACTATCGAAGTACCAAATTTCCTTATCATCATCTGTTTCGTGTGCCATAAGACATAAATCTTGACTACTTGAATTTCTTGACATGCTCATTCCAAATAGTGCATTATCATCTGTAGAGCTGTCACTTTCATTGCTAGAAGATTCTTCAGACTCACTTGTTTCTAGTGGGTCACTAATAAGAGCTTTCCTTTTGTCTTTCTTGTTGAATCTCCTATCCTTGACTTTGGTTACCTTCTGCATCGTGTTAGATTGATTTTTGCTTACCTTGGGAAAAGGACATTCGGCCATAAAGTGTCCAGGTTTTCTACAGTTGTAGCATAAATTCGAATTGTCCTCCATGGTTTCCTTTTTATGCCTTCGTGACGTGCTTGCTTTAGGAAAACTTTTGTGATTGTTTTTCCTCATGAACCTCTTGAATTTCCTGACAAACAAAGCAAAGTTTTTGTTATTTAATAATTCACTATTATCTACTGACCTTGACGTGGATGGTTGTTTGGCAACTAATGTATTGTTCTTTTCTCCGTGTTCTTCCTCCATCCTTGACTTCATTTCAAACGCATAGGCTTTTAGATCACTAAAAAGCTTATCAGTTGATAGAGTCTTTAGATCTCTACGATCACGCATGGCAGTGACTTTCATGTCCCAACTTGATGGTAAATCACGTTGGATTTTGAGTGAGATTTCCTTTTGATTAATGTCTTTTCTAAGATCATTAATTTCTCCCAAGATTTTGGCAAATCTTGTTTCCATGTCGGTAATATTCTCGCCACTTAGCATTTTGAAATCCTCAAATTTCTTTAATGCTATGGTGAGTTTATTATCCTTTTCTTGTTCGTCACCTTCACCAATTTGGATGAGTGTCTCCCAAACTTCTTTTGCTGATTGGCATTTTCGAACCTTTGGAAATATCGTGTCATCGATAGATTTGAACAAAATATCCTTGGCAATATTATCCAAGTTATTTCGTGTTCTATCTTCACGAGTCCATTCCACTTTAGGCTTTTGAACGTACTGTTGAGTATCACTTGTTTGTACGGAAGCAGTGTTCACTTGCAAGATTTCAATTGGACCATTAGTGATTACTTCCCACATTTCATCATGTAGTGCAGATAAATGTACCTGCATGCGAATTTTCCAATCATCAAATTTTTCTAGAGAAAATAATAAATTTTGGTCAAGAGCCATATCTCTTTTCATCATCTTGATTTTTTGAGATCTGTCTAGCGGTCAAAATTGACTCAAATAGACAACTGCTCTGATACCAATTGTTGTTCCCGATAGGGTGGTAAAAAGTCTAAAGGCAGGGGGGTGAATAGACTTTTTAAACTTTTTCACAATTAATAACACTTTGGTAATTTCAACTCTAAGTAACAAGATATGAAACTTAGATGCGCAGCAGAATAATTTAAACAACCAAGTGTTACGTAAAATCAAAGAGATATATCTCATGCAATATGATGGATATGCTTGCAAAGGCTCAAATAATAAGTACGCAAAATTATGCCCACATGCATACGTGAAAGCTACTAGACCCAGATGAATAATTTCGCACAGTATAAAATGGGTTAGTCAAATATTCAACGTGCAAGACAACAAATGAATATTTAAAGAGATGGTTCACTCAATATGTGTGTGATATCACGTGTGAATCAATGAATGAATCTAAATGGAATTGTGTCTGCATGCACTTGTAAAGTCACATAACCCAATCAATAAGATAAATGAATAAGACGAATAGTAAATGGGTTAGTATGCATGCAATAATAAATAAAGGCAGTAAGTAAATGAGAGAGGCAATTTATAGTGGTTCAGAGGTGGTGTAATCCTCCTAGTCCACTCTTCTCCTTTCACTCCAAGGAGGAAATTCACTATCTCGTTCACCCAGATACAAATAGTGAATCAAGTGCACACAGGCACTTCCCGAGTGTTTTGCACACAGCTACACTCAATCCAGAGTATCTTGCACAAAGCTATACTCCTGAGTATCTCGCACAAAGCTATACTCCTACACCAACTAAGTGTCTTACACCCAGCTACACTTAGCACCACCGAGCGTCTCGCACATAGCTACACTCAGCAACCCCGAGTGTTTCGCACAAAGCTACACTCACGAGTGTCTCGCTCAAAGCTACACTCAACAGGGTAGTGTCTTGCACAAAGCTACACTCAACCCTCTTTCTACACACAGTAGAGGTAAGATTTAGAGAAAACAAATTTCTCTTCCAAGGACTTGAAGAATATCTCGTGAAAGCTCAAACAGGATATTTTCGAATTTTGCTCTTTTTGTATTGTGTTGCATTCTCTACTTCATGTCTTCAAGTCTTCTGGTATATATAGCTGAAGAAGCTATATTACCATTGTAGCATCATTTGATCTTTATCATTCATCTTGATCAGCTACACATTATTGCCAACTTGCATTGCAGTGATTTAATGCAAGAGATGGGCTCTCCACAGTGAATTTGAAAATCCTCACCTGACAGATCTTCAAAAGTCATACATATCGGCTCATCAGCTGAATCTTCTCCGAAAAATAATTACCTTATCTTTGACAGATTCAAAATGATGAAATCTTCCAAAAGGTTTCCTGCTGATTCTTGCTTGAGTAAAAATTATATCTTCGTCCATTTCTTCTTCTGAAATGATATGAGATATGTAGCAAGAGATTTAAATGAGAAAGAAGATGAGTAGAAGAATTCACATGCATCTTCCTTATCATGTCCACAAGCTTCCAAACTTGTAGTCAATTTAGCAAGACATGTGTCCACATTGTAGCATGCACTCAAAAAGTGACATCTTTAACAAATATGCTTCCAATGGGATTTACACACAATCCCAATGAGATCTATCTCCCAAGCTTGTACCACTACACTATATTAACTCATTAATTAATATTTCTGGATTTAATCTTTATTCCCAGAATGGCTTTAGTAGCATTTTAGATTAATTCGTAAATTAATCCGAGTCTGCCTATTGGCCGTCCCCTATCAGCTCCTTCGCCGTCCCCTTCTTTATCTCTTACACAAAAATGTAGAGATTGAATCTCAAACCTGTGACCTTTGACTTTAGCAACCTTGTTCCTTATCCACTTCACCGCTCCGTCCTTTGATGTTTTCCAAGGTAAATAGTTCTCAAATAGTAACATTTTGGATAAGTATATTTTTCTAAGAATTCGTAGACTTTTATGGCTTGACTTGGGACTTAGGCTAATAGACAACTAGACTCAAAATAAAATAGGGGGGGTTCTAAAAATACAAATTTGGCTCATCAAAGCTATTACATTTTATTCCTAACAAAATATGTTAGTCATGCACCCCTACAAAACTACTCAAGGACATAAATTTTTAATTATTAAACAGATCAGTAAAAATTGCTTAGAGAAACTGACTGTGAAACCCTGGAAATTCGTGTCTTAATCCCGAATTAATTCCTTAATTAATTCCTTGTAATCTCGTCCTAAATTCCCTTTTGAAATTAGTTGAGGGACCAAATTTGACCAAATCCCTTACTCTTTTAATTTGGTCAATGAGTTGTACCTTGGGCTTTAGAATTTGTACCTTAGACTTTGCCTTTCTCCTAACAAGTTTTGGGAGGAAGGGGCCCTTTTGGTCATTTCACACAATGCTAGCATTAAAACCCTACCCTAACCAAGGAAATCCAAATCACTTTTCAGGATTTCCCTTCTCTCTACATCTCTGTCTTGCTCCCTACTCCTCATTCTCTCTAGGAAATCCTAGGGTTCATCCTCACAAGCTGTTCAAGGAACCCCAAGCCAAGATTCCACCTTTCCAACTCTACAAGGCTAGGAATGGTAAGATCTATCCTTCCCCATATTTTCCTTACAAGATTCCTCTATATTTTCTCTAAATCTTTATTCTAACTTGTGGGTTTTGGGAGTTTGTAGAAGATCTAGTGGTGGGTGAAGTGCTAGGTTGTTCTAGAGGAGTTTTGGTCTTGCTTTGAGGTTGAAGAAGGTGTTCATGTTCTACAAGAGGTAACCCATGCTTCACAAAACTTATTTTCACTTGATAATAATAATTGTTAGCTTCTATGTGATATTCTGGATGTGTTTGAGTGATTGATGCATGATCTTGTGATGATGCATTTTTAGAGCTTGTATTTAGGGTTCTTGAATGCCATTTTATGATTTATTCATAGGTTCAAGTCATATCTTTGTTCTGTGGAAGATTTGGGGTAATTTGGACTTGAACTTGGCCTAAAAAGTGATTTTTCCCGAATGCTAAAATTTTGGGTACAGGCGTACCCGCTGGTGGAACCGCGGGTGGAGCCCTACCCGTGGTTCCACCCGCGGGGAACATGTTTAAGAAATGGTTTGGGGTTGTTTTCCCACCCTTTCGCCCATTCGTGTGTGATTCTTTGGTCTCCGTTTGATTGGATTGTTGAGCTTTTGTGTGTCTTCTTGATGTTTCGTATGTCTAGAACAATGAGTTAGGAATCCATGTTAGGATTTGTTGTCTTGAATCGTGCTTATGATCCAACATTGTGATTCATTTTGATTGATGTTGAGTCTTTGTGGTTCAACGGAACTACTTTTGGTTTACCCGTTTGATAAGCATGCTAGTTTGATGTTGTAATGCTAGTGTGTGTGGTTTGTTCTTTCATATTGAGGCTGGGAACTTGTGTTGACCACCGTTGGTGTCGGATTGTAATCCTTCCTTATTGAGTATGGTTTCATATCTTTGTTGTGATCCATTGATTGATTCCCTGTGATGAAGACATGGGTATTGGCTATACCTTGATTGCACGATTAAGGGTATGAGACCTTAATCTCCAAGGTACAGATGTGGTATCCGTTGTTGTACACACTTTGTGTGGAATCTAGTTGTTGTTGTATCTCTAGTTTCCTTGTGTTTTGACTCTTGTTGGGATGATGGATTGATGCGATGAGATGTTTGAGCTGGTAAAGTGGACAGTGTGGGGACTTATGTGTGAACGGACCGGTAGTGAAGCTCCGGATAGCCGTTTGGTTACTTGTGACTTGTGGGCAACATGGGAAACTTATCCCCGGTGTCAGAGATTATAGCTAACCCGTTGGGCTTGGAATCTCAATAGGGGGTGTATACACTTAAAGTTGCTAGCTCTGTTTCTATTGGGCTGTGGTCCTTGTCATTGCGATGACACTTGCATGTGATCCGGGTCGTTGCGATAACCACGTGAAGCATGATTGTTGATGATTTGGAGCCCTCCACACTGATCCACTATGAATCGAGCCGTGGTGCTGACTCCACGGTATATGACTTGGTGTGATAGTGTCCTATGTGGACTTGGAACTCGTTATGGTGTGAATCTCGCCTTCCATTGCTTAAGAGCATGTCTACTGTGAATCCTTCGTTGTGTATCGCATGTTGTTCCTTGTTGTTGAGCTTGTTGCTTGTGGTTCTATTGTCTTGTTGAGTATGTTGGTCTTTGACCTTTGTTGTGAGTGATTGATGAGTCTACTGATGTTTCCTCTCTCGGCTTTAAATGATATATACCGTATTCCCAGTTCCAAATGGTTTTGATTATATGTATGTATATTATGATACTTAACGCGTGTTGGTGGGTTACTAGTATTATTCGCTGACCGGGTGTTATCCCGTATCTTTATGCTGTTTTTACAGGTTGTGAGTAGCTTCTTGGAGAGCGCGCTACCAGACTGTTAGATAGTGTAGCTCTTTATGGTTTTCCTAGTTAGACTTGTGGCCTGTGTGCATTGATCTTATGAGTATGTTAATGACGTTTTGATTAGACGTAGCCTGTGCACCTGTAGACATGTAGGTGTGGCATAACATCTCCCGTATTTGATTGTTAGCTTCCGCTTTATCTTAATGGACGTTTAGCTTGTTTTCCCTTGAATTGAGCTTTTCAATTTTGGTAAAATCGGGGGTGTTACACTAACATACTCTTTAATTCACGAGACTCTTTGCAAGAGTGTGTGAAAACAACTCAGTAGCATCAAAAGAGCTGCATATGCATACTACACCATCTGCCAAATAAAATCAATGAATACAAATTCCTTACTCAACAAAGTAGTAACATAGATGAAAATTAAGAATAATAATACATATCACTCACTGTCCATGAATTTAGCTCGGCAAAGCTGAATCCACAATATGACTGGATCATTAGCAATTGAGTAGAAATAAGGAGTTAGTTGATCCACACGCTCATCCCACAGTGTAAACTTAATCAGCTTTTTACTGCATAAGATTTTAAAACCAGCAGAAAAAGCATAAGATACACTTTTAAAATCAACCTTACGGAGAAAAAATATAAGGATTCATACCTAGAATCTTCAAGCACAAAGTCAATTAGCCTACTCTTTTTCCCATCTATTACCTTCTCTTGTGGAGAATATATCTCCACAATACGACCAGTGACATCTGTATTTGAAAACAACAGCATATTAGTTAAATAAAACTTAACATCACAATGTTTATAATAAAACATAGTGACTTTAGAAAACATTATTTTAAACTCTAACCTATCAAGACTTTCTCGTCGATTTCTTGCTTTGAAAGTATGGCTCCAAAACTCTTGAAGTGAAACATTATTTTTGGGAAATTCACACGCTTATAGTCCTTCACAAGCATATCGTGTTTGAACTACATCATGTAACGATGAGTGGTTGTTTTATACTTGAAGAAGTTAGTGATGCATAGGAAGTTTCTAATAGCATACACTTTACCCTCCTTGAACATGTTCTTATATTTTGCAACGATATCCTTAGGTATATGGACATGGATGAACACACCCTATATTTAAAACACACCAAAAACAACTAAGTTAGATATCAAGAATATAAGATGTGCAAAAAATAAGAATACAAAGGATTTTAGTATATAATTTACAAACCTCTTGATCATGAAATAAACATTCTTGACTTCTTATTAATTTTTCACTTTTATTTTCAGTGACAACATAAGACCGCACACAACGCAACCTTATAGCCTTTGAGGTCTGCTGAGGATGAAGCTGCACCCCCATAATAAATTGCCCAGACATGTTGCCACTGGAAGCCAGAAAACAATGCTAAAAACCTTGATCTTTACTTTCTTATATTTCTATTTCTATTTGCATAAAGGATCAGCACTCTCAACCTTGTAATTTATTTCACTTCGCTCTGTGTTTGCATATCAACACATAGAATATAAATGTATTTATAGGTGTAGAAATCATCTGAGTAATGTATAAAATAATACACAACATGTATTTTTAAGCAATCCCATACCCATTTAGATTTTAGACTAATTTACACACTACCTAAACACATTACACTACTAACTATGCAGTAGATAATAGTCCACTACTCTAAATTCTAGGACTAACACCACACGTCTATGATTACAAACAAAACATGTGGGAGAAGCAAAAATTTGAATTCCAAAAAAAAAAAAAAAAAAAAAAAAAAAAAAAAAAAGAAAACCACATCGTAAAACTAGAGCTGGAAAAAGAGGCAATCTGATTGGCTGAATCCCAGCATTTTTTTTAATAGGAATCATAGGCTTTATACCATCCTCATTCAAAAGCAATATGCCTACAAAATAATATGGCCCCAAAGTGGCCTAAACAACACAAAGTCCAAGCGGTCTATCTATGCAATAACAAACTAAGGTCCTATGGCTACAACCAAACAGTTTCAAAATTAGCCTAGCAACTCGTCTTCATGAAGGCCAGACCGTAGTCCATTCTCATGTGCCCCAAAGTATAGCCTATCCTTGTCACCATGCCATCCTTATGAATGCCTTTATTTTGCCCGCTTGTTCTTCCACCCTTGGTTTAACCCAATTCAAATACCTTTTGAGCAAGTGGTTCCCCCTTTTCATTTCCTCATAACCTCATGCATGTGGAAATGGTCCTTGCCCCATACATCATTGTGAGACCGATGCCCTTTCCCTCCTATCTCCCTATGAACCCCAAGCCCCCGCCCCAAGAGTGCAAGATCAACCCCCCGCACAGGTGTACCGGGGTTCCTTTATATATATATATATATATATATATATATATATATAATATTACGAATTTTAGTATCTTTTCATTTTTCTAGTTTATATTTAAATTAAGGGTTAATTCCACCAAAGGTTCCTTGTCTTTGGTGGCAATTCCAAATTTACTCCCGAACTATTATTTTTGTCATTTAATTAACATCCTAGTCTATTATTTTTTGGACATTTTTAGTCATCTCATGATTTTTTATATTTTTAGTAAGCAAATTTTTATCTCTTCATATTTTTCATTTGTTATTTTTCTGGTTTCAATCGGCTTAATTGGTTTAGAATTTTACTAAAAATTGGTTGAAAAATATGGTTATTAAAAATTAGAGGATACCTAAAGTTCTAAACTGATTAAACTGGTTGAATTAACTGTTAAATTACTGATAACATAATTTATTTAGTGTATCACACATCTAAAACTGTAATAGTAGAATAACAAAAGTAAGAAAACAAACATATTAATTTGTATCAAATCTAATAGCAGGTACAAAGCCCCAAACCAAATGATAATTTAGATTATTTAACTTTTTAATAAAAACTCACTAAAAGCATGATATATTCCAATCATTTTTGACAACAATGGGATCTCTTAAATTATAATTTTATTATTTGAGATAGGAGGTGGTTTCTTGCATTCTTCTTCGCACTGGTTATAATCGAACCAGCAGTCCCCAGCAATACAACACCAACATTGTTGACCATTATCGCATTTAGTTTCCTGACAAAAATCACCAATCACTATTTTCTTATTTGTTGATATCCGACCTATAACAATAACAACAACAAAAGTTATATATTTAAGATAACAATTTAATTAGATTTCAAAGGAAGAGAGAAAATGAAAATGAGCAGAAGATACATCTATAATATACACTTACATTCATGAAAGCTAAACAAAGTAAAAATTGTCAGATATAAGACAATCAAATATTTGATATTCATAGTCGCCATTAATCTTTCAATAGTTTGTGTGTATGCACCCAACCGTAAGAGAATCATTTTATACACTCTGTTAATTCTACAAATTTGGTAATGTATTTTTTTTTTGAATGCCATTTGGTAATGTTTAATAAATAAGGAAATAAATAAAGAGCAATATATTTTACCTATTTGATATTCATAGTCGCAATTTATAATCTATATATATATATATTATATATATATATATATATATATATATATATATATATATATATATATATATATATATATAGACTTGCACTCGGGTGCGAACGGCTCGCCCAGCCGCGAAATAGGAATGGATTCCGTTCGTCCACGTGTCCAGATCTAATGGATGAGAAACACTGATTTTTAAAAAAAATGCGGTGGCATTTTCGTAAATAATTGCATCGAGGTGCAAGTAAAATGTATTACAAGTGCATGTAAAATGTATTATAGGTGCAAGTAAAAATTTACACTGAGCATCAATACTTAGTTGCACTTATAGTTCTAAGTAGTTGCACCAATAGTTCTAAGTAGTTGCACACATAGGTATAAGTAGTTGCATCTAGGTGTATGAATGTTTGCAAGTGGTTTTCAGGAGTATTACTACCCGCGAACTCAAATCAATGAATGTTAACAAGGCAAAATTACATGCACTTATAGGCGAAAGTAGGTGCACATATAGTTATAAGTAGTTGCACCTATAGTTATAAATAGTTGCACATATAGTTATAAGCACACCCAGGTGCATGAATGGTTGCAGAAAGTGAATGCTAACAAGGAAAAATTACATGCACTAATAGGTGAAAATAGGTGCACTTATAAGAGATTTTACTTGCACTTCGATGTTCAATTATTTACGAAAATGCCACCGCGTTTTTTTTTTTTAAGTTATTAGATCTGGACACGTGTCGCGCGCTGATTCGTTCGCATTTCCTTCCTGGACACTTATTCGCACCTGAGTGCGTCCCTATATATATATATATATATATATATATATATATATATATATATATATATATATATATATATATATATATATATATATATATATATATATATATATATATATATATATATATATATATATATATATATATATATATATAAAAGTAAAATCCTCCTTCCCAAATTTCCCCCCCAAAACTTAAGGGCATTTGTGTAATATTCAAATTTAATTAATTATATATACTTAAAAGGCAATTTAATAATATCAATATTATGAATTAATTATGAATAAGATTAATTAGGAATATGAATATAATGTCTTGATTATGAATATCAATATAATGAATTGATTATGGCAATACCTTAAATAAATAAATACACTTTCCTTTTGAAAAATTTTACAATTTTATAATTATTATATTTTTCACTTATAAATACAATGAGTTTATACCTAAAAAAATTATAAGTCTTCATTTTACATTGCATCACTCTTTCCCCTTGCAGGTGACTCTCTCATCACCGATTTATCAATGTAATATTAAATGTACAATTTCTTTTCTAGCTATTTCTATCTTTGATTTCTCCGGGTTGATGCCACTCTAGACCAGTTGTAGTTGCTCTGACTAAGCCAATGCAAAAAGGTATAATTTTTTGAGAAAAATATTTTTTTTGTCTTATTTTTGTCTGTAATTGATCTTCCACAGTTTTTAATTATTGTTTTGTTTTAGAAATTTTTTTTTATATGTATTTTGTCGTATTATTGGTTTGTTTAAAACAATAATTTGTAATATTGTTTATATATTTTAGTTCCAGGCATGGTTTTTGTTATTTGTGCGATGCAATGGTTACGGAGTCATTAGGGGATACTCCCCGAGTTCACTGTTTTTTTGGTCTATTTGTAGTTAAGAGAGAAGCGAAAGTTGCGGTCAACAAAGCCATTTGATGAAGGTGGTGGAAAGTGGTTCCTCTTCACTTGATGAAGATATTTCTTCTGATTCTGAGAAAGAATTGAAGGCCAGTAGATTAAAATATCTTTGTATGTGCATGCTTAAAAGCACCATTTAGTGTTTTTTGCTTTTATTGGCCTAAACTTGATTTCCTATAATTAAATTCTTATAAAAATCAATGTTCTTATATTTTTTGGTTTTAGAGTATGGAATATTTGTTCCATTCAATATTTTTTTTAAATATTGTCTGTTGTGTTTTAAGTACTCATCTGAGCATCTGATGGTGTTTTTTTATTGTTCTCTTTGTGTTATGGAGAGAGAATTTTATTTTTATTAATAGAATAGATTATCATATCTTTGTATTATGGTAACATTTATTTAAAGTCTAATGAAATTAAAAATTTCTATCCTCAATAATGTAAATGCATAAACATGGCACGCAGACCGAAAGGAAACTATCTACTACTACGCTCCAAGACTCTAGCGCGCTCCAGTGTCTACTCCTCTGTGCTTGAAAGCCAAATATATCTGTTCAGCGAGAGATGCTGGTAACCCACTCCAACGCGTTGAAATACAATACATATAGATATATACATAGATATATGAAAACCATTTCGAAGCATGAAGATATATCCTAAGAGACTCTAGCTTTCAAAACAGGGAATAGACTCGACAGATAGGGATAAGCACAACCACCAGTCATAACCAAGCATGCACATTTCACAGGTATAGGGAACAGATACGACAGATAGAGATAAGCACAACCAATAGTCATAGTCAAGCATATACAGTTTACTAGCATGTATCCTATGGTCACGTTTTCATAACAACCATAACATCAAACCATCCCTATCTCATCACATAGCACACTTTGTTGGCGCCACAGGACCAATCGCATGCCCATACATGAGGGTCAGCGCATATAGCTCTGACACGGCCCCGCAGCACCCTGCCCCATATCACAACACGGAGGGGTCGATCGCAACCGACCTATGAACCGCAGCTCATCATAATGTTTGATCGCAACCAAACAGTGGACCGCAGCCTAAGAGTAGTCATCTGACCGCAGCCAGGAATATGAACCGCAGCTCATGTAAAACGTTTGATCGCAACCAAACGGTGGACCGCAGCCCGAGAGAGTGTAAATCTGACCGCAGCCAGCTTTGAACCGCAACTCAGGAATAACCAATTCGATGGCAACTGAATTGGGGTATCATGCAAGCATAACACATAGCAAACACATGCAACCCACATAGGCACATTGGGGAGGGGAAGAAATCGTATAACGAAACCTATGCGTGATCATTCACATACTAAGAATAATCCTAAGGGGTTCATACTTCTTACGCCAAGGCCAACGGGATACCAATTCAACTAGCATGCGATATATATAAGACTTATTCAACCTACGAATGGTACCCGAACATCACACTAGACATAGGCACGATAGACGGAGTCCGTTGGGACACCACGGGGGTCGGGGGAACATCAAACGGGGAAGCCGGAATCCCAAAGTGGGGTAAAATCCAGCGGGTAGCCGGTGGGTGAGGGGTCACCCGCCGGCTGCCCGCCGGCGTCGTGGTTCCGGGCAGCGGGTGCCCGGCGGGCAGTCGCCTGCCCGCTGCCGGCGACTTCAAAGTTGGCCGCGGGTAGGTGGCGGGTCCCCTACCCCCACCTACCCCCCACTGACTCTTTCATCACAAAAATGCCCCAGGAACCTTAGTGGAACCCGGAACCATGCTTAGACACTTTCAAACGCAGTTGATAACAACACGTAGACAATTAACGGATCAAAAGCAGGAAACATACGACACATATCCTATCATGCTTTTCTAAACATATTTAATACCCGAACATGCGAATTCCCACCCAATACATCAAGAATAACACCATACGAATTTCACGATACAGCCTAGGGCTCTAGACACATCCAATTTAACAAGAACACGATTCCTTTTTTAAATATAAAGAACAATCAAGAATGGCACATAATCATCAAGAAACTAGGTTCCATCAAGAATCACACAATCATCAAGAATCCCTTTTCATCAACAAGATTATCAAGATCGCCCATGGAATCATAACACCAATCGTCATGAACAATATAACGAATCATCAATACACAAGAATATGGGGAAATCCTAAGAGGGGAATCATAGCTATGAAAATAGGTTTTGTTGAGACATGGGTTACCTCTTAGCCTTAATTAGATTCCTTGGCTATTAAGGCTCTTTTCTCTACGATCTCTTTTTCTTGATTTCTCCTACTGTAACACCCCAGATTTTCAAGACATTTAAAACTTATAATAAAGGTAGCATCTTATTAAATCCCAAGATATAAATACAAGCGTTCGGGGTGCTATGCCACACCTGGGCTAGAGAACCCATGTGCACAGGCTAACTAACTAATATCCTCAAAGCGTAAATACGTAAACGTGGCACGCAGGCCAAAAGGGAAACTATCTACTTTTAAGTTCTAGCGCACTCCAGTGACTTAATCTTCTGTGCCTGAAAGCCAAATATATCTATTCAGCGAGAGATGCTGGTAACCCACTCCAACGCGTTGAAATACAATACATATAGAGATATATATAGATATACGAAAACCATTTTGAGCATGAAGATATATCCTACGAACTCTAGCTTTAAAACCGGGAATGACTCGACAGGTAAGGCCAGACACAAGCAACAGTTATAACGAGCATATGCAGTTCACAACAGATAAGGCAGATAGGGCAACGCATAAACAATAACCACAACCCAACGTAAACAGTCTCCAACATAAAACCCGTAGTCACAACCTTCAAGATACTCATTAATCACAACTCATCCACATCACAACACATAACACACTTTGTTGGCGCCACAGGACCAATCGCATGCCCATACATGAGGGTCAGCGCATATAGCTCTGACACGGCCCCGCAGCACCCTGCCCCGTATCGCAACACGGAGGGGTCAATCGCAACCGACCGATGAACCGCAGCTCATCATAGTGTTTGATCGCAACCAAACAGTGGACCGCAGCCCAAGAGAATGTCATCTGACCGCAGCCAGGAAAAGGATGAACCGCAGCTCATATAGAAACGTTTGATCGCAACCAAACGGTGGACCGCAGCCTAAGAGTATCAATCTGACCGCAGCCAGCTTCTGAACCGCAGCTCAGGATAACGAATCCGATCGCAACCGAATTGGGGTAACACACACACATAACACATAGCAAGCACATGCAACCCACATTACACATTAGGAAGGGGGAGAAAACGTATAACAAAACCTATGCGTGATCCATCACATACTAAGAATAGTCTTAAGGGGTTCATACTTCTACCACCTAGGTCAACGGGATACCAATTCAACTAGGATGCAATATAATAGACTCGTAAACCTACGAACGGCACCCGAAATATCAAACTAGACATAGGCACGATGAACGGAGTCCGTTGGGACACCACGGGGATCGGGGGAACATCAAACGGGGAAGCCGGGAACCCAAGATGGGGGAATTTCCAGCGGGTTGCCGGTGGGTGGGGGGCCACCCGCCGGAATTATTATTCCGGGCAGCGGGTCGCTGCCGGGCGGTGTTTCTCGGCCGTGGGTAGGTGGCGGGTCCCCTACCCCCCACTAACTCTTTTCATCACTTATACACCCCGGGAACCGTTGTGGAACCCGAAACCATGCTTAGACACTTTACAACGCAATTAACGACAACACGTAGACAATTAACGGATCAAATACGAGAAACGAACGGCACATAACCTATCATGCTTTTCTAAACATAATCAACACCCAAACATGCGATTTCCCCACTCGATAATCCAAGAATAATATCATACGACACAACCTAGGGTTCTAATCACTTTTACATCAACAAGGATACGATTCGTCTTCTAATTGCAAGATTCGGTAAGAATAACACATAAACATCAAGAGCATCACACAATTATCAAGAACAATACCTAATCATCAAGAATTCCATATAATCATCAAGAACACCATAATTATCAAGAATCTCCCAATATCAAGATTATCAAGATCCCTCATGGGATCATCACATCAAGCATCAATAATAATCATCAGATCTCGCCATTCACAGTAATATGGGGGGAAACCCTAAGGGGGAATCATAGCTATGAAAATAGGTTTTGTTGAGACATGGGTTACCTCTTAGCCTTAATTAATTCCTTGGCTATGAAGGATCTTTCTTTAAGCTTTCTTGATTTCTTGATTTCTCCTAAGGGGATTCTTGGAACTCTTTGGGTGGTGAGAGATTATTGTGGTGGGGATTCTAGGTGCCTCCTAAGTTCCCTATTTATATATTTAAGACTCCTAGTTAGGGCCTGAATGGTATGGGTTTACTAATTCTATTCCTTATAGGGCTAGGGCTTGTTTTAGGGCTAAGGGTCCATGGTCCATAGTGGACCATATTAATTAAAGAGGATCCTAATCATAATCTGAATAGTAAAAGGCCTACTTCCTTTATTCCTAACAGGCTTAAGATTCTTATTCGGGCAAGGGTCCACGGTTCATGGTGGACCTTACTAATTAATTAAAGGTAAACCTAACATAATTAAATCATATTTAATTATTATTAACGGGATTAATTAAATAATTAATCCGGGATTGAAGGCCGTAACACGAGGTGTTACACTCTCCCCCCCTTACGAGAAGCTTCGTCCCCGAAGCTTGGAAATCATTGCAGGGTTAACGAGTCAAGAGAAGAACCGTGGTCCTATAGAGAAGGTATTCCACGGGGAAATTGTATACTTGCACACCTATGTGTGTTGGGTTTTTGGGAACGATTAGGTTTACAGGGCTAAGAGAGTGGGTTTCAAACTTGAGGACACGGTGAATTCAGGAATTAGGATCAAGTTTTCGAGGTTGCAACTTAGGTTGTGAGGTTGCCACTTGTATGGAATCGTTAAAACATGGGATTGAGAATGGGGTCTGAAGGGTAGAAAGGGTTTTGAAATAAGGAAGGGGCCGATTTTCCGAGGGAGGGAAAGGAATTCGGCTAGGATGGGTTAAGGTTTCTCGATCCCAAGTGAATAATCTGGTTAGATGCTTTGATCACGATGCGCCGACGAGCTGATGATCCTCCTTCCTTGGTGTTGGTGCTTGCTTGACTTTAAGATCCTTGTTAGACCTTGCTTCCCAGGCTAAGGTTTCATCCTTCTCTTCTTTCTTAAGGGAATTTCCCGTGGTGATTCAACACTTACTTCTTTAATGCGCCCAAGGTCTTGACCGAGTTGGGTCAACCAAGCCAATCTCTTAGGGCGCACTTCCCAAATTCTTCCCAAAGTCTCTTGGGAGTCGATGGACTTTGGGTTGAATTTCTCTTCTTATTGAATTTCATCTTCTCTTTAGTGGATGAAATTCTTAGTAAGACTTCATGTCTTACCCGAGGTTCGGCATTGTTGTGCCCTGTTTGTGTTATTTTTAATGATGAAGGTGTCCTTGCGTGCCCTTTTTCTTTTAAAGCGCAGTCGGTTACCAAATCTCGTTGTGGGATGACTCGGCGACTTTACGAGTCACCTCATTTCCTTGTGGGTCCTTAATGACCCTTGAAGTCTTGGCGCGAATGTGTTCTTCACCCTTTTGCTTAGCACCATGGGCTACGTAGTTCTTGATTCCATACAACTTGTAAGGAGTCCTCTGATTTGCTCGAACGATGTCCATGGTTTGGAGGAATCCCGGTCCCAACTTAGCATTTTGACTTTTAAGGTTTTCGTGGGTTCTTAGTACGAGTTCCCAACTCGCCTCCTTGGTTTGCGCAATCCTTTACGCCAAACATCCCTAGTCGGTTGTATCGTAGGATCCGATTTCAATTACTCGTGCAATGTAATTGATTGTGATTTCCCGATGGTGTCTCGTGCGTCAAGGTCTTTTACATAGGACACTATGTTTGGGTGGTCCATGGTTCCTTACCCAAGACTCACATTCCTCAATCGAGGCACACAAGTGCGCCACAAATCAATAAAATGAGGGGTTAAGAAATCAGCACATTGTACCAGTGGGCGCGAGGTGGGCGGTCGTCCGCCTGCCAAGCTCCCGCCAAGGTCCCGTCAAGGACCCGTTGGGGACCCGCGGGAAAGTGGCTAGGAATAGTCAATTCCTTCGGGAAAGACCCCAAAAATGCACAGATTCATGTCCTGACAAGTCCCATGCCCTTGTGTACAATAAAAGGGACTTGGATACATAGGATGACGCATCGTACAATGTTCATTGATCCTTAAGCACGAGTTCTAGAGGTAGATATACATACATATATATATCTATGTTTTCTTGGTCTGGGTTTAAAGGGGTGTAAGAAGTGCAAGGGCTAGGTTTCAAAGTCGAGGGGCGGATAGGGTCGATGTCTCAAGGTCGTAATACAGGAAGGAAGGTTGCCACCTTGTACGGGTTTGTCTGTAATGAGGGATCAAGAGCGAGGTTTGGAGTGATAGGACGGATTCTTTAACGAAATGGTACTTGATTGGCAAGGGGAGGGAAAGGGGCTAAGGACTCTTGGCTTCGAGTGATTATGCCTGTTTGGGGCTTGGTTGTGGCATGCAGTCGAACTGGTGATCCCTTTTCCTTGGCTTTGTTTGATTCTAAGATTTTCATTTGATCTTCTCTTCCCGTGTCGAAGTCCCCTTCGTCTCTATGGCTTCTAGGGGAATTCTCGTGATGGTTTCCGTGCACGTTCCCCTCGGATGTCCAGAAGTCTGGACCCAGTCGGTTTAGTGGGTCAAACCCCTAGGTCTTGACTCCTAATCCTTGCCGAGGGTTCTTAAGGGTAAGGGGGTTTCGGGTTAGTCTTTCTTGTTCTATTGGGTTTCATCCCTTCCTTGGTCGATGAAATTCTTAGCAAGGCTTTATGTCCTCCTTGAGGTTCGGCCTGTTGCACCTATTTGACGATGTTTTCTGTAGCGAGGGCCCCTGACACATTGAACGTATTTGTTTGCCCGCTCTTGTCAACGCATGGCGTTCTTCGGTGGCGTACGTACAGGCTATGGTTTCTCGTGAAGCCTTCACGGTTTTCGTGCATGGGTGGGGTGATACGTATTCGTAATCTCCACCTACTTCGCCGATTCCTATCTAACAACTTATTTTAATATTGAATCAATGAATGGCTGTTCTTCACGCCCCTGGGCAGGGTAAGGGCCTTATGCTGCTCTACGGTTTTTAACAGGGTTTCCAAACGGAGTGGGGATATGAACTTAGAGTAAGGGCAATAACAATTTAGGGTTTCCGAGGGTTTGGGTTAAGCGCAGCAAAGGGTGAGCAAGGTCATGACGGTTGCGAATTTGCTCTTAAGGTAATTAAGGATTCGGGGTGAGAGTTTTCAACAAATAGGGGTATCAAGATGCTGGGGTTTCAGGGCGGATGATATTTTAAATTGGGGTGGTGGGGTCGCAAGGTGTCGCGATATACTTACCTTGCACCCAAGGATTCGACTAATGGTGTCGTTCCTTCGCTACTTTAATAGGTGTCCTAGTTCTCCTTCCTGTTTGTTGTAGCCGCAACCCGGGTTTGCCGAGATAAGGCAACTTGTCGCAAGGTGCATGTCATTTGTCTGACTCGGGGGTTATCGTGGTTACCCTGGGTTGGTGCGTATTGCAGTCCGTCCCTTTTAGCAGTCCTGACTGTAACGCCTCTTCTTAGTAGTCATCCAAATCTTCCTTTTCTTTGGTCAGGGTCCTTGTCAAGTCTTTTGACAGGAGTTAGGACGAGGCGATTTATCGGGTAAGTTTACGTTACCCAGTTGTGGAAGTAAACTTATCTATTCGCACCCTTACCTGGTGTGGTAAGCGTAGGGGGAGGTTCCTTTAAGTTAGAGAGGGATGAAGTGAGGGGAGGTTATGTGTAGGTTTCACAATCTCACTGCGCGTCCTAAGATTCCTGGATCCTATGTTCCTAAGTACCTAGAGTTCAAGCCTAGTATCCTAAAGTCCGGTCTTAAGAGTCTTATCCTAGGGTCAAACTTAAGCTCTGATACCAACTGTAACACCCCAGATTTTCAAGACATTTAAAACTTATAATAAAGGTAGCATCTTATTAAATCCCAAGATATAAATACAAGCGTTCGGGGTGCTATGCCACACCTGGACTAGAGAACCCATGTGCACAAGCTAACTAACTAATATCCTCAAAGCGTAAATACGTAAACGTGGCACGCAGGCCAAAAGGGAAACTATCTACTTCTAAGTTCTAGCGCACTCCAGTGACTTAATCTTCTGTGCCTGAAATCCAAATATATCTGTTCAGCGAGAGATGCTGGTAACCCACTCCAACGCGTTAAAATACAATACATATAGAGATATATATAGATATACGAAAACCATTTTGAGCATGAAGATATATCCTACGAACTCTAGCTTTAAAACCGGGAATGACTCGACAGGTAAGGCCAGACACAAGCAACAGTTATAACGAGCATATGCAGTTCACAACAGATAAGGCAGATAGGGCAACGCATAAACAATAACCACAACCCAACGTAAACAGTCCCCAACATAAAACCCGTAGTCACAACCTTCAAGACACTCATTAATCACAACTCATCCACATCACAACACATAACACACTTTGTTGGCGCCACAGGACCAATCGCATGCCCATACATGAGGGTCAGCGCATATAGCTCTGACACGGCCCCGCAGCACCCTGCCCCGTATCGCAACACGGAGGGGACAATCGCAACCGACCGATGAACCGCAGCTCATCATAGTGTTTGATCACAACCAAACAGTGGACCGCAGCCAGGAAAAGGATGAACCGCAGCTCATATAGAAACGTTTGATCGCAACCAAACGGTGGACCGCAGCCTAAGAGTATCAATCTGACCGCAGCCAGCTTCTGAACCGCAGCTCAGGATAACGAATCCGATCGCAACCGAATTGGGGTAACACACACACATAACACATAGCAAGCACATGCAACCCACATTACACATTAGGAAGGGGGAGAAAACGTATAACAAAACCTATGCGTGATCCATCACATACTAAGAATAGTCCTAAGGGGTTCATACTTCTACCACCTAGGTCAACGGGATACCAATTCAACTAGCATGCAATATAATAGACTCGTAAACCTACGAACGGCACCCGAAATATCAAACTAGACATAGGCACGATGAACGGAGTCCGTTGGGACACCACGGGGATCGGGGGAACATCAAACGGGGAAGCTGGGAACCCAAGATGGGGGAATTTCCAGCGGGTAGCCGGTGGGTGGGGGGCCACCCGCCGGAATTATTATTCCGGGCAGCGGGTCGCCGGCGGGCAGCTGCCCGCCCACCGGCTACCCGCTGCCGGGCGGTGTTTCTCGGCCGTGGGTAGGTGGCGGGTCCCCTACCCCCCACTAACTCTTTTCATCACTTATACGCCCCGGGAACCGTTGTGGAACCCGAAACCATGCTTAGACACTTTACAACGCAATTAACGACAACACGTAGACAATTAACGGATCAAATACGAGAAACGAACGGCACATAACCTATCATGCTTTTCTAAACATAATCAACACCCAAACATGCGATTTCCCCACTCGATAATCCAAGAATAATATCATACGACACAGCCTAGGGTTCTAATCACTTTTACATCAACAAGGATACGATTCGTCTTCTAATTGCAAGATTCGGTAAGAATAACACATAAACATCAAGAGCATCACACAATTATCAAGAACAATACCTAATCATCAAGAATTCCATATAATCATCAAGAACACCATAATTATCAAGAATCTCTCAATATCAAGATTATCAAGATCCCTCATGGGATCATCACATCAAGCATCAATAATAATCATCAGATCTCGCCATTCACAGTAATATGGGGGGAAACCCTAAGGGGGAATCATAGCTATGAAAATAGGTTTTGTTGAGACATGGGTTACCTCTTAGCCTTAATTAATTCCTTGGCTATGAAGGATCTTTCTTTAAGCTTTCTTGATTTCTTGATTTCTCCTAAGGGGATTCTTGGAACTCTTTGGGTGGTGAGAGATTATTGTGGTGGGGATTCTAGGTCCCTCCTAAGTTCCCTATTTATATATTTAAGACTCCTAGTTAGGGCCTGAATGGTATGGGTTTACTAATTCTATTCCTTATAGGGCTAGGGCTTGTTTTAGGGCTAAGGGTCCATGGTCCATAGTAGACCATATTAATTAAAGAGGATCCTAATCATAATCTGAATAGTAAAAGTCCTACTTCCTTTATTCCTAACAGGCTTAAGATTCTTATTCGGGCAAGGGTCCACGGTTCATGGTGGACCTTACTAATTAATTAAAGGTAAACCTAACATAATTAAATCATATTTAATTATTATTAACGGGATTAATTAAATAATTAATCCGGGATTGAAGGCCGTAACACGGGGTGTTACACCTACGTTTGGTGGTGGGGAATTCTTGTGTGGTGCTATTTATTATGATGTGGGTTCTAATTGCTTTCTAATCCCCTATTTATAGAATCAGGAATCCTAATCATACTCTGAACAATAAAGGCCTACTTTCTTTATTCCTAATAGGTATATATGTCTAGGATTCCTAATTAGAATCTGATTAGTAAAAGGTTTACCCTCTTTATTCCTAATAGGCTTAAAACTCTAGTTTAGGCAAGGGTCCACAACCCATGGTGGACCACATTAATTAATTAAAGGGAATCCTAACCAAATTAAATCCTTTTTAATTATTATTAATGTAATTAATTAAATAATTAATTCGGGATTGGAGGTCGTAACACGGGGTGTTACACTCTCCCCCCCTTACGAGAAGCTTTGTCCCCGAAGCTTAGAAATTATTACGGGGATAACGAGTCAAAACTAGTACGGTGGTTACGTAGAGAAGGTATTCTATGAGGAAACTATATAATTATATATCTATGTACGCTGGGTTTTTGGGAACGATTGGGTTAGAAGGGACGACCCAAGCCACGTGCACGACCCGAGGTCGTGGACCTCGACGAGTCTCTGGCATACGAAGAAAGACCCGTAAGAATCCTGGACACCAAGACAAGAACCACCCGTCGTCGGGCCATAGAAATGGTAAAAGTCCTCTGGGCCAACCATGGGACCCAAGAAGCAACATGGGAACTCAAAGACACGATGAAGAAACGCTACCCCGAACTCTTCACACCAGGTAACCAAGAGGGAGTCGCCCGACAAGAACCAAGCTTCGGGGACGAAGCTTCCCGTTAAGGGGGGGAGAGTGTAACACCCCGTGTTACGACCCCTAAAACCAATTAATCATTTAACCAATTATCCAAAGAAAGAATTAAATTACAATAATTAATTTGGAAAAGGCCCACCATAGTCTGTAGGCCCTCATATCTAAATCCAACCCCTAGTCCTAAAAGGAGTAGAGTTAGGAATGTTGAAATTTTAGGAAATAATTATTAACGGAAAAGTAATGAAAATTAGTATTGAGGAAATATTAAATATTTAATAATTTTATAATTAAATATTTATATAAACATTTGTTGACCTACTTGCATATAGAGGGCAAATTTTTTATTTTTCCTTTTGTATTTCAGTATACATGCAAGAAAAAAGGTTAGGAAGACAATTTTGAAGGAAAAATGATATTTAAAATCTTAGAAATTAATTATGAAAGAAAAATGAATGAAAATCAATATTGAGGGTCATATTTAAAATTTAATAATTTTATAATTAGTTATATAGTTAATTACCAAAATGGTCCCTTGACTATAATAAAATTATCAATTTTATCCTCGAGTATATACATAGTGTATATATAAATTACACGGAATTTATAAAACTAATCAAATGTTAATGTTAAAAATAATAATAAGAATTTTAAAATCAGTTTTCAAAAAAAAAAAAAGAATTTTAAAATCAGAATTATAAATTAGGTATTAGGGTAATAATTAATCTATATATATATATATATATATATATATATATATATATATATATATATATATATATATATCATATATTATTATTATTATTAATATTATTATTAATATTATTATTATTAATATTATTATTATTATTATTATTATTATTATTACTATTATTATTATTATTATTATTATTATTATTACTAGTATTTGCGCCCGTGCGATGCACGGAATGGATTTGTTGTAATATATTAAGAATATTTGGATCGATATAAAATTATTTAAATTAAAACATCAAATATTATATAGTGCAATTGAAGGTATGGTTTGGATCATTTATGTGTTTTTATGTTATTAATTGCTCAAATTAATAGCTAATATGTAGATGTACGCATGCGGTGCTGTAACTTTGGAGATTTTATTTATCATTGTTCAGTACTTTTATAAATTAGTCAAATGTGCTCGTTCTCTAGCAACTCAGTTATAAAAATGAATTGATATCCTAATTTATTTGTATGGAAAATATATTTTTTGTCTAGATATATAGCAATTTTTCCATTTAAAAAAACATAATCACAAATTGTATTTACATACTATTGAAACCTCTTTGTAGACAACATTGGTTGTAACAACACAATCTTGTCTATCTTCGTCTAGAGCTAACACCTTTAGTCCAAAAGGATGGGTGACTCGGGTGAAAATATATAATGGTAGAATTTCAGTCAATTAGTGATCCTTTTATATTTTCAGTCAATTAGTAATATCAAATTCATTTTCAGCCAATTATTCTTTTTTATTTTTACTTTTTTTTTTAGTCAATTAGTCAATTAGAATATTAGATGCATTGATATTTTTACCTAATTTCTGTTCTATTATAATTGATAATGTAGAATATTTTTATTAAAATATTTTCGTTGTATTTTTAATTTAATTTTACTATTGTTTAAAATATGCATTTACTATTGATGATGTAGAATATTATTATTGAAATATTTTCGTCCAATTTTTAATTTCTGTTCCATTTTTAATTAAAATACAATGATCTGCCAATTTATTTTTTCATTTCAATTATGGATCATTTTTTATTTGTAGTGAATTATTAATATTCATTTTCTTTTATAATTTCAGTCAATTACTAATATCAGATTCATTTTCAGACAATTATTCTTTTTTATTTTCAGTCAATTAGTTAATTAGAATATCAGATGCAGTGATATTTTTACCTATCTGAACCATTTTTAATTAATGATGTAGAATATTTTTATTGAAATATTTCCGTTCCATTTTTAGTTTACCTTTACTATTGTTTAAAATATGTTTTTACTATTGATGGTGTAGAATATTATTATTGAAATCTTTCCTTTTCATTTTTTATTTACTTTTACTTTATGATGTAGGATATTATTATTGAAATATTTCCGTTTCATTTTTGATTTATGTTTCATTGCTTGAAATTGTGAAATATTTATGATATAATTGTGATTTAATTTATTCTACTCTGTAATATTAATGTGAAAAATTAAAATGCAATAATCAGACAATTTTCTTTTCCATTTTAGTCAATTATGGATCATTTTTTTATTTTTAATCAATTATTAATATTCATTTCCTTTTACAATTAACCTAATTTCTGTTTCTTTTTTCATTTTTAATTTTCAGTCAATTATTAATATTCATTTATTTTCTAATTTAACTAATTTTTGTTCCATTTTTAATTGATGATGATGTAGAGAATTATTGTGAAATATTTATGTTCCTTTTTTAATTTACCTTTACTATTTACTATTGTTTGAGCAGGAAATCAAGTAAATAGAATTTTGTTTTTAATTATATTATAGATTATAGATTATAGATTATAGATTATAGATTTTCCAGCAATCCAAACACTCCGATCCCTTAGTATCCCATCAAAAAATGGATAAAGAAAAGTCATTTCATTAATAAAATTAAAAATAATTAAATTAAATCTAATAATGCTATATTTATTTGTAACTGTATATCAATTTCATTTTGAAATCATTGGTTCACATATTTGAATTATTTATTTTTTCTTTAATTATTATAAACAGAAATGATACTGTACTAATTAATTTATGATATTTATCAAATTATATTTTTAAAGAATATAAGATTTACACATGTTATGAGGGGTTAAAACATATTTTAAAATTATTTTTTATTAGTAAGTATTTTTATTTTTAAAATATTTTCCAGCGGCCCACACACTCCCTTAGACTCCCATAAAAAAGTAATAAAGAAAATTCATTTCATTAAGAAAATTAAAACTAATTAAAGTACATCTAATAATGTTATATTTATTTGTAAATGTATATTAATTTTATTTTGAAATCATTGGTTCACATAGTTGAATTATTTATTTTTTCTTTAATTATTATAAATAGAAATGATATTGTAGTAATTAATTTATGATATTTATCAAATTGTATTTTTAAAAATATAGTGTTTTACTGGCAATTTATATCATGCACCAGGGCGCGCATTGCATTGTGCGCCCTAATGCAATACATAATTGTATAAAAAGATACACATAATTGTATAAATAAATACACATAATTGTATAAACAAACACACATAACTGTATAAAAAATGCACATAATTGTATAAATAAATACACATAATGATCTAAACAAATACACATAATCACGTCAACCCCCTTCCGCGCCTCCCAAAACGACGTCGTTTTGAGAGACGCGAGACGCACAGTGCTGAGCACGCCGTGGTGCAGGGTATAACGATTGTGTTTTACCCGTGCGTTGCACGAATTTTTTTTTTTATATTATGAATTTAAAATTAAAAATAGAAAACAATGAAAATATATTATAATGTACAATATAATAATATAGTTGGACTTTTATATAGTTGGTCAAGTATCTATTTTCATAATATACAAAATTTAAATTTAAATTTTGTATGGTTAATGTTTTTTGGTGTGAGAATTTTTTTTGTATGGTTAATATAATCTCTAATCATGTTGTATATTTAGATAAATTTATTAAAAAAATCACATAATTAATTTTATTTATTCCTAATTGTATTTCATATATATTATAATTCTAAAAATATGAATACTAACTAAGATAATTATATTTTGAAATCAATAAAAAAATGTAAATTCTAAATTTTGTATGAATAAATTTAAACTCTAATCGGACACATTTCCTTATATGATTGTATAATACATTGTATATACACATAATATTTATTAATATGTATATAGAAAAATTCTATAATATAATTTCATTAATTATAATTTATATTGATAGATTTATAATTAAAAAAATTACATTTAGAAATTTAAAAAGTAGCATTTAAATATTGTATGATTATTATAGTGTATAATTGTATGTATATTTTTTTAAAAAAATTATAAATATTCATGTTTTGTTAATTTTATACTTTGATTTCTTTAATTATATTTCATATTTTATTAATTATAATTTAATGAAATTGTCACAAATATTTCAAGGGAAGAAATCTTATATTTCTCAGTTTCAATAATTATATTAATTATAATTAATAAATATTATTACCATAATGATTTCATTAATTATATTAATTCTAATATTTGTTCTCTTCCAATATTTAAACACATTATAATAATTATCATAATAATTACATGAAAGAAGGAGAGAAAATTATTAGAATAATTACCATTAATAAAAATTAGAAAATTATATTAAAAATTAATTATATATTAAGGTAAGTATAATTTATTTTATGCCAATAATATTATACATTAAGTATATATATAATTATAGAAAAGGAGATATAATTTAAAAAAGTAAATTATTAATTAGATTACCTAATATAATTGTCCTACTAATTGATTCCATACTACTATGTATAATTCATATATTTGAATTCTTTAAAGCTAAATACTTATTAATTACCTTAATAATTAAGATAATTTTTAGTCAATCAATATTCAATAGTACTAAGTGTATTACTTCGAATTTTTATAAATAAGATATAATATTATTAAATCAAAATAATTAAAATAATGTGTCCATATTACAAAAGATTTTATAATAGTAATTTTTATTGCATAATAGAATTTGACAATTATTAAACATTGTTTATGGTAATTATTGTATGACATTTAATACTAAGATTATTAGGTATAATTTTTATAATTAAGGTATAATATTATTAAATCAAAATGATTAAAAATAACGTGTCCACAATATAAAATAAATTATACTTGTCTTAATAATTATTTATTAATATAAATTTACAATTATAAATTTGTATACGAAAAAACATAGAAACTGAAACTTTTGGTTAAAATTAAAAAAAAAAAAAAAAAAAAAAAAAAAAAAAAAACTCTCCATTTCCCTTTTTTTTTTTGGTCACCAATGGATTGTATTTATAGGTAGAGAATGTGAGAATTATAAATTAATAATATAAGTTTCATTTTCCATTTCCGTTTCTATTCAGTCAATTAGAAATTTTTTATAATTTTCAGCCCATTAATAATATACATTTCCTTCTTCAATTTGCATAATTTCAATTTCGTTTTCCAAATCCGTGTTTCATATGTTATTCCCATACAGAATATTCACGTTACTATAAATTGATTAGCAATTAATACATTTACAATATACCATAATTATGCAATATTACCAATTGATACATTTTAATTAATTTACATTAAACATATGTTTACCACGGAAGAAAATGGGATATAATTTAAAAAGTAAATTATTAATTAGATTACCTAATATAATTGTCCTACTAATTGATTCAATGGTTGTATAATTCATATATTTGTAGACTTTTTAAAGCTAAATACCTATTAATTGCCACAATAATAATTAAGATTATTTTTAATTAGTCAATCAATATTAAATAGTAGTAAAAGTATTACTTTGATTTTTTTATAAATAAGATATAATATTATTAAACCGAAATAATTAAAAATAATGTATCCATAGTACAAAAGATTTTATAATGCTAATTTTTATTGCCTAATAGAATTTGTCAATTATTAAACATTATTTATGGTAATTATGCTAAATTTACAACATCAAATAATATCTCAAAATCAACTTAGTACTTAAATCTGCAATTACTATACAATAATATTTTCCTCAAAATAACAAATAATTAAACTTTATTCCTTCTCAACTTGTTCATCCCGAATTTCTATCCATGTTCACCTGTATAAATAATTTTAGACAAAAACAGAATGTAGACAAAAATTAGCATAAGCTAAGTAAGTTTCACTTCACCCCGTAAAATAATGGTTTGAATTTTTTATATTTTCAAAACTCATATAATTTCATACTTTTCCAAAATACATGTGGAGTTATACATTTTCTTGTATGGAGAATAAATAGTTATTTATGGAGAAGTAACCAAACTTTTTGAAATCCACTTTGAAACTGGACTAAAACCTATGTGCACACCCCAGAAGATTCCAAGCCACTAGGTAATATATGACCCAAGTAGTTAGGTTTTCCTACCTACTACCACTCAAACAATTTGGAAACTGAATCATAACTTATGTGATGCACTCTCATGTGATTCTAAGCCCAATGAGTAGTAAATAGTCCAAGTAAACAGTACTCACTCTTACTTGGACACCACACAATATATTATTTTCTCAAAATTTCATTATTTCTCCACAAATAAATACTTTCTCCACAAAAATACAATTTTCTCCAGAATATATAATTTTCTCCAAATACATTTTTCAAAAAAAAAGAAAGAAAAAGAAATACAATTTTCTCCACATGATTTGTCCAAAATATAATTATAGTCCATAATCCAGTATTAATACAATTTCACAATACTACTATGTATACAACACCAAAAATTTCAAGCCAAGTATTTACATAACGCACGAGTTCTACAAATCGAAACTCATTCTCGATATTTCGAGAATCACCACTCACAATATTACTATTTATCGATAAATGTACTTGTGTTCACATGAATAACATATATCATATAATATCACATATAATATCAATACATACAGTACTCGGGGAAAATAATAATTTTGGTGAATATAAAATCTTACCCTCAAAGGCAAACTTTCTATAATCTTAATAGCATCCTAACCACCTTGATAAGAAACCTGCATGTGAATCAAATAAATCCAATAATAATAATAAGCGAAGCATATTATTCATTGATCATCATCATCATCAATGTCAACAAACTTAGATTTAAACAAAAGAATTTGGAGAGTAGAATTGAAACAATTACCTGAAGTAGAGATTAAGTGAATGAGTATTGCTAGGATTGAAGAAAACATACGAATATATTAAAAATCATGAAGAACCAGTAGTGTGAGGGAAGATGAATGAATGCCAAAGTCTAAAAATTTGTATTTATAGGTGAAAAATAGTAATTCGAAAGGAAAGTATAATAATTTATTTAAAAATATATAAAAAGTAAAATAAGGTAATAAAATTATTACTATTATTATTAGTATATATAGATTAAATTAAATATTAATTGTATGTAATATCTATATATATATATATATCACACAGAATATTTACTATATTTAATTATTTAATTATTCTTTTACTACCTAATTTATATATTATTACTATCAATATATACATCTAATATATATATAATATCACACGTATATATAAATGACTATATATATAATTTTTTATATCTATAATTATTATTTCAATATATATGAATTTACAAAAATGGTCCTAAGTTTTGGGGTGAAAATTGGTTTGGAGGATTTTACTTATATATATATATATATATATATATATATATATATATATATATATATATATATATATAAAATAGGTATAGATTATTATTATTATTATTATTATTATTATTATTATAAAAACAAAATCATCGCATTCCATTTTCCTGCCCAAACTTTTGTAGTAAAGCTTATTTGGTAAGTAAATGTTAAATGCAAATTAAATAAAATCTATTAATTGATAATATTGCATAATTCATAATATTATGTATGGTATTATAATCTATAATATAATTAATAATATTACAGGGCGTTTGGTTGGAGGGAGGGAATTATGTGGGAAAGGAATTGTGATTCCATGGGAGTTGAATTACTGGGAATAAAGTGAGAATTTAAATTCCAATGTTTGGTTGACAGGAATAAAATTACTGGGAATTTCAATTCCAATGTTTGGTATACATGGAAATTGAAAGGGAATAAGTAGTATAAAGTCAAAAATGTTCATTATTGTTGTTAGACATTAATTTTAGGTTAAAAAATGAAGGGGTAATTTTGACTCATCACTATCTTTTTTTCCTAGGAATTAAAATACCAGGGGAGGGGGGGGGGGGGGGACATGGGATTTTAATTCCATGAAAATGGGGGAATTGCATTTACATGGAATTGCAATTCCCTCTAACCAAACTACGCAATTTAATGGTCTTTGGAATTAGGTGGGAATTAAGTGGGAAGGGAATTTAAAATCCCTCCAACCAAACGCCCTGTATTGTTCAAGTATAATAAAAACCCTATGTAATAATGTAATAAAATAAAATTAAATTAAATTAAAATTAAAATTAAAATAGATAACAACAACAACAACAATAACAATAACAATAACAATAACAATAATAATAATAATAATAATAATAATAATAATAATAATAATAATAATAATAATAATCCAAACAAAACAATATACAAAATAAAATTAAAATTAAAAAAATAACAAGAAGACAAAGGTGGCTCCCCTTTGTAAATGATGTGGGATCATTTTGATCCATCATTGAAAATGTCTTGAAAGAGGATCTCTTGAGCTCCTCTATATATGAGGAGCAATGCTCCTCTTACAAACCTATAATTGTTTGCCAATCAATGTGAGCAAATATTGAGAAGTCCAAAGGTTTATAATAATAATAATAATAATAATAATAATAATAATAATAATAATAATAATAATAATAATAATAATAATAATAATAATAATAATAATAATAATAATAATAATCCAAACAAAACTATATATAAAATAAAAAAAAAAAAAAAAAAACAAATGAGAGTCACGAGCTCCCTTTGTAAATGATATGCGATCATTTTGACCCCACATTGAAAATGTTTGAAAAGATAGAGCTCCTCTATATAAGAGGTGCAATGATCCTCTTTACAAATATAATTGCTTGGCCCATATATGTGGGCAAGTATTGAGAAGTCAAAAGGTTCTTATTTAAGAAGCCTTAACTTTGTCTTTTTATTTTAGTTTTTATTTATTTATTATTTATTATTTATTTATTTATTATTAGTGGGGGTTGTGAAAGATTAACCCAAAATGTATGTGTTATATTAGTTTTTTGTAGTTTGGAGCAAATTACTGAGTTATTATATAATTTTTTTGGTGTTTTGATTAAAGTTAAAATGTTAAAATGATGAATTTATTAAAATATTTGTGAATTTATCAATAATAATAAAAAATAATAATAATAATACAATCAAAACGATATACAAAATAAAATTAAAATAAAAAAATAAGAATAAGACAAAAGGGAGCCACGGGCTCCCCTTTGTAAATGATGTTGGATCATTTTGATTACATATTGAAAATGTTTAGAAATATGAGCTTTTGAGCTCATCTATATAAGAGCAATACAAACATATAATTGCTTGCCTATCAATGTGGACAAGTATTGAGAAGTCCAAAGACTTTTTTTTTTTTTTTTTTTTTTTTTTTTAGTACTATTGACCCGTCAAATTGTGCCATGGAATCGTGTCCACCTAGCAAGATAGACACGGTTCTAAAATTATTTATAATTATGAATATATAGTTCAAAAATTATAAATATATAGTTCTATAATTATGAACATAGTGTTGTGAACATAATTATGAACATATAGTTATGTATATGAATATAGAGATTCAATAATTGTGAATATGAAGTTCGAAAATTATGAATATATAGTTTTATAATTATGAACATATAGTTCAGTAAATATGAACATAGAGTTCTGTAATTGTGAATATAGAGTTTAATAATTATGAATATGAAGTTCAAAGATTATGAATATTTAGCTTTATAATTATTAACATATAGTTTAGTAATTATGAACATAACTATTCGATTCACCCTGTTACATGTAGGATCTGTTCATATAAACTTTCTCAACCTATTGAAGCCCAACGTGTAAAAAGGCTTTTATTTAAGAAACCTTATTTAATGGCTTCTTATTTTAATTTATTTTTTATTTTTTAATTTATTAGGGGATTTGAGAAAGATTAACCCAAAATGTATATGTGTTGTTTTAGTTTTTAGCAATTTGGAGCAAATTGCTAAGTTATTAAATAATAGTTTTGTTGTTTTGATTAAATATACAATGTTAAACACGCGAATTTCTTAAAATAATCTTAAACACGCGAATTTCTTTTGACGAATTTTTCAAATAATCAAATTACAACAACAACAACAACAACAACAACAACAACAACAACAATAATAATAATAATAATAATAATAATAATAATAATAATAATAATAATAATAATAATAATAATAATAATCCAAACAAAACTATATACAAAATAAAATTAAAATTAAAAAAAAAAAAAAACAAAAACAAAGGGGAGTCACGGACTCCCTTTGTATATAAGAGGAGCAATACTCATCTTACAAACATAATTGATTGCCTATCAATGTGGGCAAGTATTGAGAAGCCAAATGGTTTTTATTTAAGAAAGTCTTAGCTTTGTTTTCTTATTTTAGTTTTTATTTATTAGTGGGGTTGTGAAATATTAACCCAAAATGTATGTGTTGTATTAGTTTTTAGCAGTTTAGAGCAAATTATTGAGTTATTATATAATTTTTTTTTGTGTTTTAATTAAAGTTAAAATGTTAAAATGACGAATTTGTTAAAATTTTGGAGAATTTATTAGTAATCAAATTACAGCAACAACAACAACAACAACAACAACAACAACAATAATAATAATAATAATAATAATAATAATAATAATAATAATAATAATAATAATAATAATAATAATCCAAACAAATGGATATACAAAATAAAATTAAAATTTAAATAAATAAGAAGAGGACAAAAGAGAGCCACAAGCTCTACTTTGTAAATAATGTTGGATCTTTTTGATCCCACATTGAAAATGTTTGGAAAGATGAGCTTTTGAGCTCCTCTTTCAAACATAGTTGTTTGCCAATCATTGTGGGCAAGTATTGAGAAGTGCAACGATTTTTTTTTTTTTTTTTGAGTACTATTGACCCAGCAAATTATGCTGTGAAATAATGTTCATCTTGCAAGGTAGACACGGTTCTAAAATAGTTTATAATTATGAATATATATATATATATATATATATATATATATATATATATATAGTTCAAAATTATGAACATATAGTTCTATAATTTTGTACATAGTGTTGTGAACATAATTATGAACACATAGTTATGTAATTATGAATATAAAGATTCAGTAATTCTGAATATGAAGTTCAAAAATTATTATGAATATATAGCTTTATAATTATGAACATATAGTTAAGTAATTATGAACATAGAGTAATGTAATTGTGAATCTAGAGTCTAATAATTATGAATATGAAGTTCAAAGATTATGAATATATAGCTTTATAATAATGAAAATATAGTTTAGTTATGAACATAGAACTATGTCCAACTTGCCAAGTGGACATGGTTCCACACCATAACTATTCGATCATCTTGTTACATGTAGTACCTGTTCATATAAACTTTCTGAACCTATTGAAGCCCAAAATGTCAAAAGGCTCTTATTTAAGAAACCTTTTCTTAATGGCTTCTTATTTAAGTTTTTGTTTTTTTAATTTTTTAATTTTTTAATTTATTACGAGGTTTGGGAAAGATTAATTAACCAAAATGTATATGTGTTGTTTTAGTTTTTAGCAGTTTGGAGCAAATTGCTAATTTATTAAATAATATTTTTGGTGTTTTGGTTAAATATAAAATGTTAAATCAACAAATTTTTAAAATTTTGGCGAATTTGTCAAATAATCAAATCACAACAACAACAACAACAACAATAATAATAATATAAGCAACCTCTCAAAGTGAGGGGGGCTCCTTGTACGCAGTGAGCACCGGTCTAGCCTCTATGGTTCATGTTCAGTTGAGTCACCATGATTTACATCCTCCCAAATGCTCTGTCGGGCAGGGGTGTGGGGGGCCCTTAGGGTTGGAGTTCAGCCTTTTGGAAGAATAATATAAACAAAACTATATATATATATATATATATATATATATATATATATATATATATATATATATATATATATAAGACAAAGGAGAGCCACGGGCTCCCTTTTTAAAAGATGTGGGATCATTTTGATCCCACATTGAAAATGTTTGAAAAGAAAGAGCCATCTATATAATTGCTCCTCTTACAAACATAATTGTTTTTTTATTAATGTGGGCAAGTATTGAGAATTCAAAATGTTATTATTTAAGAAGCCTTAGCTTTGTCTTCTTATTTTAGTTTTATTTATTTATTTATTATTTATTATTAGTGGGGGTTCTGAAAGATTAACTCAAAATGTATGTGTTGTATTAATTTTTAGCAGTTTGGAGCAAATTACTGAGTTATTATATAATATTTTTTGGTGTTTTGATTAATGTTAAACATGATAAAATGATGAATTTTTTAAAATTTTTACGAATTGATCAATAATTAAATAATAATAATAATACTAAAATAATACTAAAATAATAATAATAATAATAATAATAATAATAATAATAATAATCCAAATAAACTGATATACAAAATAAAATTAAAATTAAAAATAATAAGAAGAAGAGAAAAGGGAGCCACGGGCTCCCTTTGTAAATGATGTTGGATCATTTTGATCTCACATTGAAAATGTTTCAAAAAATTGTTATATAGCTAGATAAAAAATATATCTTCCATACAAATGAATAAGGATAGCAATTCATTTTTGTAATTGAGTTCTTAGAGAACGAGCACATTTGTCTAATTTATGAAAATACTAAATAATGATAAACAAAATCTTCAAAATTATACCACCGCATGCGTACATCTAGACATTAGCTATTAATTTGAGCAATTATTTGCACAAATTCAAGCAATGCTAACATCAAAATATATAAACGGTCCAAACTATATCTTTAATTGCACTATATAATATTTAATGTTTTAATTTAAATAATTATATATCGATTCATATATTTTTAATATAATACAACAAATCCATTCCGTGCATCGCACGGGTGCAAATACTAGTTATTATAATAAGTAAATCACCGAACTCGTCCCCCAATAATTCATGCATGATTTACGAATTAGTCTTTGACTAATAATTTTACCAAATTGAGTTCAAATATTTAATTTTTACTCATTTTGATTCTCTGTCAGATGTATTGAACGACCAAAATAAGAATATTAAATACTTGAGGACTTAATTTGGTAAAAATTAATAATTGAAGACTAATTTATGAATTATGATTTAGTCGATAGATGATTTTGTAATTTACCCATTATTAATTTGTAAACTCTGAAAATTTGGTTATGTATGTAAAATAAAGAAGGAAACTGCAACACTAAATATATGGTCAAAAAATTGGTCTGATAATCTATATCTATATCTATACTATTAAAATATATATATATATATATATATATATATATATATATATATATATATATAGGGACGCACTCAGGTGCGAATAAGTGCCCAGGAAGGAAATGCGAACGAATCAGCGCGCGACACGTGTCCAGATCTAATAACTTAAAAAAAACGCGGTGGCATTTTCGTAAATAATTGAACATCGAAGTGCAAGTAAAATCTCTTATATGTGCACCTATTTTCACCTATAAGTGCATGTAATTTTGCCTTGTTAGCATTCACTTTCCGCAACCATTCATGCACCTGGGTGTGCTTATAACTATTTGTGCAACTATTTATAACTATAGGTGCAACTACCTATAACTATAGGTGCACCTACTTTCACCTATAAGTGCATGTAATTTTGCCTTGTTAACATTCATTGATCTGAGTCAGCGGGTAGTAATACTCCTGAAAACCACTCGCAAACATTCATACACCTAGATGCAACTACTTATACCTATTTATGCAACTACTTATACCTATTTATGCAACTACTTAGAACTATAAGTGCAACTAAGTATTGATGCTCAGTGTAAATTTTTACTTGCACCTATAGTACATTTTACATGCACTTGTAATACATTTTACTTGCACTTCGATGTTCAATTATTTACGAAAATGCCACCGCGTTTTTTTAAAAAATCAGTGTTTCTCATCCATTAGATCTGGACACGTGGACGAACAGAATTCATTCCTATTTCGCTCCTGGGTGAGCCGTTCGCACCCGAGTGCAAGTCTATATATATATATATATATATATATATATATATATATATATATATATATATATATATAAGTAAAATCCTCCTAACAAATTTTCCCCCCAAAACTTTTATAGTAAAACTTATTTGGTAAGTAAATGTCAAATGGAAATTAAAATAATAATAATAATAATAATAATAATAATAATAATAATAATAATAATAATAATAATAATAATAATAATAATAATAATAATCTTATCTTATCTTATCTTATCTTACTCTATATAATAGTAAAATATTTTTGCCACATCATTTTCCCGCCTAAATAATAAGGCATCGTTTGGATTGTTATTAATTTTCCTATTTATGAACCCATTAGATGACTACTATTTCAACTTTCCATGTTATTAAATTATTATTATATCTTATCTTATATATAATTATATAATGATATATTTAACATTATATAATATTCTGAAAATATTAATATGTTATTGTGAGAATATTAACATACTTTAATGATACAAGGTTTATTGTTACAAAGTTGACTGATCATGTTTTGGAAGCTCAAATCCTGTGTGGAACGAGTGTAGGAACAAAAGTTTTAATTCCTCGAATGTCGTTAACACATTCTGATTCAAGATTTTTGTTTCAAGTTCCAAAGAAAGCAATTCATTTTGATGCTATCATATGCCATGACAATAAATAAAAGTTAATGGCAAACATTATCACACGTGGATTTGTTTTTTAGAAAGCCAATCTTTAATTATGGTGTATCATTTGCAGTCTCAAGAGTTAGTAATCCTAGGGGATTAAAAATTTTGATGTGGGAATAATGTACCATCGGTAAGTACGACTAAAAATGTCATATACAAAGAAGTTTTCAATAATGTGTAATACAATTACAATGTTCTTCGTTTTTCAATAATTAATTCATATACTATTATAGTTTTTTTTATGTACTGTTAATCTTATTATTGTATCATATGTCTGAGCATCGCACGAGTGCAACTACTAGGTTGTCAGACTTACATATGAATCCGGAGGTATAACATATTTGAGTTGTGATTAAGTGCTTCCGATTCAAATGTTGAATTATTAAAAAACATTTTGCTATTGCATAGAATAAGAAAATTATACGATAATCTTAAATTATTAAGAGGCCATATTTAATGATCGTGCATCGCACGGGAAACTTACTAGTAGTAGTAATAATAATAATAATAATAATAATAATAATAATAATAATAATAATAATAATAATAATAATAATAATAATAATGTTATTACCTTAAATAAATAAATTATTATACTTTCCCTTAAATAAATAAATTATTATACTTTCCTTTTGAATTAGTATTTTCTACCTATAAATACAAGAGCTTCTTCAATCAAAGAATCTCAGACTCATATCTCTGCTTTCTTTTTGTATGAATTTTCTACATTTTTCTAACTATATTCTCACGTGCTTCAATATGTTTTGCAGTTTGGACATCATGAATAGCTTCATGAATAGCTTCATCAACGATATCTTCTTGAATCTCACCCAAGAGGTGACTCGCTTGGCCCACTACAACAAGAAGCCGATAATCACTTCCTGCGAGATCCAGACCAGCATGAGGTTGGTTCTTCCTGGCGAATTGGTAAAGCACGTTGTCTCTCTAAAAACACTAAAGCAGTCACCATATTTACAAGCTCTTAGATGAAATCATTTAAATCTATGTTTCCTTTTTATATAATCTCAATTAGGGGTTAATAAATATAAAGTAACTTGGATTTGAGTTTAATTTCATATTATTCTTCCAAAAGGTTTAATTTCATATTATAAGTATTGTTATCTACCTTCAACTATCAGTGAATCGATTAGCATTCTAAAATAAAAAAAAATAAAAAAATTGAATGTCTGTATCTACGTGCATTTAAGATCTAGGAGTATCAAATGTCTGTATCTATGTGATAGGTATTATATGTGATACATATGTCTGTATCTATGTGATAGGTAATATCAAATGACGATTGTGTTATGACCCTAGGAGCATAGGAAGAAGAGGTAACATCTAATTCCTTTAACTCAGTTAGTTTTTCCTTTTCTCGTGAATCTATGGGCAATCTAATGCGAGATTGGCAAAAGATCTTGGCCACTCATTCTCAACTCAAGGAGCGCAATAATATTCTAATTCTTGAAAAAGAAGAGATGAATAAAAAATTGCCAAAATGCTTTACTTGAAGTGAGTAACTTGAAGAGTGAAAATATTTGCCTTCAAGAAGAGTGTAAAGCTAGAGAGGTTAGAGAACATAATCTAAGAGCTACCATTGCTACGTTTACAAATTCATCTAAAATAATAGATAAAATGGTAAGCATGCAAAAGCCATCAGGGGACAAGACCGGACTTGGTTATGACTTAACATGTTCTCAAAACCCTCCAAATCTGACTAATATTGCTACTACTTTTAATAATAAAGCTCAAGTGGTAAAATTTGTGAAACCTTCAGGATAGCATAATGAAACAAGGACTTGGATATCAACCAAATGCAAAAATGAATGTTGGAAGGCCGAAACAATATAATATCACGGCTAAGCAACAAAAATTCATTAAGAAAAATAGATATGCCAATGAGTTAAGTGCAAAAAGATTTCATAGAAAAGAGGGAAGCTTTTCTAGAAATAAAGTTGGGAGATTATATCCCACTCAACAGGATTGGTTGTATGATAGATTTAATGCTTTTTATAGACCAAAACAACAATCCTCTTCCCAGGTGCCAAAATACAAAAATGATTTTCAAAACCGAGAACCAAAAATATTTTCTAGACTTAATTTTGATTATCGACTCTCAAATGGTTACAAATCACCTTATCTTAATTCAATAGGATCTAGGTGGGTTTGGCTACCAAAAATCACTAACAACAAAGGACCCAAGCAAGAATGGGTACCTAAAAATAATTAATCTTTTTTGTAGGATGTTTGGTACATCGATAGTGGCTGCTCCCACCACATGACGAGAAATATATCATATCTAGTGAATTTGAAGAAAATCGATAGACCAAAAGTGATTTTTGGAGGAAATCAAAATTTTGGAATTACCAAAGGAGTTGGTACGATTAAAAGAAATGGAATAAAAATTGAAGATGTATCGTACATGGAAGGATTGAAGTTCAACTTGCTGAGTACTAGTTAATTTTGTGATAAAGGTTATCTTGTGGAATTTTCCAAAGATAAGTGCCTAATAAAAAATGAGACAACAAAGGAAATAGTACTCATTGGAGCAAGGAAGAAAAATATGTACGTTGTTGATTGGAGTACAAGCAAAGAGTCTATATGCATAATGGCTAGACATTCAAATGAAGTATGCTGGGAATGGCATAGGAAGCTCAACCATTTAAACTTCAAGACAATCAATCAACTTGCAAAGAAAAATCTCGTTGAAGGTCTACCGGATATTGTCTAGAAGATGGATCAAGTGTGCGACGCATGCCAACATGGAAAACAAATTAAATCGTCGTTCAAATAAAAAACGCACGAGTTAACGTCAAGACCGCTAAGCTTGCTACACATGGACTTATTTGGACCGGTTGATCCAATAAGTGTAAGTGGTAAGAAATATACTCTCGTTGTTGTTGATGATTCCATGTACACTTGGACCGTGTTTATTAAGAAGAAGAGCGAAGTTGAGCAAGTGCTACCAAAGCTATTGAAGCAACTCCAAAATGAGAAGGATATGAAAATATCAAAATCCTAACCGATCATGGAATCGAGTTCGTGAGTAGCATGATTCAATCATTTTGCGATGTACAAGGAATTTCTCATCAATTATCTGCTGCGAGAACGCCAAAACAAAATGGCGTAGCCGAAAGAAGAAACTGGACGCTCAAAGAAGCCGCACGAGTGATGATCAATGTAGCCTGTGGCACCCCGTAACCCAAAATCGATTAAGGGATTAATTAAGTAATTAATCATAATTCAATTGGTAATTTAATTCCTAAAAATCCTGAAAATTCAATAGTCGGGGACTAGTAATTGACTAGTCAACCCCAAAGTCAAGGTTGTACCTTAAGCTTTGTAAAGAGTTCCCTTGTTCCCTTACACCTCTTAATGTTAGTAAGGGTATTCATTACTTTTCACCTTGTGTTAGTAATGTGAAGTAACCTAGTAGACACCCTCATTTCTCTCCTTACACTTTCCAAAACATTAGGTCTACCTTCTCTCTAAAAAGGTAGATAGCTTTTCTTCCAAGCCAAGTTGAAGCTTTGTCAAATCTTCAAGAGTTGTCTCCAAGATTCTACCTTTCATACATTTGGGCGTCTAGGGGGGTAAGATCTATGTTCATCTTGTGTTTTTAGTGGTTTCTAAGGTGTCTTTTCTGAAAGATAGAATCTTTATGATCTTTTGGTGTGTTCTTGAAGTGGGTTTGGAAGGTGAGCTTTGTTAAGAGCTTGGTGAGGTGTTAAGTGAAGGTTTTTGTCTACAAGAGGTAACCCATGCTCTACAAAATCTATTTTGCTTACCTATGTGATGATTTCTTGGATTCTAAATGTGTTTTGCTATGAAATGTGAGTGTTTATGCATTGTCTTGTGAAAATGAATATCTAGAGCTTGTGTTTAGGGTTCTTGTATGTCATTTCTTGGCTATTCCTTTGATTCAAGTCATTTTGTTGTATTTGGTGAGATTTGGCATGTTTTGGACATGAATTTGAGCTTGGAGTTGAAAATCCCCGAAGGGATTATTTGGTACAGGTTCACGTACCCGCGGGCAGAACGGCGGGTAGGCGTCCACCCGTCGCCCACCCACGGGGTACAAGTGACTCGTGGGTATGTACCCGCGGGCGGAACCGCGCGTAGGGGCCTACCCGTGGGTCCACCCGCGGGGTACAGTATATGGATGTTGGGGGATTTGTTCCCCGTGATTCTTTTGACTCGGTATTTGGTCTTTTGACTTCCCGATGTTCTTTTGTGGAACTATTTGAGTGTCTTCTTGATGTTTCGTATGTCTAGAACTATGTGGTAGGAATCCATGTAGTCTTGTGCGTTCTTCGGAACTACGTTTGGTTTACCCGTTTGATAAGCATGCTAGTTCGGTGTTTAAATGCTAGCGTGTGTGTTGTTTGTACCTTCCTAATGTTCATGATAACTTGTGTTATTCATCGTTGTAGTTGGACTGTGATCCATTCCTTGATTGAGTATGGTTTCATATCTTCGTTGTGATCAGTTGATTGGTTCCTGTTGTGGTGAGGTGTGTGTGGCTTTACCTGGATTGCACAATTAGTCGTTTGGGACACCAGTCACCAAGGTATTGTAGTGGTCCTCGTGGTGGCCATGACATGATTATGGAGTTTGTGACCTTTGTGTAAGGTTCACGTGTTTCTTGGGTGGTATGTGTTGCCGTGTGTGTGATCGGTACCCTTGTGTACAATGAAATCGGTGGTTCTGTTGTAGATCTGTTGGAGAGGGGACGACGGTCTTCGGAGGGAAAAGGTTGGACTTGGTGTACAGGGGTCTTGGAGGTAAAGGTTGGAACTAGACATAAGGTTGGGGGTAGCCATAAGGTTGGAACCGGGCATAAGGAAGGCATATCAACTCGTGATGGGTGATGTCACGAGGGCTTGTGTAGCCATTGTTGTGAGTTCTCTTCTTGTGACGTGTGTAGTCACAAAGGCATGTGTTGCCATTGGTTGTGTCCTTATCCTTTGAGTTATGTACGTCGGGTGTTAATCTATTGTGTGATGATAGATTATACCTTGAGCCATCCTTGTGGGTCGTTGATGTTCTTTGTGGTCTTGGGATGTGTTCCCTTATCTTGTTGAGAGTGCTTTGAGTCTTGTGTTGACCTTTGCTCTTGGTTTTGAACTTATATATATGTATTCCATTTCGCAAATGATTTTACAAACACATATCTTATCTATGTGTGATATTTCACATGTATTGGTGGGTTACCAGCATTATTCGCTGACCGGGCGTCGTCCCATCTTTTATGTGTTTCTTTCAGGTGATGTTTATACGAGAGTGCGGTTTAGTGCCAGCTATTGTAGCTCCTTTCTTATGTTTTGTGGCCTGTGAGCTAGTATAGACTTAGTACTTTGTTATGTTGGTTTTTAGATGTTGAACAATGAAGATGTTAGCATGTGCGTTTACCTCTGGGTGAGCGTGGCATAGCATCCCTTTACTTCCAGTCTATATATTTCTCTTTCAGTCTTCCGCTGTGTTTGATGTTTTGGTTTAGATATCTGCATGTTTAAGGCTTTAAATAGCTTGGAAATTGGGGGGTGTTACAGTTGGTATCAGAGCCTAGGTTTGAGCCTAGGTTGGTTGGTAATGTCTAGTCTTTTAAGTGGCTAAGTGTGGTTTGAGACCTTGAAGTGACCTTAAGAGTCTAAGTGTTAGGCTTAGGACTCTAGGTTGCGCGGTTAGCTGAGTGTTGCTTTTAGTTATTTGCTTGCTTGTTGTCTTTTTAGTAACCGTGTTGTTGTTGTAAAAGTTTGCGATGCCTCCTCGTCTACGAGCGCGCACCCCAGAGACCTCAACGAACGAGCAGCTTGCTTAGAACCTCCAACAGTTGACGCAGACGATGCATACGCTTAGCGAGGCTTTGCTGAACAACAACCACCCCGTCCCACCTCCTCAACCTGCTGGGCATAGGGACATGGGTCGTTTGGTGTCGGGTCACAGGCCACCGACCTTCGCGGGTGAAGAAGACCCGGTGGTTTTGGAAGAATGGATGAGAGTGTTCGACAAGAACTTCGCGGTTGTGGGTTGTCCCGAGGAGAGAAGGGTAGAACTGACAACGTTCTACTTCTGTCATGAGGCTAATCTGTGGTGGATTCATGAGGGTCCGGCCTACCTTGAGGAGCCTGAGTTCGATTGGTCTGCGCTTAAGGATAGGATGCGCGAGAGGTTTTACCTGGCACACGTGCGAGCCGCCATGTACGAGGAATTTCTCCATCTGCAGCAAGGATCTCTGTCTGTGGTCGAGTACCACCAGAAATTTTTGGAGTTAGCGCGCTTTGCTCGGATGCTCGTGCCCACGGAGCTCGCTAAGGTCGAGAAATTCGTTGCCGGCTTGAATTATGAGGCACGAAAGGCTTTGACTATGAGTAGGCCAAATTCTCTTAAGAATGCTTATGTGAGTGACGTGGATCTGTACCGTGTTCAACAGCTTCAGCGAGGATCTTATGAGCTAACGAGGAAGAGGACCGAGAGCGAAGGTTCTTCCACCTTCAAGAAGCCATGACCAAGTTTCCAAGCTAAGAATGTGTCATCTTCAACCCAAGGACCCAACCGGATGGAGCAAGGAAATCATGCCAAGACATCTCCTTGTCATAGATGTGGGAAGGTGCATGCCGGTCAGAGCTGCAGCGGCTTTGCGTTGCGATGCTTTCGTTGCGGTGATAAGGGTCACAAGGTCGCTAAGTGTCCCAAGAAAGCCAATCAGAGGGCGTTGCCACCCCCCCCCCAGGAGCCGGAGGAGCAGCGGGAGGTAGCTCGAGCCGTGGAGCAGCTGGAGCCAGACCATCGGGGAGAGTCTTCGTGATGGGGCGTTCGCAGGCGGAATCCGAGGTTTTAGTGGAGGAGGAGCTAGCAGGTAATCTTTCCTAGCCTACCATTGTCTTCGTATGCACCTTGTTCTTTGTTGCCTTGTGTGTTGTCTTGTGTTTCTTCGTTGTCTACTTGAGTTACTTGGCTATCCTTGTCATGTTTTCCCTTGATAAATGATTCTTTTGCAGTTAAGTTTAAGCTCTTCTTAATAGATGATCCTTCTAGTTTTTGCGAGTAAGCTCCGTTGTGGAGTTAGTTATTTATCTTTGAATTGAATCATGCTTGGGTTGATTCTATAATCTTTGCACTTGCACATTCTTGCAAACCTTCCTTTGAGAACCACCTAAATTTCCCCAAGTATTCTTTGAATTTGAGAATAGAAAACCCCTACCAAAATCCTTTCTTGTGCAGCCTAAAAGTCAAGAAAAATGTTTATTTGCAAGCTTTAAGTTTTAAACCCAGGTATACTCTTTATCAACCCAACCTCTAAACCACTTGAGCTAATTATCTTTCTTAAAAAACCTACTCAATTCTAATTCCACCTAAACCATAAATTTCCACTTTACCCAAATCCCAAAAATTAAATTATCTTTTCCCCAATTTTCCCCAAAAATCCCTAAATTCCCAAATCTTCTTCTCTCTTCTTTCCCTACCCGTGAGCAGCCGAAATTCACCCCCCACCCGTCGCCTCACCTACAACCCGCTACCCCACCTGCCGACGACGCACCACCGCCGCACCATCGCCGTCCACCGCAGCCTCACCGTCGACCGCTGCATTGCCGCGACGCCGAGAGAACAGCGAGAAAGGGAGAGGCAGCGTGAGTGTAGAGGAGAGGAAGGAGGAGTTGTGGGTTTCTTTTGTTGAGCTTTGGGTCATCTCCTACCATGCCTAGAAGGTCAAGTTTGGCTAGGAAAGTGGAATGGGTGGATGCCCATTACCTTGTTCTTGAAGGTAAAGCCTTTGACCCGGAATCTTTTCCTAATTCTTTGTTGGATATGCTTAGATTCCAAAGTTTGTTGGATGGGTTCCTCGCCATAAGGGCCGAGACTTACGCGAATCTAGTTAAGGAATTTTATCGTCACATGGTTGTGACAAAGGATGGTGATAAGCTTGAGATCACTTCTAAAGTGAGAGGTGTGAAGGTAGTTCTATCTAAAAAGAGGTTGGCTCAGCTTTTGAGTTTGTCTGCTTCGAGAGTTGCTCAGTATAGCGGTAACTCGTGGATTAGTACGGATACCATGGGGTACCGGGACTATTTGAGTTACTTGTGTGGTCGCACGAGTGGTTTCACTCAAGCTTCAAGGCCAGAGAAAAAGTGGTTGTCCGCGGAGCAAAGAATCTTGGTTATGCTGGTGTCGGATTGTTTGATGCCCAATAACAACACAAGTAAGTTGTTGGGAAAGTTGGAGTGCACCTTTGCCTTTTGCCTCAAGAATATGGTCAAGTTCAATCTGCCAGCTTTGATGTTGCAACATATGGTTTTCTGTCGTGATCATAACCGGAAAAGCCTACCGTATGGGAAGGTGTTGAGCTGGATTATAGTTAGGAAAGGTGTAAGTGTGGATGGTTGTCTACCAAAGGCCGTGGGAAAGTTGGTGTTGGATGCCACCAATCTTCGAAGTTGCAATTTGTTTCAGTTGGACGAGGTGATTACATCCCTCTTGAAGAAGTTGCATGGAAAGCCCCTGAAGAAAGAGCCGAGTTGGCAGCCGAGCTTGGGATTCATGCCCGGAAATTGAACCTCGCAGTCTAGAGTTTGGGAGGCGATGAAGAAGATGAGGGTGAAGCAGGCCGTGAGGATGAGGTTGAAGCACCGGAAGCTGCTGAGGCCGAAGAAAGTGATTCTGAAAGCGAAGAAAATCAAAGAAGAAGGGAAGCTCGCACCAAGAGGGAGCATGACTCCATGATGCATGAGGAGTGTGTTGTCACCTTGCTCCGTCAACAAAGCCGCATGATCGAAGAAGGCTTCGCGTACATGAAGACGCAGTTTATCGCCGTGCACCAAAGGCTAGATCAGATCAAGGCCAGTTCAAGTCGTAGAGGAGGGGATGATGAAGAATTCGACGAGAGCACCGAGGAGTCGGAGAGTGAGTCCTTCTAGGGTGGAGTTGTGGCAATCTTGTTCGCCCTTCTTTAGTTGTTGTTATCTTCTTAGCTGTTGTTACCGTTTGTTGGTTGTTTGTTGCTTGTTTTGTATGCTTGTTCTTGCTTGTTCGTTTTGTTGTTTAGCTAGTGTTGTGGTTGGTGTTTTGAGATAGTTATCTAGTTCTTAGTTGTTGGCTAGAAGTTGGTGTTGGGTTGGGATTAGAGTTCGTTATGCTCAATATATCCGTTTGTTAAATTCTTGCCAATCCTTGTTTTGAAATACCATCTTTCTTGCCTTGAATTCTTGAGGAATCTTTTGGATTTTTGACCAAAAGAAATTGTTCTTGCCACTCTTGTCACATTGTTGTTCTTTTCACCGTTTGCTTTAATTCGTCGTACCCAAGCTTCGGGGACGAAGATTCTTTGAAGGGGGAGAGAATGTGACACCCCTTAATCCAAAATCGATTAAGGGATTAATTAAGTAATTAATCCTAATTCAATTGGTAATTTAATTCCTAAAAATCCTAAAAATTCAATAGTCGGGGACTAGTGATTGACTAGTCAACCCCAAAGTCAAGGTTGTACCTTAAGCTTTGTAAGGAGTTCCCCTGTTCCCATACAACTCTTCATGTTAGTAAGGGTATTCATGACTTTTCACCTTGTGTTAGTAATGTGAAGTAACCTAGTAGACACCGTCATTTCTCTCCTTACACTTTCCAAAACTTTAGCTCTACCTTCTCTCTAAAAAGGTAGATAGCTTTTCTTCCAAGCCAAGTTGAAGCTTTGTCAAATCTTCAAGAGTTGTCTCCAAGATTCTACCTTTCATAGATTTGGGCGTCTAGGGGGGTAAGATCTATGTTCATCTTGTGTTTTTAGTGGTTTCTAAGGTGTCTTTTCTGAAAGATAGAATCTTTATGATCTTTTGGTGTGTTCTTGAAGTGGGTTTGGAAGGTGAGCTTTGTTAAGAGCTTGGTGAGGTGTTAAGTGAAGGTTTTTGTCTACAAGAGGTAACCCATGCTCTACAAAATCTATTTTGCTTACCTATGTGATGATTTCTTGGATTCTAAATGTGTTTTGCTATGAAATGTGAGTGTTTATGCATTGTCTTGTGAAAATGAATATCTAGAGCTTGTGTTTAGGGTTCTTGTATGTCATTTCTTGGCTATTCCTTTGATTCAAGTCATTTTGTTGTATTTGGTGAGATTTGGCATGTTTTGGACTTGAATTTGAGCTTGGAGTTGAAAATCCCCGAAGGGATTATTTGGTACAGGTTTACGTACACGCGGGCGGAACAGCGGGTAGGCGTCCACCCGTCGCCCACCCGCGGGGTACGAGTGACTCGTGGGTATGTACCGGCGAGCGGAATCGCGGGTAGGGGCCTACTCGTGGGTCCACCCGCGGGGTACAATATATGGATGTTGAGGGATTTGTTTCCCGTGATTTTTTTGACTCGGTATTTGGTCTTTTGACTTCCCGATGTTCTTTTGTGGAACTATTTGGGTGTCTTCTTGATGTTTCGTATGTCTAGAACTATGTGGTAGGAATCCATATAGGTTTTTGGTGTCTTGAATCGTTCTAAGTGTTCAACATTGTGATTCGTTGAACCATGATGAGTCTTGTGCGTTCTTCGGAACTACGTTTGGTTTACCCGTTTGATAAGCATGCTAGTTCGGTGTTTAAATGCTAGCGTGTGTGTTGTTTGTACCTTCCTAATGTTGATGATAACATTTTGTTATTCATCGTTGTTGTTGGACTGTGATCCATTCCTTGATTGAGTATGGTTTCATATCTTCGTCGTGATCCGTTCATTGATTCCTGTTGTGGTGAGGTGTGTGTGGCTTTACCTGGATTGCACGATTAGTGGTAGGGGACACTAGTCACCAAGGTATTGCAGTGGTCCTCATGGTGGCCATGACGTGATTATGGAGTTTGTGACCTTTGTGTAAGGTTCACGTATTTCTTGGGTGGCATGTGTTGCCGTGTGTGTGATCGGTACCCTCGTGTACTATGAAATCGGTGGTTCTGTTGGAGATCTGTTGGAGAGGGGACGATGATCCTCGGAGGGATAAGGTTGGACTTGGTGTACATGGGTCTTGGAGGTAAAGGTTGGAACTAGACATAAGGTTGGGGGTAGCCATGAGGTTGGAACCGGGCATAAGGAAGGCATATCAACTCGTGATGCGTGATGTGACGAGGGCTTGTGTAGCCGTTGTTGTGAGTTCTCTTCTTGTGAAGTGTGTAGTCACAAAGGCACGTGTTGCCATTGGTTATGTCCCTATCCTTTGAGTTATGCACGTCGGGTGTTAATCTATTGTGTGATGATAAATTATACCTTGAGCCGTCCTCGTGAGTCATTGATGTTCTTTGTGGTCTTGGGATGTGTTCCCTTATCTTGTTGAGAGTGATTTGAGTCTTGTGTTGACCTTTGCTCTTGGTTTTGAACTTATATATGTGTATTCCGTTTCGCAAATGATTTTAAAAACATATATCTTATCTATGTATGATATTTCACATGTATTGGCGGGTTACCAGCATTATTCGCTGACCGAGCGTCGTCCCATCTTTTATGTGTTTCTTTCAGGTGATGTTTAGACGAGAGCGCAGTTTAGTGCCAGCTATTGTAGCTCCTTTCTTATATTTTCTGGCCTGTGAGCCAGTATAGACTTAGTACATTGTTATGTTGGTTTTTAAATGTTGAACAATGCTGATGTTAGCCTGGGCGTTCACCTATGCGTGAGCGTGGCATAGCACCCCTTTACTTCCAGTCTATATATTTCTCTTTCAGTCTTCCGCTGTGTTTGATGTTTTAGTTTAGATATCTGCATGTTTAAGGCTTTAAATAGCATGGAAATTTGCGGGTGTTACACAGCCGGTGTCCCGAAATGATATTGGGCTGAAGCTATTAACACTGCTTGCTACACACAAAATAGAAGCATGATTCACAAGCAGTACAAGAAGACGCCTTATGAATTATTCAATCGAAGAAAACCAAATATTGGTTAGTTTCATATTTTTGGTTGCAAATGCTTTATTCATATTAATGATAAATTGCATCTAAAAGCCATTGATGAACGTGCAGATGAAGGAATTTTTCTAGGATATTCGACAACCAACAAAGCATTCAGAGTATTAAACAAAAGAACAATGGTGGTTGAAGAGTCCATACACGTGGTATTTGATGAAAAATCACACGTCAAAAATAATGCAATGGACGTGGAGAACATGCAAAATGGTAACAAGTGTCAAATTGATTTTTGTGATACTGATGATACGTGTGAAGATTATATTTTGCAGGGGTTAGATGAGCTGGAAACCAATTTTCTAGAAAATCCCATCTCTCATCCAGAAAGTTCATGTGGCACAATTACTTAAAATATTAATAGAGATGAGGTTGGAGATCCAGTTGGAGATCCAATTAGAGATGAGGTTGGAGATCCAGTTGGAAATCTAGTTGGAGATCAAGTTGGAGACCACGGAATTAATGCTGAAATTCGAATCAACACCTCCAGTCCTCAACCAGCAACCCCATCCAGTATCATGCACCCATTTGAACCAGATTTAAGATGGCTCAAAAATCACCCTCTGGATTTAGTCATCAGAAATATACGTGATAGCGTGAAGACAAGATCCTCAACCATAGAAGCAATGTTCACGTGCTATTTATCTCAAATTGAACCAAAGCAAGTGAACGAAGCATTAAGCGATCCAAGTTGGATTGACACCATGCAATATGAGCTTGATCAATTCAACAAAAATGATGTTTGGGAACTCGTTCCAAGACCAACGAACCATAATGTTGTAGGAACAAAGTGGGTCTTCCGGAACAAAGCAAACGAAGACGGCGTAATTGTTAGGAATAAAGCAAGGCTTGTTGTAAAGGGATATTCACAAGAGGAAGGAATAAATTTTAATGAAACCTTTTCACCCGTAGCAAGACTCGAAGCAATAAGAATTTTCCTAGCTTATGCCGCACACAAGGACTTCAACGTCTACCAAATGGACGTCAAGAGCGCATTCTTGAACGGATTACTTGAAGAAGAACTTTATGTCGAACAACCCCAGGTTTTGAGGTAAAAGGCGAAGGTGACGAAGTCTACAAACTTAAAAGGGCATTGTATGGGTTGAAACAAGCACCAAGAGCTTGGTATGATACCTTGTCAATGTTCTTGATAAGCTGTGGATTCACCAAAGGCCAAGTTGACAAAACTCTCTTTAGAATTCAAGATGGTGATCATATTTTATTAGTGCAAATATATGTTGATGATATTATATTTGGAAGAACTAACAATTCGTTTTGTGAGAAATTTTCAAAGCTTACGCAGAAAAGATTTGAAATGAGAATGATGGGTGAACAAAATTACTTCTTGGGCTTACAAGTTAAACAAATGAAGGAATGAATTTTCATCAATCAAGCCAAGTACACCTGCGACTTGATCAAGAAGTTTGGACTTGATGGAAAATCGTCAATTAAGATTCCAATGAGTACATCATTAAGGGTAGACAAAGACGAAGATGGAAAGGATGTCGATCAAACAAAATATAGAAGAATTATTGGTTCACTTCTATACCTCACTGCAAGCCGGCCAGACATATCTTATGCTGTGGGAGTGTTTGCAATATTCCAAGCAAATCTAAAAGAAAGCCACCTCACTGCAACTAAGAAGATCATAAGATATCTAAAAGGAACGATCACTGTAGGATTATGGTATCCTAAAGGTACAGATTTTACTGTAACGGGTTTTTCATATGCGGATTTTGAAGGTTGTAAAATAGACAGAAAAAGCACTTTCGGGACATGCCAATTCTTGGGGGGAAGGCTTGTTTCTTGGTTTAGCAAAAAGCAAAATTCCATCGCAACTAGTATCGCCGAGGCCAAATACATTACTGTTGGGAGTTGTTGTGTGCAAATATTATGGATGAAGAAACAATTGAAAGATTATGGAATAAATTGTGATGACGTTAGTATTTATTGTGATAATACTAGTGCAATTGCGATCACTCACAATCCGGTGCTTCATTCAAGAACCAAACACATCGACATTCGACATCACTTCATAAGGAATCATGTTCAAAAGAAAGATCTAAAAATTGAGTATATCCCTACGAAGAATCAAATTCTAGACATTCTCACAAAGCCTTTATGCAAAACAAGATTTGATACCTTAAGACATGAGTTGGGAATGATCGAACTGAGCTAAGTATCATTGGACTTAATCTCTTTATTCTGATTGATGCTTGTGCTCAAATTAATTTATTAGGCATTGTTTGTTCATGTTTTTATTTGAAAATTACGTAAATAATTTTGCAATATGAGTTATCTATTTGTTTATATAGTTGCATGTGTTTTGTTACATATAATTATGTGCCATGCAAAATTGATTTGATAAATGTGCAATTTTCGAAAATTTTGAAATTAATCGCATGATAGTTTAATTGTTACATGGATTGCAAGTAAATTTTCGTATATGTGTTTTAATCTTCATGAATGATTTATTTACATGACTAAATTGCTCTTAAACTGATTTAAATGATTTGTGGCAAGATAAATATTTGTTACGTGAATTGCATGTGCCATATGTGTTTAATTATTATTTGTGTTGTTTTAGAAATTTCCATATGAAAAAAGGTTTTCAAAATTGGTATCAAGATTTATTTTGGTTTCTATAATTTGTTTTTGGGACGAAATTATAAAATTTATTTATTTACCAAATTTGCGTGATTTATATATATATATATTACCGTGTGTGCGTGTATATATATATATATATATATATATATATATATATATATATATATATATATGAGATTGTTTCCTAATTGTTTTTGGTAACTGAATCCCAAAAGGCATTTGATACCACCAAAGTGCTTAAAATTATTTTTAATCGTGTGGTTGTTATTTTATTTTAAAGAAAATTCAATTTCTGAAAGATGGAGATACTTTATCTGATATTATTTGTTTTGTGAGGAAAATTAGCCTTTTAACACCCCGAAATTTTAAAACTTTTGAAACTTATATAATAAAGGTAAATTCTCATTAAATCCCAAACATAATATAGTAGAGTACGGGGTGCTATGCCACACCTGAGCTAGAGAACTCAGGTGCACAAGCTAACTAACTAATATCCTCAATATTGTAAATGCATAAGCATGGCACGCAGACCGAAAAGGGAAACTATCTACTTTATGCTCCAAGTCTCTAGCGCGCTCCAGTGTCTACTCCTCTGTGCCTGAAAGCCAAATATATCTGTTCAGCGAGAGATGTTGGTAACCCACTCCAACACGTTGAAATACATTATAGATAGATATTTATATATAGATATACGAAAACCATTTTGAAGCAGGAAGATATATACTTAAGAGACACTAGTTTTAAAACCAAGAATAGACTCGACAGATAGGGATAATCACATTCAACAGTTATAATCAAGCATATAAAGATACTAGCATATATCTTATGGTCACAGATTCACTTCATCTCATTCACACCATTATTCCAACTAGTATGATCCCCGTGCGATGCACGGGCTATGTTATGTTCTGATAGTAAGAATTTTTAGTGTTGTACACGTGTGTTGCACAATTTTTTTTTTATTTTTTTTGTTATTATGAATTTAAATTAAAAAAATGAAAAAAATATTAAAATGGACAATATATAATAATATAGTTGGATGCTTATATATTTGGTCAAATATATTTTTTCATAACGTACAATATTTAAATTTAAATTTTGTACGGTTAATATAATCTCTAATCATGTACGTAATTATATAAATTTATAGAAAAAATTTACATAATTAAGTATATTTATTCCTAATTGTAATTCATATATATTATAATTCTAAAAATATGAATAATAACTAAGAGAATTATACTTAGAAATTAATTTAAAAAATGTAAATTTGAAATTTTATATGGATAAATTTAAACTCTAATCGGACACATTTCCTTATATGATTATATAATACATTATATATACACATAATATTTATTAATATGTATATAGGAAAATTCTATAATATAATTTCACTAATTATAATTTATATTGATATATTTATAATTTAAAAATTACATTTAGAAATTTAAAAAGTAGCATTTAAATTTTGTATGGTTAGTATAATGTGTAAGTGTATATATGTATGTATTTACAAAAATTTATAAATGTTTATATTTTGTTAATTTGATAATTTCATTTCCTTAATTATATTTCATATTTTATTAATTATAATTTAATGAAATTGTCACAAATATATCCACGAAAAAAATATTATATTTCTGAACTCCTCACTGTCACATTCATACTCTCTCTTGAAAAAGGCAAAGTAGGAAGAGAAAAAGCATAGAAACTTGAATAACATATACAAACCTCGAAGTCAACATACTAACTATAAGTTTCAGAAAATCCTACAAAATTATCAAAATCCCCGTCGTTATCATAATAATTTCATGAAAGAATGTAAATGAAGATTAACATAAAATTACTATAATACTTTCTAGGTATTTAGGGGAAATTTTGTTTTTCAATTTTAAGTTAAAGATTGATTTTTTTTTTTTTTTTGCAGGGGCTTTTTTCCCAGAAATCGATATGTTTATTTTTTTTTCTATTTTAAATAGAGTTCGTGCCTTTAGCTGCTTCGATTTGAAATTCAATTTTGCTCGATTTTGGTGAATTTTTCATTGAAGTCTATACTTCAATAGAAATTTCAAAGACAAAGTTGAAGATAAAAGGCCAAAAATATCAATTTTACTGTAAAATTGATGATTTTTTACTTTTTATCTTCAACTTTGTCTTTGAAATCTCTCTAGATGAGGATTTTTGTTTATATAATTTTGTATTAATTGTAGTTAGCTTATTCGGTTATTTGACCTTTAACCTTTCATCTTTGGACAAACCTGACTACTTTATATTGATTCACAATTTAAAAAAAAAAAGTAAATAATACTTGGAGTTCAGATTCGTGACTTAGTCTTTGATCTCTATCCTTAACTTCTGTGTTTTTGGTGTTGAAACCATGGTTTTGTTTCGTTCTTCGTATACATATTGTAATGATCTCATAGGAATAAAGAGGAAAAAAAAAGGAATCACTTTCCGCTTCAGCAAAGTGCTTCGTTGCATGTGAGGAGGAGAGGAGTTTGATTTCCGATAAGAAAAACATCAGCCCTTCATTGCCGCCGAAAAATTACAAAATCAGCTTTGTAGCCAATGTTACCAGAGTCTTCATCAAAGCCCAATCCGTTGGATCCAGTGACACTAAAAACATTTCAATCGACAATTGGAAATAATAATAATAATAATAATAATAATAATGATAATAATAATAATAATAATAATAATAATAATAATAATAATAATGATAATGATAATGATAATGATAATGATAATGATAATGATAATGATAATGATAATGATAATGATAATGATAATGATAATGATAATGATAATGATAATGATAATAATAATAATAATAATAATAATAACAATCGGGCAGCGGGTAGGTGGCAGGTCCCCCTACCCCCACCTACCCCCCACTGACTCTTTATCAAAATAAACGTCCCGGGATCCGTTGTGGAACCCGAAACCATGCTTAGACACTTTTAAACGTAATTGATGACACCACGTAGACAATTAACGGATCAAAAGCCAGGATCACATAACACATATCCTATCATGACTTCTAAACATAATCAACACCCGAACATGTGAAATCCCACCCAATTATATCAAGAATAGCACAATACGAAATTCCCAATTTTAACCTAGGGCTCTAATCATATTCAAATCAATAAAATCATAGTTCATCTTTTAATCATCAAAACATCAAGATTCATCAAGAACATCACATAATCATCAAGAACCTTTTATCATCATCAAGATCATCAAGATCACACATAAAATCATCTCACAATCATCAAGAACATATCATCAATATCATAAATGATTCATCAAGACACAAATATAGAGAGGAGGCCAAAGAAGATAATTATAGCGAGGAAAATAGGTTTTGTTGAGACATGGGTTACCTCTTAGCCTTAATTAATTTCCTTGGCTATGAAGGGTCTTTCTTTAAGATTCCTCCTCTCTTGATTTCTCTTAAGGGAGTTCTTGGAACTTTCTTGTGTGGTGAGGGATTATTTGTGGTGTGAGTTCTAGGTGCCTTCTATGTCCCTATTTATATAATTAAGAGTCCTAATTATGGTCTAAGTGGCATGGGTTCACTAATCCTATTCCTTATAGGACTAAGGGGTTGGCTTTAGGGATAATGGTCCATGGGCTTATGGCGGGCCTTTCCTGGTTAATGAGATTTTAATCTTTCTTTCTGGGAAATTAATTAATCGGTTTATGGGCTGTAATACGGGGTGTTACAAGCCTGTCATTCGAGAATCTTCTTCCTAAACCGATTCTCCAACTTAGCCTCCTATCAAATCTCCTCTCATAATTCTCTCCAAATCAAATCCTAAACATCCTCTCCTACTCATTCTCTACATTATGTGTCCTTTCAGAAATCTATTACGTGCTTAAAAGATTTCTAAGAAATTGTGAGCATTAAATGCTGCTGTCTAGTAATGATTGCATTTTCTCTCTCCTAACTTATCCTCACTAAAAAGACACATCTACCCTTAAAGAGTCACATTTGGAACCCTTACACAAAAGGAATTAATCGTCCATACCCTCTCTCTTGTCCAACTGAGAAAAATCCTCTAAAACCCTCTCTCATACCAAACTCTTCATCTTTCCTACCAAAAGAAAATCTCAGATGACTTAGAAAGCGTAAATCTCTCTCCTCAACCGACTCAATCATCGTCCATGTCGTCCACAATGGAGCAAGCATAACAACCCCATGATCTAACCGTGCCTGTGAAACAACTCACGGTAGGAATGGTTCTCAATGAGGAATATTTCATGAATGGAGCTCAAGACAAAGTTCTAGCAGTGAAGATCATCCAAGCATTGAAGAACTGTGGACTCTATGATTTTCTCACCTACAAGTATTCTGGAGCCTTTGAAGAAGATGTAGTAGAATTTTACCTACATGCAAACGTAATGAATGGCCGAATTCAATCTACTGTTGGCGGAACACAAGTTGAAATTTCTGAAGAAGATATTCAAAATTGTTTCAACTTTTCAAATTCTCAAATCTTGGCGGATACTAATCACTATGATCTTCAAAGTTTCTGGGATGAAATTTGAGGTCCAAGCGCACCAGTAATAGCGCATATATGCAATGAGAAAGACTTTTGAAGCCTGAATACGCGATGCTATTGGATGTAATTTACAAAGCCCTGGACAACAAATTGGGAACTTTGGATAATTACTCTTCTCCGTATATTTGCTTGATGAATGGAATTATGAGTGGAATCAAATTCAATTGGGCGAACTATATTTTCACCAAAATTATAGGATTCATTCTTGCCGCAAAGCCAGTTGGAAGACCACTCGAAGGAGATCAATTTCTTCAAGGTGTTGGCGATGAACTTGTCATTGGAGAAATTTTGAGAAAGAAGAGAATACCTCTGAGAAAACACAAAAGTGTTGGAATCTACAGAATTCTATTCAGGAAATTTGCACCAGACTATGGGAAGAAGAATCAAAAGAAAAAGGCATCAAAAGGATGAGCTTCTGCAAGCACAAAAACACCACAATCAAAAGGATCGCAAATCATAAGCAACAGGGCCGCCTCAACAGCTAGTAATTTTATGGGGTCCAGTAACTGTAACACCCTAGATTTCCAAGACTTTTAAAACTTATATAATAAAGATAGAATCTCATTAAATCCCAAAATACGATACAAAGAGTACGGGGTGCTATGCCACACCGAGCTAGAGAACTCGGGTGCACAGGCTAAATTCTAAAACCTCAATCAGTATCAATACTAAATCATGGCACGCAGGCCGAAAGGGAAAACGATCTAAGCTACGCCCCAAGCTTCTAGCGCGCTCCAGTGATCTACTCGTCTGTGCCTGAAAGCCAAATATATCTGTTCAGCGAGAGATGCTGGTAACCCACTCCAATGCGTTGAAATACAATACATATAGAGACATATAGAGATATACGAAAACCATTTTGAACATGAAGATATATCCTACGAACTCTAGCTTTTAAAACAGGGATAGACTCAACAGATAGAGCTAAGCACAGACAACAGTTATACCAAGCATATACAGTTTACAACAGGCAAGACAGATAAGATAAGCACAATTAATAATCATAACCCAACATCTCAGTATAGATCCCATAGTCACATCCCCAAGACACTTGTAACAACACTCATCCATATTTCATCACATAGCACACTTTGTTGGCGCCACAGGACCAATCACATGCCCATACATGAGGGTCAGCGCATATAGCTCTGACACGGCCCCGCAGCACCCTGCCCTGTATCGCAACACGGAGGGGTCGATCGCAACCGACCGATGAACCGCAGCTCATCATAGTTTGATCGCAACCAAACAGTGGACCGCAGCCCAAGAGTATGTCATCTGACCGCAGCTAGGAAATATGAACCGCAGCTCATGTAGAAACGTTTGATCGCAACCAAACGGTGGACCGCAGCCCAAGAGTGTAAATCTGACCGCAGCCAGCTTCTGAACCGCAGCTCAGGAATAACCAATCCGATCGCAACCGAATTGGGGTATCATGCACACATAGCAAGCACATGCAACCCACATTACACATTGGGAAGGGGGAGAAAACGCATAACAAAACCTATGCGTGATCCTTCACATACTAAGAATGATCCTAAGGGGTTCATGCTTCTTTCACCTAGGTCAACGGGATACCAATTCAACTAGCATGCAATATATAAGACTCACACAACCTACGAACAGTACCCGAAATATCAAACTAGACATAGGCACGATGGACGGAGTCCGTTGGGACACCACGGGGGTCGAGGGAACATTAAACGGGGAAGCCAAAATCCCAAGGTGGGGTACAAACCAGCGGGTAGCCGGTGGGTGAGGGGTCACCCGCCGGCGGCACTGTTCCGGGTAGCGGGTGCCCGGCGGGCAGCTGCCCGCCCGCCGGCTGCCCGCTGCCGGCGAGGCCTCCTTTGGCCGTGGGTAGGTGGCGGGTCCCCTACCCCCACATACCCCCCACTGACCTTTGTGGAACCCGACACCATGCTTAGACACTTTCAAACGCAATTGATAACACACGTAGACAATTAAAGGATCGAAATCAAGAAACATACGGCACATAACCTATCATTCTTTTCTAAACATATTCAACACCCAATCATGCGAATTCCCACCCAATATACCAAGAATAATTCCATACGAATTCCATGATATAACCTAGGGTTCTAATTATTTTTAAATCAACAAGAACACAATTCATCTTCCAAAATCAAGATTCGATAGGAATATCATATAGATTTCAAGAACCTCATATAATCATTAAGAACGTCAAGAACACCGTATAATCATCAAGAACGTCATATAATCATCAAGAACACCATAATTATCAAGAACCTCTCATCATCAAGATCACCCATGGAATCATCCCACCAATCATCAATAACAATATCACAAATCATCAATACCCAATAATATGGGGAAATCCTAAGAGGGGAATCATAGCTATGAAAATAGGTTTTGTTGAGACATGGGTTACCTTTTAGCCTTAATTAATTCCTTGGCTATGAAGGGTTTTTCTTGAAGCTTTCTTCTTTCTTGATTTCTCATAGGGGAATTCTTGGAACTTCTTGTGTGGTGAGGGATTATTGTGGTGGGGGGTTCTAGGTGCCTCCTTATGTTCCCTATTTATATATCTAAGAGTCTTACTTAGGGCCTAATTACTATAGGTTTGCTAACTCTATTCCTTTTAGGACTAAGGATTGGGTTTAGGGATAAGGGCCCATGGACTAGGGTGGGCCTTTCCTAATTAATTATTGTGATTTAATTCTTTCTTTTGGGTAATTGGTTAAATGATTAATTGGTTTTAGGGATCGTAACACGGGGTGTTACACTCTCCCCCCCTTAACAGGAAGCTTCGTCCCCGAAGCTTGGTCCTTGTCGAGTGACTTCTTCTTAGTTACCTGGTGTGAAAAGTTCGGGGTAGCGTTCCTTCATTGTGTCCTTGAGTTCCCTTGTCGCTTCCTCGGTCCCATGGTTGGTCTAGAGGACTTTTACCATCTCTATGGCTCGACGTCGGGTGGTTCATGTCTTGGTGTCCAGGATTCTCACGGGTTTTTCTTCGTATACTAGTGACTCGTCGAGGTCCACGACCTCGGGTTGAAGCACGTGGCTTGGGTCGTGCACGTATTTCTTTAGCTGGGATATGTGGAATACGTTGTGTACTCGTTCAAGTTCAACGGGTAGAGCGAGGCGATAGGCTAGGTTCCCAACTCTTTCTATGATTTCATAGGGGCCGATAAATCGTGGGCTGAGTTTCCCTTTTCTTTCGAATCTCATCACCCCCCGTGTGGGCGAGATTCTCAACCAGACCTTGTCCCCGGTGTTGAATTTGGCTTGTTTCCTCCTTAGGTCGGCGTAGGACTTCTGGCGGTCCTGGGCAGCCTTCATCCTTTCCTGGATGTGTTTGACCTTGGTTATGGTATCTTGTAGGTATTGGGGCCCTAGTGCTACTGGGTCGACCATGTCTTCCCAACATAAGGGGGTTCTACACTTTTGTCCGTATAAGGCTTCGTAGGGCGCCATACGAATGCTTGCGCGGTAGCTGTTGTTGTATGAGAATTCAATAAGGTCTAGGTGTTCCTCCCATGTCCCCTGAAAGTCTAATACACAGGCTCTTAACATGTCTTCAAGAGTCTGAATGGTTCTCTCGGTTTGGCCGTCAGTGGTGGGGTGGAAGGTTGTGCTCAGTTTTAGTTGTGTCCCCAAGGCTAATTGCAGCGATTTCTAGAATTCTGAGAGAAACCGGGAGTCTCTATCGGACACGATGTTTCGGGGGACTCCGTGGTACTTTATTACTCGGCTCAAGTAGGGTTGGGCCAGTTGTGTCATTGTCCATGTTTCCTTCATGGCAATGAATCGCGCAGTTTTGGTTAGTCGGTCCACTATGACCCAAATTTTATCCTTGCCGGTTTTTGTTGGGGGTAGCCCTCCGACGAAGTCCATGGATATGGAATCCCATTTTCCTTGTGGTATCTCAAGGGGTTGTACGAGTCCCTTGGGTTTGCATCGTTCGGCCTTCACCCTTTGGCAATTCAGGCATTTGGCCACGAAATCTGCGATTTCCTTTTTCATGTTGGGCCACCAAAATGATCTTTTCACATCTTGGTATAGTTTGTCACCCCCTGGGTGAACTGAGTATGGGGAGTTGTGCCCTTCCTCCAAGATCTGTTGTTTCAGGTGGGGGTGCGTCGAGGGCAAGCACCACCTACCTTGGTAATGGAGACTGCCGTCTTCGTGTATTTCGAAGGGCCCTTCCTTCCCCTGGGTTAGGTCGAGACAGATTTTATCGAGTTCCGGATCCTGCTGTTGTCCTATATTGATTTCCTCGAAGAGTGTAGGTATGATTTGCGTGTTGAATAAGTGGATGTCGGGGTGGATTTGATCTTGCTCTATTATTTCCAAATTCAGTCTTTGGAAGTCCTTGTACAGCTGGTCCGGTAGGATCCAGGTGGTGTTGAGGGAGTGGTTAGTCTTTCTGCTTAGGGCGTCTGCCACAATGTTAGCTTTCCCCTCGTGGTATTGGATGTCTAGATCGTAGTCTTTTATGAGTTCTAGCCACCTTCGTTGTCTCATGTTTAGGTCTTTCTGGGTGAAGATGTACTTTAGGCTCTTATGGTCCGTGTAAATCTTGCATTGCACCCCATATAAGTAATGCCTCCAAATTTTTAGTGCGAACACGGTAGCGGCTAGTTCGAGGTCGTGGGTGGGGAAATTCTCTTCGTGGGTTTTGAGTTGCCTGGATGCGTATGCTATTACCCTGCCTTTTTGCATTAGCACGCACCCCAATCCCTTTTTGGACGCGTCATTGAAGACCTCGAACCCTTCCTCCCCGGAGGGGATGGCGAGCACGGGTGCCGTGGTTAGCTTATCCTTCAATTCTTGAAAGGCCGAGATGCAGTCGTTGTCCCATCAGAAGGGGGTTTCCTTTTTCATGAGTTTGTTGAGGGGTTGGGCTATCCTGGTGAAGTCGGGTACAAACCTCCTGTAGTAGCCAGCCAAGCCTAGGGAGCTCGGTTGGTCCATTCCTTAACGGCACGGATTTTGGCGGGGTTCACCTTAATTCCTTCCTTGGCTATCACGTGGCCTAGGATGGCCACACTGTCTTTCCAGAATTCGCATTTAGTGAACTTGGCGTATAGTTGGTGCTATCTTAGAGTTTGCAGGGTTATGCAGAGGTGTCTTTCATGTTCTTCCTTGTTTCGGGAGTAGACTAGGATGTCGTCAATGAATACAATGACGAAGTCATCCAAGTGGGGTCGGAATACTCGGTTCATGAGGTCCATGAATATGGCAGGTGCGTTGGTGAGTCCGAAGGGCATTACTGTGAATTCATAGTGGCCGTAACGTGTCCGGGAGGCCGTTTTCTGAATGTCCGGTTTGGCCACTTGTATTTGGTGATATCCGAACCTTAGGTCAATTTTTGAGAATACCCCTGCCCCTTTTAGTTGGTCGAACAAGTCATCGATCCGGGGAAGGGGGTACCTATTCTTTATTGTAACTTGGTTAAGTTCCCGGTAGTCGATGCACAGGCGCATGCTTCCATCCTTCTTTTTAACAAATAGTACTGGTGCTCCCCATGGGGAGGTGCTGGGGCGGATGTACCCTTTACCTAGTAATTCCTGTAGTTGCGTTTTCAGTTCCTTCATTTCTTTTGGTGCCAACCTGTAGGGTGGTTTAGGGATCGGGGCAGCGCCCGGTATGAGGTCTATGGTGAACTCGACTTCTCTGGCTGGGGGTGCCCCGGGGATTTCATCTGGAAAGACGTCGGTGAATTCGTTTACCACTGGAATGGTTTGTGGTTCGGGGGTTTTGGTGTTGAGGTCCTCGACCGAGCATAGGAAGGCCTCGCTTCCCTTGTTTAGGTATTTCTTCATTTTCATCATGTTCACCAATTTGATTCCTGATTCCTGGGGGGTCCCGCGGTGTGATACCCTTTTATCGTTTGGTCCCCGTAGGACCACCTTTTTTTCTCCGCATAGGATTTGTGCTTGGAATTTCCCTAGCCAGTCCATGCCCAAGATCACTTGTACCCCATCCAGTTTGAATTGTATTAAGTTGCTGGGAAATTCCACCCCTTGGATGGTAAGCATTACGTTCTCGTACATGCGGTCGCATTTTATGATTTCGCCGGAGGCCACCTTGACCTGAAGTCGGACCTTGGTGCTGGTGTTGAGGCCGAGCTGAGTGGCAAACTCGGTTGCTATAAACGAGTTGGTAGCCCCCGAGTCAAATAATATAGTGCCGGGGGTGGCGTGTACCAGGAAGGTTCCGGAGACTATGTTGCTGTCTCCGATCCTGGCTTTGTTTAGAGTAAGGATCCTTTCCTGAATGGTTGGCGTTGAGACCTTGTGAGGTGAGATGGCCCTGGGGTTCTTAGGCCCTCGGGTGGGGTTTGTGTGATCCCCTTCAGGATTCCTTTTGTACCCCAGGCGTGCCTCCCGGGGTTGGTTTGATACTTGTTGTAGTTGGGATGCCTTGGCATAGGCTTCCCCGAGGGTTCTTGGCTCTTGTGTGGCCAGGGCTTTTTGGTGTTCGGGATCAAGGCCTGTTATGAACTTCTTGATCTTGATCCTCTCGGTGGGTACTAGCTCGGGGATGAGGCGAGCCAGCCGGTGGAATCGTTGGTAGTATTCTATGATTGGGGCTGCACCTTGTTTTAGGTGGATGAACTCTTCATATACGGTGGCTCTTAGATGATTGGGGTAGAATTGTTCTCGTAGTCGTGTTTTTAGGGTTTCCCAGTTAAATTCGTGGTTTTGTTCACATGCGGGTCCCTCGTGGGCCCACCAGGCATCGGCCTCGTGCCTGAAGTAGAAGGAGGCTATTCTGACTTGGTGGTCTTCTTGGCATTCGGTTGCCCAGAATATCTTGTCAAAAATTTCGATCCATTCCTCAAGGACCGTGGGGTCTTCGTTCCCCGAGAAGGTGGGTGGTTGATGCGCCGAGACTTGGTGGTGGATTTCCAAGTTCTCGTTTGTTGGTAAGGGTTGGGGAATGGTAGTACTCAGTGCCTGGGCAATTTGGGCCAGGCGTTGTAGATTCTGTGTCAAGAATTCCTGAGTGGGGAGTTTCGTGTTCCAGTCTGTCTCCTTTTCGGTGCCATCCTGGTGTTCATAGGTCGATGTTATTTTGTAATCTTAACTTGATGCAATAAGTGAAGGGGGGAGTTTCTTTAAGTCAGAGAGGGATTAAGTGAGGGGGTTATGTGTAGGTTTCACAATCTCACCGCGCGTCCTGCGATTCCTAAATCTTATGTTCCTAACTACCTAGAGTTTAAGCTTAATGTCCTAAAGTCTGGTCTTAAGAGTCTTATCCTAGGGTCAAACTTAGGCTCTGATACCAACTGTAACACCCTAGATTTCCAAGACTTTTAAAACTTATATAATAAAGATAGAATCTCATTAAATCCCAAAATACGATACAAAGAGTACGGGGTGCTATGCCACACCCGAGCTAGAGAACTCGGGTGCACAGGCTAAATTCTAAAACCTCAATCAGTATCAATACTAAATCATGGCACGCAGGCCGAAAGGGAAAACTATCTAAGCTACGCCCCAAGCTTCTAGCGCGCTCCAGTGATCTACTCCTCTGTGCCTGAAAGCCAAATATATCTGTTCAGCGAGAGATGCTAGTAACCCACTCCAACGCATTGAAATACAATACATATAGAGATATATATAGATATACGAAAACCATTTTGAACATTAAGATATATCCTACGAACTCTAGCTTTAAAAACAAGGATAGACTCAACAGATAGAGCTAAGCACAGACAGCAGTTATACCAAGCATATACAGTTTACAACAGGCAAGACAGATAAGATAAGCACAATTAATAATCATAACCCAACATCTCAGTATAGATCCCATAGTCACATCCCCAAGACACTTTTAACAACACTCATCCATATTTCATCACATAGCACACTTTGTTGGCGCCACAGGACCAATCGCATGCCCATACATGAGGGTCAGCGCATATAGCTCTGACACGGCCCCGCAGCACCCTGCCCCGTATCGCAACACGGAGGGGTCGATCGCAACCGACCGATGAACCGCAGCTCATCATAGTTTGATCGCAACCAAACAGTGGACCGCAGCCCAAGAGTATGTCATATGACCGCAGCCAGGAAATATGAACCGCAGCTCATGTAGAAACGTTTGATCGCAACCAAACGTTGGACCGCAGCCCAAGAGTGTAAATCTGACCGCAGCCAGCTTCTGAACCGCAGCTCAGGAATAACCAATCCAATCGCAACCGAATTGGGGTATCATGCACACATAAAACATAGCAAGCACATGCAACCCACATTACAAATTGGGAAGGAGGAGAAAACGTATAACAAAACCTATGCGTGATCCTTCACATACTAAGAATGATCCTAAGGGGTTCATGCTTCTTTCACCTAGGTCAACGGGATACCAATTCAACTAGCATGCAATATATAAGACTCACACAACCTACAAACGGTACCCGAAATATCAAACTAGATATAGGCACGATGGACGGAGTCCGTTGGGACACCACGGGTGTCGGGAGAACATCAAATGGGGAAGCCAAAATCCCAAGGTGGGGTACAAACCAGCGGGTAGCCGGTGGGTGAGGGGTCACCCGCCGGCTGCCCGCCGGCGGCACTGTTCCGGGCAGCGGGTGCCCGGCGGGCAGCAGCCCGCCCGTCGGCTGCCCGCTGCCGGCGAGGCCTCCTTTGGCCGTGGGTAGGTGGCGGGTCCCCTACCCCCACCTACCCCCCACTGACTCTTTTTCACCAAAACGCCCGGGAACCTTTGTGGAACCCGAAACCATGCTTAGACACTTTCAAACGCAATTGATAACACACGTAGACAATTAACGGATCGAAATCAAGAAACATACGGCACATAACCTATCATGCTTTTCTAAACATAATCAACACCCAATCATGCGAATTCCCACCCAATATACCAAGAATAATTCCATACGAATTCCACGATATAACCTAGGGTTCTAATTATTTTTAAATCAACAAGAACACAATTCATCTTCCAAAATCAAGATTCGGTAGGAATATCATATAGATATCAAGAATCTCATATAATCATTAAGAACGTCAAGAACACCATATAATCATCAAGAACGTCATATAATCATCAAGAACACCATAATTATCAAGAACCTCTCATCATCAAGATCACCCATGGAATCATCCCACCAATCATCAATAATAATATCACAAATCATCAATATACAATAATATGGGGAAATCCTAAGAGGGGAATCATAGCTATGAAAATATGTTTTGTTGAGACATGGGTTACCTTTTAGCCTTAATTAATTCCTTGGCTATGAAGGGTCTTTCTTGAAGCTTTCTTCTTTCTTGATTTCTCCTAGGGGAATTCTTGGAACTTCTTGTGTGGTGAGGGATTATTGTGGTGGGGGGTTCTAGGTGCCTCCTTATGTTCCCTATTTATATATCTAAGAGTCTTACTTAGGGCCTAATTACTATAGGTTTGCTAACTCTATTCCTTTTAGGACTAAGGATTGGGTTTAGGGATTAGGGCCCATGGACTATGGTGGACCTTTCCTAATTAATTATTGTGATTTAATTCTTTCTTTTGGGTAATTGGTTAAATGATTAATTGGTTTTAGGGATTGTAACACGGGGTGTTACAGTAACCCTACCATCGAAGAACAAGAAGCTACGAACACAGCTATGGCGATAATACCGTTCCAAGGAGTGATTGAGAATGAAGCTCAGAATATGTGTCATTCGGGATTGCCAACCGAACCCATTGATGACACAACACGGATGGAACTAGCAGGAGTCGAAGTGCGAGTTTCCAACGAGCTGCAAAGAAGAATTTCAAGCCAATCAAAAGGTGAAGCAAGTGCCGAACCGGTAGTGTTCCACACTATCCAAGATGATCCTGAACTGATGAACAAAAAAGTCAGAGTTCAAGTATAGAAAAATTGGCGAATTAAGAAATATCACTCTCTCATCCATAAAACCTCTTCGGAATTGATAGAAAGTGAAGAATTTTCTTTGGAGTGGTGCGGAACGGATTCTATACTTGAGGCACTCAACATGAATCTAGATCAAGTTTACAGATTAAAGCTTGAAGGGAAAGCTGCAAGAGGAAAAGTTGTTGTAACTATGGCCAAAGAGAACGTAACTCAAATTTCACCAGCTCAATTGGAAAAGATCAACAAAGCTCAGTTACAAATTGCCTTGCAAAGATCTATTGTGGACACTCATCATAATCTAGGTGAACATTCTCTTAATATTGCTAATGATTTTCTTGATGCATTAAGAGAAAGAAATGAAGGAAATATTTCACCTCTGTGTGTGTAACACCCTCGATTTTCATGCCATTTTAAAACATAATTACGCAAGGTAAGGTACTAACATATATCATAAAGACGTAAACACAACGAAAGTCTAATATAAAACATGGAAAACCAAAGAGTGTTGTGCCACGTTCACTCCAACGTGAACACACAGGAAAAGTCTAAAACCATCCAACTATTTGTTCAACAACTGTGGCACATAGGCCAAAACGCTAACTACACTGTTCAAGGGATCTAAACTATCAACGGCTAACGCTCTCGCCGTCTACTCAGGACCTGTAAAGCACATAAAGAAAGGGGACGACGCCCGGTCAGCGAATATTGCTGGTAACCCATCAATACGCGTTAAGTAACATATATAGATATTATAATACAAATCATTTTCTAAACGGAATACAGTATATATCAGTTCAAAGCCATAGAGAAAAGTCAATTGCAAAGACTCTATTTCACTCTCAACAAGGACAAATGGAATCAACATCCCCACCAACACCAAGACAAGAACAACAACAGTACAACTCCACACAAATCAAGATGTAATCTACTGATCACAACGTATAAGACATCAAGACAAGGACAACAACCACACAAGTAAAACTCGAGGTATATTCTACTGATCACAAAGTAGAATACCACCCGACATGCTCATCAGAATATAATGTACAAACACACATTGGCAACACATGCCACCGTGACACTACATGTCACATGTTCCAAATTCCATCCTTATGCCCGGTTCCAACCTTATGGCTACCCCCAACCTTATAACTAGTTCCAACCTGTACCTACAGGACCCCTATACTCCAAAGTCCAACCTTATGCCTCCGAGGACCGTCGTCCCCACTCCGACAATCTCCAAAAATTCCAACTATTCATAGTACATGAGGGTATCATTCATTTCATGGCCTGAAGCTCACTCTAACACATTAGCCTGAAGCCCAGCTCAGACCGAAGCCCAGATCACTACTCCATAATCACATCATGGCCACCACGTGGACCACATCAGTACCTTCGTGATTATGTCCCATACCATTAATCTTGGAATCTAGGTACAACCAATACACACACATCATCATAGGAATCAATTAATGGATCACAACAAAGATATGAAACCATACTCAACAATGAAAGGAACACAATCCGACACCAACGATGATCAACACAAGTTATCATCCACAATAGGAAAGAACAAACCACACACGCTAGCATTTCAATATCAAACTAACATGCTTATCAAACGGGTAAACAAAACACAGTTCCGAAGAACAAACAAGACTCATCATGGTTCAACGAATCACAAGGCTGAACATTTAGCACGATTCAAGACACCAAATCCTACATGGATTCCTACCATATCGTTCTAGACATACGAAACGTCATGAAGACACTCAAATAACCCAACAAAAGAATATCGGGAAGTCAAAACATCAATTACCTAGTCAAAAGAATTGCGGGGAACAAATCCCCAAACAACCCACAAAGTGTACCCCGCAGGTAGGGCCACGGGTGGACCACCACCCATGGTTTTGCCCACGGGTATGAGATCTCGTCTCACCTGTACCCCACGGGTGGGGTGGCGGGTAAGCCACTGCCCGCCGTTCTGCCCGTGGGTACGAACCCTGTACCAAAATAATCCCTTCTGGGATTTTCAACACCAAGTCCTAATTCAAGTCCAAAACACCTAAAATCTCATAAAATACAACAATATGACTTGAATCAAAGGAATAGCCAAGTAATGGCATACATGAACCCTAATAACAAGTTCCAGATATGCGTTCCCACAAGACAGTGCATCAAAACCCACATTTCATAGCAAAAATCACAAGTAGAAGTTAAGAAATCATCATATAGGTAAGAAAATAGATTTTGTAATGCATGGGTTACCTCTTGTAGCCAACAACTTCACTTATCACACCCCTTGCAAGCTTCTATTAAGGTTCTCCTTCAACTTCAACTTCACAAACACACCAAAAGACAACAAAGATTCCATCTTTAGAAAAAGACACCTTAAAAGGTACTAAAAACACTAAAGGACAAAGGATCTTACCCTTTTATATGCTCAAGCTTTAGAAAGTTTGAATCTTGGAGACCAACTTGAAGAATCTTGAATTGCCCAAACTTGTATTGAAGAAGAAGCTAGCTATTTTCTAGAGAGAAGGAGGAGCTTTTTGTTTATAGAGTGTTAGGGAAAAGAAATGAAAGATGACCCTAGGTTAGTTGGGATACAAACATAAGGTGAAAAGTCTTCTTTACCCTTACTAAAGTGGAGAGTGTAAGGCGACAAGGGAACAATTCATAAAGCATAGAGTAAAACCCGTTGACTAGTCAATTACTAGTCCTCCGACTATTGAATTTTCAGGATTTTTGGAATAAACTATCAATTAAGAAAGGATTAATTACTTAATTAATCCTTAAACATAATTTGGATTTACGGGGTGTCATATCCTCTCCCCCTAAAAAGAAGCTTCGTCCCCGAAACTTGGATACGACGAATCCAAACAAAACGGAAACACGAAACACCAATGTGACAAGAGAATCAAAAACATCATTTTGACCAAAACTTCAAGAATTCAAGAGATACAAAATAATCAAGGCGTCATGACATTGCAAGGTTGAAAGAAATAACCAACGGAGTTCTTTGAACATAACAAACACTAAGGCCAAACACAACAACCAAAGACCTCCCAAATCACACAAAAGTCCTAAACAACTAGATCTTAGTAAAACAACCCACAAAGCTAACTACTCAACACAACTAGCAAACAAGAAAGATCACACAAGGTAACCAACAAAACAACTAGCAAGCGGCAACAACAACATAATGGTAACAACAAGCGAAGGAACGTAGAAGGGATTACCACAACTCCGCACTAGAAAGACTCGATCTCCGACTCCTTGGTGCCTTCATCAGAGTTTGCATCCGCTCCTCCTCGGCTAGAACCGGCGTCAAGATAGTCCAACCTCCGGTAGACCGCTACAAACTGCGTCTTCATATAGGCGAAGCCTTCTTCAATCATCCTGTTCTGTTGTCGGAGAAGGGCAACCACACGCTCCTCGTGCGTCATAGCATCGTGTTACCTCTTGGTCCTAGCATCTCTTCTTCTCAAGTTTTCCTCGCTCTCCGAGTGGCTCTTGTAACACCCCAAAATTTTTACACATTTAAAACTTATATAATAAAGCTAAATCCTCATTAAATCTCAAAACCAAACATAAGAGTACGGGGTGCTATGCTACATCTGAGCTGGAGAACTCAGATGTACAGGCTAACTAACTAAAATCCTCAATGCAAATGTCAATACATAGTCATGGCATGTAGGTCGGAAGGGAAACTAACTAATCTATGCTTCGGATCTCTAGCGTGCTCCGGGTCTACTCATCTGTGCCTTAAAGCCAAATATATCTGTTCAGTGAAAGATGGTGGTAACCCACTCCAACGCGTTGAAATACAACATAGGTATATATATATATATATATATATATATATATATATATAGGAAAACCATTTTGAAGTACGAAGATATATACTTAGGAGACTCTAGCTTTAAAACTAGGAATAGACTCAGCAAATAAGGACAAACACGTTAATCAATGATAAACAGTTAAGTAGAGACAACATCATAAAGAACACACATCTAAGGTCACAGATCACTTTTCAATTCAATCACGTCATCATCCAATCATCATTCATATCACATAAGCACACTTTGGTGGCGCCACGGGACCAATCGCAAGCCCCAAACATGAGGGTTAGTGCATATAGCACTAACACTGCCCCGCAGCACCCTACCTCATACCGCAGCATGAAGGGAGTTGATCGCAACCAACCCTATAGACCGCTGACGAACTCAACGGCGGACCACAGTCCTACACACTGCTGTCGCGCTCAGTCAGTGGACTATGATCCTCTTTACAAGGGTGGACTACGACCCTACACACCGTTGACGAGCACAGTCGGTGGATCGTAGCGGATGATGCCCTACACACCGCTGAGGGACACAGTCGTTGGGCGATGATCCTTGGAGACTACGACCCTACACACTGCTGGCCCATCACTTGGTGGATCGTAGCCAGCCGTAGCCCTACACATCGCCTGATTGCTCATTCGGTGGACTACAGCCTTCCTCGATCTTATTGGCCCTGCACACCGCCTGGCGCATCCAGTTCGGTGGGTCATAGCACACGAGGCCCATGTAGACCGCAGCCCAAGAAGTGAATCACTGACCACAGCTAGGAGAATGAACCGCAGCTCATAAGTAACCAATTTTGACCGCAGCCAACTTCTGAACCGCAGCTCAGGAACACCCAATTTGATCGCAACCAAATTGGGGAATCATGCATCACATAACACATAGTAGCGCGTAGTAGCACATTGGGAAGGGGGAGACATATAAATAAACTCACGTGTGATCATTCACATACTACGGATAGTCCTAAGGGGTTCATGCAACTTCCACCAAGGCCCAACGGGTTACCGATTCAACTAGCATGCAATTCCTAAGACTCTTCTATCCTACGAATGGTACCCGAACATCAATCTACACTCATGCACGACAAAAGGGGTCTGTTGGGATACCACGGGATGTAGGGAACATCAAACGGGGAAACCGAGGACCCATGGTGGGTACGGACCAGCGGGTAGCCCGCCGGAGATCATCGTCCGGGCAGCGGGTTGTCGGCGGGTGGACGCTTGGCTGGCGGCTGCCCGCTGCCTAGCGGTGATTCTCGGGCAGCGGCTAGGTGGCGGATTCCCCTACCCCGCACTGACTCTTTCATTAAAAATGCATCCCGGGTTCCCTTGTGGAACTCGAAACCATGCTTAGACACTTTTAAACGCACTTAACGACACCACGTAGGCAATTAATGGATCAAAAGCAAGAATCACGTAGAACTCATCCTATTACGACTTCTAAACATAAACAACACCCGAACATGCGAATTCCCACCCAAATATATACAATGCGAATTCCCACCCAAATATATACAATACAAATTCCCAATCCAACCTAGGGCTCTAATCCCACCCAAATCATTAGAATCATATTTTATCTTTAATATCAAGAAACATCAAGACTTATCAATAACCTCTTTTCAACATTAAGATCACACACAAAGTCATCCCATCAATCCTCAAGATCATATCACAATTATCATAAAGGAATTCATCAAGACACAAGCATATAGAAGGAGCTAAAGAGGGAGATTATAGCAAAGAAAATAGGTTTTGTTGAGACATGGGTTACCTCTTAGCCTTAGTTAATTTCCTTGTCTATGAAGGGTCTTTCTTTAAGATTACTTCTTTCTTGATTTCTCCTATGGGGGTTCTTGGGAATTCTTGTTTGGTGAAAGTTATTGTGGTGTTAGTTCTAGGTGCCTCCTATGTCCCTATTTATATAATTAAGAGTCCATATTAGGGTCTAAGTGGTATGGGTTTGCTAATTCTATTTCTTATAGGACTAAGGGATTGGCTTTAGGGATAAAGGCCCATGGACTATGGTGGACCCCTTTTTAGCTAATTAATGGATTTTAATTCCCTTTTTAGGGTGGGTGATTAATTAATTAATTTGGTTTAGTGGTCGTAACACGGGGTGTTACACTCTCCCCCCCCCTTACAAGAGGCTTCGTCCCCAAAGCCGGTGCGTGGATCCATTCTTTCACCCCTGGACGTCACGTATTTTGGCCTCCTGATTAGGAAATGTGGTTCCACGTGTTGTCTTTGCTGGGGTAGACTGGATTTCTGGTGAGGTGGTGGTTTGGAAAGTTCGGGTCAACCTAGGTTTCCTGCTCCTGAGCTGGATGCCCCGCGAGTGCCCAACATGGCCTCGATAGTTGCCAACCTTTGGTCCAAAGCGCGTGTTGTGCAGATTAAGTTGATCAACCAATTCCCTTCGTTCCTCCTCCGGCTTAAGGCAAACCTCTTCGAGGGTGATGTATTATCCCCCTTCGGTGTAGTAGATATCATTGCGACAGATGTTCTGGGCATTGAAAACCATGCCGCTTGCGGGCTTGACCTCTGTGTGGCTCAGGTCCACTCCCTTCTTCTCCATGATCCAACTTAGGATCATCCTGTAAGGTAGACTAAGCCGGTTGCTAGTCTTGCAAAACTACGTGTGCTTCAACATAAGGGCCGGTAGATTGAACTTGATTTTGTGCTTTAGGAGGTAAGCAAAAGTACACTCCAAACTTCCCACATCCTTGCTCTTGTTATTTGTAGGCAACAGGCTATTAGTTACAATCATGACTAGTATCTTTTGTTCCGTGGTTAGCCATTTCCTGTTTGGCCGAGTGGCCGAGGTGAAGCCTTCTTCCTTTCTGAGTAGGTACCCGAGGTAATCCTTGTACCCCGTGTTTTGGGTACCAATCCACCCCTTCCGGTTGTAGTCTGACACACCCGTGGTGGCCAATCTTAAGAGCTTGGCCAAGAGTCCTTCGGAAAGTATGATTTCCTTGCCTCGGACCTTAGCGGTGATTTCCAGTTTATCAACTCGCTTAACGGCCACCAAATGATGATAGAACTCTTTCACCAATTCGCGGTATGTATCCCCTTTAATGGTGAGATACGTATCCAAGAGCCCTTGGAAGTTAAGCATGTCGACCAACTCCAGAGAGAATTGGTCAGGTTCGAGGGCTTTACATCCAATCACGGTGTAGTCGGCGTTGCTCCATTCCGGGGTGCGGATTCCGAGGGGCTTTTCCGGCATTTTTGAGTTCTCTTCTAGGTGGCATTTTCCGGCGAGATTCCGGCTGTGCAGCTTCTCCGACGGTGACGGTTTTCGGCGTGGCTTGGCCTTGGCGAGGTGGCGGTGGACAAAGGTGGAGCTCGGGTTGTGTGGCAGTGGCGGCGTGTGGCAGCGGGAGATGTCCGGGTGGCCGACGGGCGGCGGTGGTGCTGCGGGCTGCCTCCGGGGCGGTGACGGTGGGCGCTGCTTGGGCGGACGCCGGTGGCTCGGCTGGTGACGGCGGCTGGCGGGGTGGCTTGTTGTGGTGATGGGGTGGTGTTGTGTGGCGGCGGGGTGAGTGGGAGAGGAAGAGAGAGAGAGAGAGAGTGTGTGTGTGTGTGTGGAAGAAGAAGAAGAAGAAGAAGAAGAAGAAGAAGAAGAAGAAGAAGAAGAAGAAGAAGGGTTTTTGATTTGGGGGTTTTGGGGGTTTTTAGGGATTTGTAGGGGTTTAAGAAGGGAGTGTTCCCTTGAGGTTTTAAGAAATACCCTTAGCATAGTGGTTAAAGCTTTAACTTGTAAGTGGGAGGTTCAAAGTTCTATTCTTATTGATAGCATTAGTCTTCTTTGTTGTGTATTCTTTGTCTTTTTCCTTCTAGTGATAGAAGATTTGGTTGGTCCCTCTTGTTGTTGATGTGGATAGTCTAGTTCATTTCCCTTATGCTAAAATTATTTTGATTTAGCTCTTTATTTATAATAATTCTGAAGTAATTAGTCTAAACAAGCAATTCTACTACGAGGGCGGTTACAAGGGGTTTGTCAGTTATCTTAAACAGAACTCATCTTCTTGGTTTTCTTCTGGCGAGTTTGCGTGATCTTCGTCTCCTGGGACCATGTTTTCTCCGTCGAGGTTGCCCTCGTCCTCAAGTTCAGCTTGTGTGCGGCTCATGACGAACACTTTTCCGGGGGCCCTGTAATTTCCTTGATTGTTCGTGCCTTCGCATTGGCCCATGGCCATAGGGCGTGAGCTCGAGGGTTGAGTGCAGTGGAAGGACTTGTGCCCTTCCTTTCCCCAGTTGAAGCATCGTAAGGGATTCCACATGCAGTCCTTGTCTCTATGGTTTTTTTGCATTTTGGGCAAGGGTAGCTCCCTGTATTAGCTTCGTTGTTTCCTGGGGGTGGCATCTGTCCAGCTGGATTGCTCGGTCTTGCGTTAGCGTCGTTTCTTGTTCTTTTCATAGGTGGCGCCCCACCTCCTGTGTTCCTTTTTCGAATCTGTTCCTGAACCCCACGCTGTAGTAGTTGGATTCGATAGAGATTGGCGGCACTGGAGTAAGCCTCGTTGAGGGTCCGGGGTCCGCTTACTACTAGTGCTTTTCGGGCTTCGAAGTTGAAGCCTCATACAAATCTCTCTATTTTTGTTGTCTCTATGGGGACTAGTTCTGGCGCGAAGCGTGCCAGTTCGAGGAATCGTTTATGGTATTCCATAACGGTAGTTGTTCCTTATTTTAGGTGAAGGAACTCTTCGTGCATAGATGCTCGTACGTGTGCTGGGTAGAATCGTTCTCGCAGTCGTATTTTCAGGCATTCCCAGTTGAACCCCGGTTCCTGTCTGTAAGTGGGTCCCTCGTGGATCCACCAAAGGTCTGTCTCATGTCCGAAGTAGAATGAGGCTACTTCTACACGACATTCTTCTGGGCATTCTACCAACCCTAGAATCTTCTTCTCCCAAGAAAGTGGGTGGTCTATGGTTTGAAACTTGTCGAGCGACTTCTGAGTTTGTGTTTGGTGGAGGCGGTCAGTTGTTGCGGAGAGCCACGTCGCTCAATGCTTTGGCGACTTGGGTTAGTTGCTGTAGGGTTTGAGCTAGGGGGTCGTGCGTCGTGGGTTCTAAAGTCCTTGATAGTCTTCTGTTTGGTGCCATGTTGCTGATCTACGGAACCATTGTTTATAGTAATGTTGGGTTAGAGTGTTGTACCCTTACCTTAATGTGATAAGCGAATGGGAGTTCTTTAAATTAGGTGTGAATTACTGTGAGGGAAAGTTTTAGGGGTCTCACTATCTCACCGCGCGTCCTATGATTCCTAAATCCTATGTTCCTGAGCTACTAGAGTTTAAGCCTAATGTCCTAAAATCTGGTCTTAAGAGTTTTATCCTAGGGTCAAACTTAGGCTCTGATACCAACTGTAACACCCCGAAATTTTTAAACTTTTAAAACTTATATAATAAAGGTAAATCCTCATTAAATCTCAAAACCAAACATAAGAGTACGGGGTGCTATGTCACATCTGAGCTGGAGAACTCAGATGTACAGGCTAACTAACTAAAATCCTCAATGCAAATGTCAATACATAATCATGGCACGCAGGCCGTAAGGGAAACTAACTAATCTATGCTTCGGATCTCTAACGCGCTCCGGGTCTACTCATCTGTGCCTGAAAGCCAAATATATCTGTTCAGCGAAAGATGCTGGTAACCCAAGCCAAAAAAATATATATATATATATATATATATATATATATATATATATATATATATATATATATATATATATATATATACTTAGGAGACTCTAGCTTTAAAACCAGGAATAGACTCAGCAAATAGGGACAAGCACGTTAATCAATGATAAACAGTTAAGTAGAGACAACATAATAAAGAACACATATCTAAGGTCGCAGATCACTTTTCAATTCAATCACATCATCATCCAATCATCATTCATATCACATAAGCAAACTTTGGTGGCGCCACGGGACCAATCGCATGCCCCGAACATGAGGGCTAGTGCATATAGCACTAACACGGCCCCGCAGCACCCTACCTCATACCGCAGCATGAAGGGAGTTGATCGCAACCAACCATATAGACCGCTGACGAACTCAACGGCGGACCACAGTCCTACACACCGCTGACGCGCTCAGTCGGTGGACTGTGATCCTCTTTACAAGGGGGGACTACGACCCTACACACCGTTGACGAGCACAGTCGGTGGATCGTAGCGGATCAAGCCCTACACACCGCTGAGGGACTTAGTCGGTGGGCGATGATCCTCGGAGACTACGACCCTACACACCGCTGGCACATCACTCGGTGGATCGCAGCCAGCCGTAGCCCTACACACCGCCTGATTGCTCATTCGGTGGACTACAGCCTTCCTCGGGCTTATTGGCCCTACACACCGCCTGGCACGTCCAGTTCGGTGGGTCATAGCACACAAGGCCAATGTGGACCGCAGCCCAAGAAGTGAATCACTGACCGCAGCCAGGAGAATGAACCATAGCTCAGGAACACCCAATTTGATCGTAACCAAATTGGGGAATCATGCATCACATAACATATAGTAGCACGTAGTAGCACATTGGGAAGGGGGAGACAGATAAATAAACTTACGTGTGATCATTCACATACTAAGGATAGTCCTAAGGGGTTCATGCAACTTCGACCTAGGCGCAATGGGTTACTGATTCAACTAGCATGCAATTCCTAAGACTCTTCTATCCTACGAACGGTACCCGAACATCAATCTACACTCATGCACGACAAACGGAGTCCGTTGGGACACTACGGGGAGTAGGGAACATCAAACGGGGAAGCCAAGGACCCGGGGTGGGTACGGACCAGTGGGTAGCTGGTGGGTGGGGGTCACCCGCCGGCTGCCCGCCAGAGATCATCATCCGGGCAGCGGGTTGCCAGCGGGAGGACGCCTGCCAGGCGGCTGCCCGCTGCCTGGCGGTGATTCTCGGGCAGCGGGTAGGTGGCGGGTTCCCCTACGCCCACCTACACCCCACTGACTGTTTCATCAAAAACGTGTCCCGGGATCCCTTGTGGAACCCTAAACCATGCTTAGAGACTTTTAAACGCAATTAACGACACCACATAGGCAATTAATGGATCAAAAGCAAGAATCACGTAGAACTCATCCTATTACGACTTTTCAACATAAACAACACCCGAACATGCGAATTTCCACCCAAATATATACAATACAAATTCCCAATCCAACCTAGGGCTCTAATCCCACCCAAATCATTAGAATTATATTTTATCTTTAATATCAAGAAACATCAAGACTTATCAAGAATCATCACATAAATATCAAGAACCTCTTTTCAACATCAAGATCACACACAAATTCATCCCATCAATCCTCAAAATCATATCACAATTATCATAAAGGAATTAATCAAGACACAAGCATACAGAAAGAGCCAAAGAAGGAGATTATAGCGAAGAAAATAGGTTTTGTTGAGACATGGGTTACCTCTTAGCCTTAATTAATTTCCTTGGCTATGGAGGGTCTTTCTTTAAGATTTCTTCTTTCTTGATTTCTGCTATGGGGGTTCTTGGGAATTCTTGTGTGGTGAAAGTTATTGTGGTGTCAGTTCGAGGTGCCTCCTAATTCCCTATTTATATAATTAAGAGTCCTAATTAGGGTCTAAGTGGTATGGGTTTGCTAATTCTATTTCTTATAGGACTAAGGGATTGGCTTTAGGGATAAAGGCCCATGGGCTATGGTGGACCCCTTTTTAGCTAATTAATGGATTTTAATTCCTTTTTTAGGGTGGGTGATTAATTAATTAATTTGGTAGGGGTCGTAACACGGGGTGTTACAGCTCTCCTCGGCTTCAGCAGCTACTCCTACATCCACATCCTTTTCTCGGCCCTCTTCTTCATCATCCGCCGCATCACCTCCCAAACTCTGAATTGTGAGGTTCAACTTCCCGACGGGAATCTCAAGCTCGGCAACCAACGCATTCCTATCAGTGGGGGCTTTCCTAGCAACCTCTTCATGTGTGATATATACTCCGTCATCCAACTGAAACAGATTGCAACTCCGCAGGTTGGTGGCATCCAATACCATCTTGCCCACTGGCTTCGGGACACAACCGTCAACGTTCACTCCTTTCCTCACGAAGATCCAGCTCAAAACCATCCCGTACGGCAGACTCTTTCGGTTATGGTCTTGGCAAAAGACCATATGATGTAACATCAAAGCGGGCAGGTTGAACTTCACCGTGTTCTTCAAACAGAAGGCAAAAGTTCACTCTAACTTCCCCAACAAACGGCTTTTGTTGTTATTGGGCAACAGACAGTCTGATACAAGCATAACCAAAATTCTCTGTTCCACAGTCAACCACTTCTTTTCCGATCTTGTGGCTTGGGTGAAACCACGAGTCCGTCCCAACAAGTAGCTCAAATAGTCTCGATAGCCCATGCTTTCCGTCCCAATCCAAGAGTCACCACTATACTGTGAGACTCCCGTAGTGGTCACACTTAAGAGCTGAGCCAGCTTCTTCTCTGTCAGCACAACTTTCACACCCCTTACCTTAGAGGTCACCTCTATCTTTCCACCCTCTTTCGCCACAACCATGTGACGATAGAACTCCTTCACCAAACTCGGGTATGTCTCAGCCCTAATGGCGAGAAACCCATCCAACAAACCATGATATCTCAACATCTCTAACAAGGAACTTGAAAAAGAATCCGGATCAAAGGCTTTACCTTCCAACATGATATAGTGGGCATCCACCCCATTCCACTCTTTTTGTCAAACTTGTCCTCATAGGCATGGTTGCAAGATGACCCAAAGACTCTAAGAGAAGCCCCAAAACTTTACTCTTCTTTCTTCTTCTACTCTCTCGCACTCTCTCTCTCTCTCGTTATTCTCAGCTTCATGGCGGCGGCGATGGTCAGCTCCGGTCGACGGCGACGTGGGCTTGAAGCGGTGGCATCAGCGGCTGCATTTGGTCGCGACGGGGATGGGTTCGGGTGTTTCACAGGTAGAAGAGAGGAAGAGGGGAAGGGTTTGGGAGATTTGGGGAAAATTTGGGAAAGAGAAGATTTAATTTGGGGATTTTGGGTAAAGTGAACAATTATAGATTAAGTGGAATTTAAATGACATAGGGTTTAAGAAGTATAATTGGTTTAAGTGGTTCAAGGGTTGGATTGGTAACTTGCACACTCGAGTTCGAAATTTGGTAGTTATAATTAAAATTTTCTTGGTCTTTTAGGCTACACAAGACGAAATTTCTATGGGTTGTCTATTATAAATTCAAAGGGCACTTAATTAAACTCAGATGACTCACAAGAAAAGTGGGGTTACAAGGGAACATATGCAAGGCTACAGAATTAACACAAGAACGACCCATTTTAGAGATAAACAATTAACTCCACGAAAGACTCTCACTTAAAACCAAAAGAATCACACAAGGAAGCAAGGAAACACAGAAAAGGCTACAAGGAAAAAGGCACACTCTTAAGATAAGGATAGGCATAGAAAAAGGGGTTACCTGCCATCTCGTCCTCAACCAATCCCTCCGTCTCAGCCTGGGATCGTCCCATCACGAAAACCCGACCCGAAGGTCTAGCTCCAGCTGCTCCTCGACTCGAGCTCCATCCCGATGCTCCCCCAGGTCCCGAAGTAGGTGGCAACGCCCTTTGATTAGCTTGTAGAGGACATACAGCAACCTTATGTCCTCTCTCCCCGCATCGGAAACATCGGAGTGCATAACCACTGCAGTCTTTTCCTGCATGCTCCTTTCCACACTTTCGGCATACGAACGTCTTAGCTTGGCTTCCGGACTCCACTCGAGTTGGTCCTTGAGGTGGGGAAGGTGCGGTCTTGGCTCGGAAATCCTGCCTTGGCTTCTTGAAGTTGTGGGGGCCACCGCACTAGTTCCTCTTTCTAGCGAGCTCAAAAGATCTGCGCTGCAGCTGTTGCACCCGATATAAGTCCGCAGCACCCAAGTAGGCCTCTTTGAAAGTCCTCGGCTTACTCATGGTCAGCACCTTACGAGCCTCGTAGTTCAATCCGTCCTCAAACTTTTCCACCTTCGCGAGCTCGGTGGGAACTAACATTCTTGCAAAGCAAGCGAGCTCCAAAAACCTCTTGTGGTACTCCACCACTGTCGACGAACCCTGCTGGAGATGTAGAAACTCCTCATACATAGTAGCTCGGACATGCGCCGGGTAGAACAGCTCTCGCATCCGGTCCTTTAGAACTGTCCAATCAAAGTTGGGCTCCTCAAGGCAAGCAGGTCCCTCGTGCACCCACCACAAGTCGGCTTCATGGCTGAAGCAGAAAGATGCTAACTCCACTCGGCGCTCCACGGGGCACCCAACGACGGAGAAGATCTTGTCGAACATCCGAATCCACTCCTCGAGTACGACGGGGTCTTCCTCACCGGCAAACATCGGTGTTCTATGGCCAGAAACAAGGCGTCCAACATCTCTATGCCCGACAGGCTGTGGTGGCGGAGTGGGATGATTGTTGTGCCGTAGAGCTTCACTTTGAGTTTGCATGGTCTACGTGAGCTATTGCAAGTTTTGGGCTAGCTGCTCGTTAGTTGGAGTCTCTGGCGTACGAGTGCGTTGACAATGTGGTGCCATGACAAAGCTTCTATAACAACAACACGGTTACGATAGGCACAAACAACATCGCACCCTTAACTAGAGCTAACGAAAAGAACACGAAACTAAGCAAAACAACAAGCAAGCAACACAAACTAAAAGCAACACACAGCTCACCACGCGTCCTAAAAGTCTTAAGTCCTAAACACTTAGATACTTAAGGTCATCTTAGGGTCTCAAACCACACTTAACCTCTTAAAAGTCTAGACTCTAACATCCTAGGCTCAAACCTAGGCTATGATACCTACTGTAACACCACCGATTTTCAAGCCATTTTCAAACTTAATTACGCAAGGTAAGGTACTAACATATATCATAAATACATAAGCACAGTGGAAGTCTAATATAAAACATGGAAAACCAAGGAGTGTTATGCCACGTTCACCCCAACGTGAACGCACAGGCAAAGTCTAAAACCATCTAACTATTTTTTCAACAACTGTGGCACACAGGCCAAAACGTTAACTACACTGTTCTAGGGATCTAAACTATCAACGCCTAACGCTCTCGCCATCTACTCAGGACCTATAAAGCATATAAAGAAAGGGGACGACGTCCGGTCAGCGAATATTGCTGGTAACACATCAATACGCGTTAAGTAACATATTTAGATAGTATAATACAAAATCATTTTCAAAATAGAATAAAGTATATATCAGTTCAAAGCCATAGAGAGAAGTCAATAGCAAAGAGTCTATTTCACTCTCAACAAGGACAAAGGGAATCAACATCCCCACCAACACCAAGACAAGAACACCAACAATACAACTCCACACAAATCAAGATGTAATCTACTGATCACAACGTAGAAGACATCAAGACAAGGACAACAACAACACAAGTACAACTCGAGGTATATTCTACTGATCACAAAGTAGAATACCACCCGACATGCTCATCAGAATAGAATATACAAACACACATTGGCAACACATGCCACCGTGACACTACATGTCACATGTTCCAAATTCCATCCTTATGCCCGGTTCCAACCTTATGGCCACCCCCGACTTTATAACTAGTTCCAACCTGTACCTCCAGGACCCCTGTACTACAAAGTCCAACCTTGTGCCTCCTAGGACCATCGCCCCCACTCCGACAATCTCCAACAATTCCACCTATTCATAGTACATGAGGGCACCGTTCATTTCATGGCATGAAGCCCACTCCAACACATGAAGCTGAAGCCCAGATCACTACTCCATAATCACATCATGGCCACCACGTGGGCCACATCTGTACCTTGGTGATTAATGTCCCATACCATTAATCATGCAATCCAGGTACAACCAATACACACACATCATCATAGGAATCAATCAATGGATCACAACAAAGATAAGAAACCATACTCAACAAGGAATGGAACACAATCTGACACCAACGATGATCAACACAAGTTATCATCCACAATAGGAAATAACAAACCACCCACGCTAGCATTTTAACATCAAACTAGCATGCTTATCAAACTGGTAAACAAAACACAGTTCCGAAGAACATACAAGACTCATCATGGTTCAACGAATGACAAGGTTGAACACTTAGCAAGATTCAAGACACCAAATCCAACATGGATTCCTTCCATATCGTTCTAGACATACGAAACGTCAAAAAGAAACTCAAATAACCCAACAAAAGATCATCGGGTAGTCAAAACATCAATTACCGAGTCAAAAGAATCATGGGGAACAAATCCCCAAACAACCCACAAAGTGTACCTCGCGGGTGGGGCCACTGGTGGACCACCACCCGTGGTTTCGCCCGCGGGTACGAGACCTCGTCTCGCTTGTACCCCGCTGGTGGGGCGGCGGGTAGGCCACTGCCCGCCGTTCTGCCCGCGGGTACGAACCCTGTACAAAAATAATCCCTTCGGAGATTTTCAACACCAAGTCCTAATTCAAGTCTAAAACACCCAAAATCTCACAAAAAACAACAATATTACTTGAATCAAAGGAATAGCCAAGCAATGGCATACATGAACCCTAATAACAAGCTCTAGATATGCATTCCCACAAGGCAATGCATCAAAACCCACATTTCATAGCAAAAATCACAAGTAGAAGTCAAGAAATCATCATATAGGTAAGAAAATATATTTTGTAAAGCATGGGTTACCTCTTGTAGCCTACAACTTCACTTATCACACCCTTACAAGCTTCTATTAAGGCTCTCCTTCAACTTCAACTTCACAAACACACCAAAAGACAACAAAGATGCCATCTTTAGAAAAAGACACCTTAAAAGGGACTAAAAACACTAAAGGACCAAGGATCATACCCTCCTATATGATCAAGCTTAAGTAAGTTTGAATCTTGGTGACGAACTTGAAGAATCTTGAATTGCCCAAACTTGGCTTGAATAGAGAGAATGAGGAGCTTTTGTTTTTAGAGTGTTAGGGAAAAGAAATGAAAGATGACCCTAGGTTAGCTTGGGATACAAACATAAGGGGAAAAGTCTTCTTTACCCTTACTAAAGTAGAGAGTGTAAGGAGACAAGGGAACATTTCATAAAGCATAGAGTACAACCCATTGACTTGGATTGAATAGTCAATTACTAGTCCTCTGACTATTGAATTTTTAGGATTTTAGGAATAAACTATCAATTGAGCTATGATTAATTACTTAATTAATCCTTAAACAGAATTTGGATTTACGGGGTGTCACATTTTGCACCTGTGTTATATAATGTTGATGATGATCAACCTACTGATGTGATTGGTGATCTAAATTTGGTCAATATTCCTGTCATTGAAGCCGAAAGACAGACAAATGTTGAATCAAATAATGACCAAATTTTGGGGGTCCACAAATAGAAGTAAATGACTCTGCCAGAGATGATGTTAACACGGTCAGAGAGGAAATCAGAGAAGATGTTGGAGATGAAACTAGAGAAGTGAATGGAGAAGAAGTAAGAGAAGAAGTCCTAAATGAGAATAGAGACTTAAATGGGGGGGGGACAATTAATTGATGTTGCAGTGTAAAATCCGAATTGAAGTTGCAGTACTCTGTCAAAACCACTGCAAACTTTCAATCCCCACTAGAAGACAGACCATTGTCTGAGCAACCTATTATCTCAAATCCAAGTTTCTCTTAAGACATTGACAATTATCAAGGAGAAGAAGGAGTCAATACAGAAGGAGAAAACCTTGAAAAAGAATCCAGTTGTCAAGAAAATACCACTATGGCCGAATCATCTGAAGGAAGAAGCTCACAACTTGTGGAAACTCTAGTTCTAGCAGATTCAAGAAGGAAGTTTCTCAAATCCCTACATAATCAAAACTGGACAACACACCACCGCCCTGAAGAAGGTGAAGATGAGATTTTGACAACTTTGTTTGCCAAAGTATCCGAATCTGGAGATACAATTTTCCACAAGATTGGAACTACTTTGAGAGATCAAGGACATTTGGCGATGCAAGAATTTGACAACACAAGGTCAAATTTCATGCAAATATTCGAGAAGCACACGTCCTTAGAGTCCAAGATCGATAGAACAGAAGAGTGTTTGAAAAATGACATCACTGCCAGTTTGGTTGAAGTGATCAGAAATTTGAAAAAAGAAAAGGGGGATGCTGAAAAGATCAATTATGAATGACATATGAGGCAACTGAAAGCCATACAAGATCAAGAACAAAGAATCAATCAACTTGAAGTTAAGCTATCCTCAGTGACTCAGAAGTTAGAAACCTTACAGAATACATCTGACGTAACCAATTAAGGAATCAAAAATTGTGAAAGCCAACCAAGACCGAGATACCCGTGTCTTTAATTTTCTTGCTGATAAAGCCAAAATGGGGGAAGAATATCTCAGTCATATGGCTCAACAGAAACAAGAATATTTTATTGGGAAACCACAAGTTACACCACCAAGTGGCCGAGGCCGAGGCCATGGACGCCAAGCATTTCCATGTGGTTTGGGTTTTGCTCAATTTGCTAATTCTGGTATAGGTGCGGGTTCATCTAAAGGAAAGGCTGAAGATTGGATCAATTGCTCCAAATCTGAAACACCATATACCATATAGACCAAAGAAAACGCACCTGCCATGATCAAGAAGCAATCCCCAGCTGAAGTAGCTCACTGGGTGAATGAAAAGAATAAAGAAGAACAAAGAAAGAGAAATAAGATGGATATGTGGTTTGAATTGAAAAACATCATTGGAACCACAGGAAATTCTCTAGGCCACGGTAGAAGTTTCAGTGAATGCATTGAGTGGATTGATGCTGGAGTTCTACCGGGAACAACTCTGAAAGAAGCATATGAAAATTACCTCGTCGGACAAGTCAACAAAGAATTCTTCTGTGAACGTATCAAGAATGATGTGTACAAGATGAGAGAACACATCAAAGATGTCCTGAAGAATGGAAGAAGTGATAAGAGGAAAAAGAGGTAATCTGATCCTATGACCTTCGAAACTTATGTTTTGTAAGCTACTATTTCGAAATTATCAAGTATTTTCCCTTAATGTGATCATTCAAGTTATCTATGTTAATTTCCTAAAGTGGTCTATATTTCTTTTAATTATCTTGTTTGTAATTAGAATGTGAATTAATAGACAAGAATGTCAAAACGCATAACAAAAGAAAAAAAATTGATTAAAATTAATTATATAAGTGCGTATAGGAACTTGTCTAAAATTAATTCACAAGTCAATTTATTTTCCTAGAAAATATTTGTTAAACTCATCATGCCTTTGTCAAAAAAAATTGAGCAAAAATTATATTTCAAAAAGACTTAAAGCCAATGACTGAGTGTAGGATTTTGGCATTATCAAAAGGGGGGAAATTGTTAGGAATATATTGTAATAGATTTTGATATGCCAAATTGTATTTTAGAATCCCCAATTTTATTTGTTAAGTCTAGGCGTGTCATAGACCATGAAAGGAAAATTATCAAATATAGAAAAAGGGTCTAGAAGAAGAAGAAGAAGAAGAAGAAGAAGAAGAAGAAGAAGAAGAAGAAGAATGAGATGTATGCAAATGATATGTATACTTAAACAAGCCCACACGCCCCAGCTTAAAAAAGAAGTCATACTGATAATCTCATACGAAGAAACGAGATTGCATGAAGTTATCTTGGAGATCAATTATCTATGGAAAGAAAGAAGTACGTCAAGGAGAATGATATAAAAACTAATAATTTGTATAGGTGAGATGGATGAAAAATTAATTAATAAAATCCAAGGTCTCAGTGAAAAAGCTACAGATCCTCTGCAAAGGCTACAAAAATTCAAATTTGAGATTGTCTTTTTCCAACGGAAAAATTCTCAAAACCAGCTATAAAATGATGAAGATTGAAGTAGATCAAAGCACTTCCAACACAAGCAACGAACAGTACATACGAACAAGTTCTAAACTTAAAAGTGAGAAAATATTCAAGTGAGATAAACACTCAGAGCTCAAAGAGAAAATTTTCAAGAGTGTTTAAAATCTTCATCATTGAGAGACTTGCTGCATACTGAAGATCTATCAAGAAGTCTCAAAGTTGGAAGCAAGAAGGAAACTTGTTTTTTTACAAACAAGTGATATTCATACGGGAGTGTAGGAAGGGAGGAAAGTAACACGGAGTTGTGAAATCCTAGATTGTCACACGGAGTTGTGAGATCCGAAGCAGCAGTGTCGGAGACACTGGGCGTGATTGGTGTGGGCTTTGTGATCAAAGCACCAGATCACGGGATACGTCGACCGGATCGTGGAAGACGGGGGGGAAAGTAGCACGGAGCTGTGAAATCCTGTGAAAGTAGCACGAAGTTGTGAAATCCGAAGCACCAGTATTGGAGGCATTGGGCGTGATTAGTGTGGGCTTAGTGATCAAAGCACTAGATCATGGAAATTCATTGTATCAAGGAACCAAGAAGTGGTGGATATAGTGAATTGCACTTGGACGATAAGAGCAAGTGGAGTAGGAGGATTACATCACGTCCGAACCATAATAAATTGCCTTGTGTCATTCACTACAAGAAAAATCATGAATCGTGACGGAAAATCGCGACGGACTATATTCTGTCGCCATTTAAGGACCAAAATTGCGAACAAATACATTCCGTTGCAAAATTGCGACGGAATTAAATTTCATCGCGAATCTTGGCACAAAGATAAATAAAGCCAGTGAAATATTGGCGGTAAAATATTCACGATCGAATTTACAACGGAACTAATTTTCGTCGCCCATTTTGCGACGGAAAAGGCAACCGATATTCGTTCCATCGCGAAATCACGACGAAAATTGCGACCGACTTGTTTCCGTTATTAAATGAATTATGTTTTGACATATGGACTTAATATTGCGACGGAAATTGCGACCGTCTGAATTCCGTCGCAATATTTTTGTTAAATTTTAGTTTTTCTTTTAACTTAAACAGTGGCTTTTTTAATATGAAATTAAAATTAAATTAAAATAAAACATTATTACATTTGACGCTGAACTGATCCAAACTAAATAGTAACCCTATCTCTTAAAACACTCCAAACCAATTAGTTTACGGTGAACTCCTCGACGCAGCCATCACTATGCATCAGAGCACCACCATCCCAGCTGCCGACGACGTCCGCTAACGAGGGCTTTGCCTCCCATGCGATAGACGCTGACGAGGGCTCTGCCGCCCAACGAAGTTGCTGCCAACGACAAAGACGACAAAGTTGCTATTCCCGCCCCTGCTGATGTATCCGACGGAGCTGCTGTTAACGAGGGCTCCGCATCCACTCTTCACGCTGTAATCGTCTCTGCCTCCCCCTACTGACGAATCTGACACCTTCGCCCTCCGCTGCAACAATGCCGGTAGGTGTTTCTTTATGCTATTTTATTCTTCTCGTTTTCATTTATTCAGAATAAAGCCTAATGTTATACCTTTAATTATTTAGGATTATTGAGCTTTTATTTTGTAGCGCAATACTTGTTATTTGTACTATGTATCCTCTATGTTAATTTTCATGTCAATTCAAAGGAAATACACTGAAAACTTGGAAATTTTTACCTGCATTTTGTGTGTTTGCAGTAAATTTTATTTGAGGTTTTATGGTGAATGCAGTGGTTGAAAGGTTTTTTTAATAATGAATAATTGATGAGGGGAGTTCGAGTGCAATGTGATAAGAGCATCCGAATTAAAGTCCTTCCAAAATATGTTAAGTTTTGCTTCTTGCTGAACCATGAGATCAATCTTCCCCCTAGGAACTAGCATGTCCATGAGGTACTTTTTCGATTGATTTTACATCTTGCAAAATCTGTATCTGAATAGCCTGTTAGTGTAAAATCACATTTTTTGGGATACCATAATCCCACATTTATCGTTCCTTTTAGGTAACGGAAGATCTTCTTTGTTGCGATCAGATGACTTTCTTTTGGCTTTGATTGAATTCTCGCGCATACGCCAACTGAGTAAGATATATCTAGTCTACTTGCAGTTATGTATAATAATGATGCAATCATTCCTCGATACATCGTTTGATCCACGTCTTTTCCTTCGTGGTCTTTATACAACCATGTTGACGTGCTCATGGGAATTTAACAGATAATTTTCCGTCTATGCCAAACTTCTTGATAAGATCTCTTGTATACTTGGCTTGATTTATAAAAATTCCTTCTTTGAGCTGTCAGAATTGAAGTTCCAAAAAGTAGTTCAACTCACTCATCATACTCATTTTGAACCTGTTCTGCATGAGCTTTGAAAAGTTTTCACACAAGGATTTATCAGTGCTTCCAAAGATAATATCATCAACATAAATTTGTACTAATAAAATGTGAGCATTTTCTTGAATTCTAAAGAGGGTTTTATTGACTAGGCCCTTGATGAATCCACAACTAATTAGGAACATTGATAAGGTGTCGTACCAAGCTCGCGGAGCCTGTTTTAACCCATACAACGCCTTCTTTAGTTTGTAGACTTGATCATCAGCGCCTTTTACCTCAAATCCGGGTGGTTGCTCAACATAGACTTCTTCTTCAAGTAACCCATTTAAGAATGCCCTTTTTACGTCCATTTGGTATACGGTGAATTTTTTGTGGGATGCATATGCTAGGAATATTTTGATTTCTTCAAGTCGTGCAACGGGGGCAAATGTCTCATCAAAATCTAGGTCTTCTTCTTGCGAGTACCCCTTTGCGAATTAATCGAAAGCTCGATGTAGCTCAACAGGAATTTTTAGCAAACTCTCTCAGGGCTAATATCGGCCCTTCGACACGCATTCGGTTATGCAAGGAGGTGGTAGCTAGGCTCGTTCGCTAATGTGGGTGCAACAAATGTTAAATTAATATGCTTCAGTATAGAACAGATATAACAGATACTACCTTGTAATAGAGTCAAAAAAAAAAATCACAAGTATGGACTAGTTTTAACGCTTCAGTGGAGTTTTTTTATCAAATTAATGAATACAAATGCACAATCTAGTAGTTCGTAAACCCAAAGCCACTATACCTAGGTTATCCTTAATCGACTCAAAGTCCTCAAACCATAAAAGTTACTCTATAATAGACAATTATTTTAAGAGTAAAAATATCCAAAATGGTCCGTCGATTATGTCATAATTCACAAATTAGTCATCGATTATCAATTTTACCAAGTAAGTCTTAACTATTCAATTCTTACTCAATAATTCACAAATCAAGCATTTGTTGAGAATCTCATTGAATAAGAATTGAATAGTTGAAGATTTTAGGGAAAATTGTAATTTATGCCCCTCCATAATATGTCAATTATCAATGTCACCCTTGAATTATTAGGGGTGTAAATGTTGCACCTCAATTTTCAAAACAGTACATATATTGTCCCTCTATAGTGTAAATGTTGCCCCTCAATTTTTAAAATGGTACATATATTGCCCCTCTCATACGGTACGGGAGGGGCAATATATGTACCGTTTTGAAAATTGAGAGACAACATTTACACCACTAAAAATTCAGGGGTGACATTGATAATTGACATATTATGGAGGGACATAAATTACAATTTTTCCAAGATTTATTGAATAAAAATTGAATAGTTGAGGACCTTATTAGTTAAGGATTAAATAGTTCAGAACTTAATTAATATACATTTATTAATATTAATATTAATATTTTTATATTACTTTTAATTTGAATTTAAAATTTTTAAATTTTGGTAGGTCCATGTCATTGCCTGCAGCGCGACACTTGTTAGCTCACCGCAGGATGTACATACATGCCCTAACAAGCGAATCTCGGTGATTGTGCGTTAGTTCAACTGTAAGTCCGTGAGGTATCCACAATCGGGGTGATTTATTTTCCTTATCTAAGCCTTACAGACACTCGGGCATTGTTCGACAATGTGCCTCAGAGAAGTATAATGCCCGACAATATGCCCTCATTTCTGCATATTCTTCTAGCTAGTCCCCACCTCTGCGTTTTGTTGACATCTGACCTATAACAACAACAAATTAAAGTTATTTGAGATAGGACGTCGTTTCTTGGATTCGCACTGGTCTTTTCTGTAATAGCATTCCCCAGCAAAACAACACCAACATTGTTGACCATGATCGCAAAGATTTTAACTACAATGATCACCAACATTTATTTTTTTACTTATTGATATCCGACCTACAACAAAAATTATATGTTTAAGACAACAATTTAGATTTCAATGGAAGAGAGAAGATGAAAATGAGCCGACGCGAAGATATAAAATATAACATGAATTTTAGCAATATGATCTTAATATTAAGTTAAATAAATAGTTAAAAAAATTATGTAAACCTCTAAAGCTAGTCAGGTCGTTCCAATAAAATTTGGGGCCCTGTGCAATATCTTAATTTGACTATTTTTTCAAGTAATTTCTGTATATAAATAATAATTATTCAAAAAGTTGTATCAAAATATAAATATTGAATAAAAAATACATCTAAAATTTCATTTAATTACATGTGAAGAGAATTGAAGAACTCGAGAGTTTGTGTGATCAAGAAGAATTGAAGAATTAGTTGAGCTATGGTCTGTGATCTAATGAATTGTCGAATTGCATTAGGGTACTGGTACATATTTTTCAGGGTTGTAAATTGCCGAATTGGCAATGTCTTTTTAGTCTAAACGTGTTAATTGAGAATTTGCTAATTGAGATTTGGGATTAGGAGATATAATTGTCAAATTGCGGAATTTGCAATGTCCTTATAGTCTGTTAATATATATATATATATATATATATATATATATATATATATATAATAAGGCTCATATGCGGCAGTGGCTTTAGGTGCGGCGGTGCGGTCATATCAGCGTCGTCCATTCTGCTTAATCTATCGGCAGCGGCTAATTTCTGAAGATTTAAAGATTTAAGCGCGTCCTGGTAAGTGGGGGTGTTATGGTAATTGTAGTGGTTATTTATATCGGTCGCTTGTCAGTATACACCAACAGTGTTAACAAAAGACACCAATAGTGTTAGGAAAAAGCAACACAATGAAATGCACAAATACACCAAAAAACACAGAACACACCCTAAAAATACACCATATAACTCACCACCCCAATGGTGTATTCTGAACACTGTGTGATGCTTTTAGTCATACTTAGTGGTGCGTTCTGGTGATGCGTATCGAATTTGTGCATGTTTTTTTGGTGTGCATTTTCTAACATGGATGGTGTATATATTTGTATAACTATTAGTGCGGTCGCACTGACCGCTCGGGAAGGCACCAACACGAATTCTCAAATACACCACAGTAAGGTTAATAATGCACCAATAATGAACATAAAACACACAACACTATGATTTGATATATTCTGGTGCCCAATGACGAATTTAACCTTACAGTTCGCGTACTGTGAGAACGCGCGCGAAAATATCGAAAAAGCCTTGATGAATGTGATTCGTTGGATTTATCTAATCTAATGGCCTACAATTAACCGCACTGCCACACCTAAGTGCACTGCCGCACTTGAACCTTCCTATATATACATACATATATATATATATATATATATATATATATATATATATATATATAGGGATGCACTCAGGTGCGAATAAGTGCGCAGGAAGGAATATGCGAACGAATCAGTGCGCGACACGTGTCCAGATCTAATAACTTAAAAAAACGCGGTGGCATTTTCGTAAATAATTGAAAATCGAAGTTCAAGTAAAATCACTTACAACTGCACCTACTTTCACCTATAAATGCATCTAACTTTGTCTTGTTAGCATTCACTTCCCGCAAACATTCATGCACCTGGGTGTGTTTATAACTATAGGTGCAACTATTTATAACTATAGGTGCAACTATTTATAACTATAGGTGCACCTACTTTCACCTATAAGTGCATGTAATTTTGTCTTGTTAACATTCATTGATCTAAGTTCAGCAGGTAGTAATACCCCTGAAAACCACCCGCAAATATTCATGCACGTAGGTGCAACTACTTAGAACTATTGGTGCAACTACATAGAACTATAGGTTCAACTACTTATAACTATATGTGCACTTTGTATTGATGCTCAGTGTAAATCACTTCGATGCACTTGTAATACATATCTTTACTTGCACTTATAATACATTTTACTTTTATTTCGATGTTCAATTATTTACGAAAATGCCACCGCGCTTTTTTTAAAAAATCAGTGTTTCTCGTCCATTATATCTGGACACGTGGATGAACAGAGTCCATTCCTATTTCGCTCCTGGGCGAAGCATTCGCACCTGAGTGCAATTCTATATATATATATATATATATATATATATATATATATATATATATATATATATGAGAACATTTGCTTAGGTGAGAACAAATCGTGTGCATCCATCTGATATTTTTTAATGGTCTAAATTAGATTAAGTGTGTGCGAACACGAATACAGCATATAACTCACCACCCCTAATAGTGTATTTCCAAACACTGTATGGTGCTTTTACTCACACAGAATGGTGTGTTTTTGGTGATGCATACCTAATTTGTGTGTGTTTTTGTGGTGCATTTCCTAATGTTGATGGTGTATATTTGCTTTACTATCGGTGACGCCGCATCGCCGCACGGGAAGACCCTGTCGCACACTATATATATATATATATATATATATATAATATATATATATATATATATATATATATATATATATATATATACATACATATATACATACATACACACACTTTTTTTGTATTTTTATAAAGTAATTGCCAATTAGACTCAATTTCACCTTATCATATAGCCTGAAATTCTGTATACTATATATACATATAATTTTATTTTTTTTAAATATGGGACCTCCACAAATTGGAGGTCCTGCGCGATCGCTCATGTTAGACATGCTTAGGACCGACCTTGAAGCTAGTTTATGAAGAAAACAGACATAACTTAAATGAGTGATATAAAATTTGTAGTTTATTATTATTTTTTTAAAATAAAAATTTAGAGATATGAATCGTACCAGACTTTTTTTTTTAATTTTTTTTTTTCGAACTAGCCCGACCCAGTGTAAAAAAGAAATATACCAATAGAGGACAAGACCAAGTGTAGCTACTCGTTTAACACCCGGCAAATTTTACTGTAGATCATATACCAGTGTGAACGGTTAATTATGTATCATTCTAATTAAATTTTAATTAGTTTTATTTAACAATATTATTATATTTTTAGTTTCATTTTCTATTCATACTAGTTTCATTAAAGCAATATAATACAAAAATATTATTTTAATTTTACTACGGTTTCATTTAACAATATTACAATATACATTATTAAGCAATACAAAAGTATTATTTTAATTTTACTACGGTTTCATTTAACAGTATTACAATATATATATTATTACATGAGCTCTATTTTTTGTTTCATTTACGACTGCACACACTAGTTTAATTATAATAAGAGAAAATTTCAATTTTGGTCCACTGACTATTGGGGTTGCTTTAATTGCAACACTTGACTTTCAAAAATGTTAATTTAGTACCTTGACTATGCAATTTCTATCAATTTTGGTCACTCCGGCCGAATTGCCGGCCAAATCTCACCGGAAAAATTTAATAGGGCAAATAATGAGGGTATTTTAGTCTTTTTACTCATGTTCTTTCTTCTCCGATGAACTTCCCTCCATTTCCGGTGATATTCCTTCTCCGATAAGATTCTCCGATGGTGTTATAGAAACCCATTTCTGGCTCTTCCTTGACCACCGCAGTGGGCGTCTCATCCACCGCTGACAACCACCCGGATTCACCGAAGCATCCACCGGAGCATCAAAGTCGTCGAGCAACTGCCGCCGAATAGATTCAAGAAGAGCAAATCAGACATAACTTTAGCATAAAAAGCAGTGAAACGAAGAAGAGGCAAAACAGAGACCGTTGAGCTGAACGTACAGCCGTAAAAAAATATTGAGGGCTTTTGTGAATGATAAAATAAAGACTTCTCAGCATTGAAACAAATTAACATGGATATTGTAAGGCGGTGAAGGCGGTGAAAGAAATGGGGGTGACGGTGATGGCGGAACCGGGAAGGTACTTCGCGGAGAAGTCGTTCACGCTCGTCGGAAATGGAGTTGCTCCCCGGGGAAGAAAGGAAAAAAGTAAAATGACCAAAAAACCCTCATTATTTGACCTATTAAAATTTTTTGGTGAGATTTGGCCGGCAATTTGGCCGGGGTGACCAAAATTGATAGAAATTGCATAGTCAATGTACTAAATTAACATTTTTGAAAGTCAAGTGTTGCAATTAAAACAACCCCAATAGTCAGTGGACCAAAATTGAAATTTTCTCTTATAATAATGTTGAAGTATTATTCTAATTACACTTCAGGTTCATTTGACAATATATGTTATTGTAAAACTTTGGATTTTAGTTTCACTTTCTACACACAAGTTTCATTATAACAACACTAAAGTATCATTTTAATTATGCTATAGTTTCATTTGACACTTTACGTTATTGAATGAGCTCTGTTTTTAGTTTCATTTTTCAGACACACTAGTTTCATTATAACAATACTAAAATGTTATTTTAATTCTACTACAATTTCATTTGACGATTATGATCCACACAGTAGCACAATGTTGTGTGGACATTGCTCCATTGTATAACAAGGGTGTTGCTATTTGCACCACCCTTGTCAAAAGTGGGTATAAAGTATTTTCGAATTGTAAAAAGTTGAAAATTTTCAATAATTACATAGGTGGTGTAAATAGCCAAATGGGAATTCATATTACTATTTGCACAACCTTGGTCAAATGTAATTTACGAGGTATAATTAAAAAATTTTTAATTAAAATTTTAATTAAAAGAAAATTGCACTTTTCCCTTGAGTTATATGATTATAATACTTTTTCCCCCTTAATTATTCATGTATCCACATTTGTCCCTTCAATTATATTAAAATTAACAAGTTTTCCACATTTTATGTTTGATGGACATTTTTACCCTTAAAATTAAATATTTCATTTATTTTTTCTTCCCCAACAAATTATTGTTTATATGTACGGATGATTATGGTTCGGTTCGAACAATTTTTTATTTTATTGTCAATTCAAAATTTATTTATTTATTATTATAAATTCTATTTCATATTTTTAAAATAATATAAATTCAATAATTATTTTATTTTATTTTTCGGTTCTGAATCGTAAGTATAAGAAAATAAAGTTGTATTGTGCCGTCGCAATTAGTTATATTTGTTCTTTTGTATTTTTCAAGTATTTTTAACCCTAAGAATCTAAGCTCCACCACGCACCAAGTTTCAAACCTATTTTAAAGCAGTTAGAAATAAGTGATTATTTAAGGTCTTTTAGGTTGGTTTTCTATTTCCATGCTAGCCTCTATGTATATATATCTCTGTGGTTTGCCATGTATAAAAACACACAAGAATTATTGTTTCCTAATCTGGTAGCAGAAGTTTCACTCGATCCTAAGGCTGATGATCAGAACCCTTCCTTTCCACCTCCCACCACTAACTTCGCCGGTGGCTCAACCGCTGCCATTACCGTCCGAAACAACGACCGCCCAACATACTCCACCAATCACATCACTATGTATCCATCAAACTCTCCTCCTCAAACTACCTTTTCTGGAGAGCTCAATTGGTCCCGTAATATGACCATTTATTTGAAATGGTAATTGAAAAGTCTATCATATTACATGATAGTTGGTTTAATCATATTCATATTATATATAATAATCATATAAAAACCAATTGCTGTTAAGTCAAAGTAATTATAGATTACTAGTATATATGTCCTCTAATGAAGGTGTGCATTCATCAAAAAGAGAGAAATCAAATATAATCTCAGATATAAAATCACACTCCAAAATGTCATTGGAACGTAATGGATTGTCAACTTCAATATGACTGCGAAAGCCTAAGAAATCAATATGTTTTCCCCTTTTTAATTGGAATGAAGTTCGGAAGAGTAATATATAACATGTGTGATTGCAAATTAAAACAAATTCCCTTTGGCGTTGCTTACGATTCAGAATCGAAAAAATAAAATAAAATAAAATAATTATTAAATTTATATTATTTTAAAAATAATAAGAAATAAAATTTAGAAAAAATAAATAAATTTTGAACTGGTAATAAAAAAAAAATTGTTTGAATTGAACCGTGATAATTCGTACATATAAACAATAATTTGTTAGAGAAGAAAAAATAAATGAAATATTTAGTTTTAAGGGTAAAAATGTCTATCAAACATAAAAGGAGAAAAATCTGCCACTTTTAATATAACTGAGGAGGCAAATGTGGATACATGGATAACTGGGAGGGAAAAAGTTCTATAAGCATATAATTAAGGGGAAAAGTGTCATTTATAACTAAGGAGAAAAGTTCTGTTAAAAAAATAAATGTTTAACTAAAATTAATGAAGGTGATGCAAATAGCAATTTTCTATTTACACCACCTATAAAGCTATCACACATATTAAATAGATGGTGTAAATAGCAATTAGGGTGGTGCAAATAGAATTCATCTATAACAATTGTTGACACCCTTAGGTAATTGAATACAATTTGAAGACGAATGACTCGTATAAATTTTAACATGTAGTGAATAAATGCCAAAAAATTTGGACCATTAGTGCCGCAATTTCATTCTTTAATCTTTACTAGTATTTGTCCCCCGTGCGGTGCATGGCAATATGTATAAAATAATATAATAACAAAATAGGGTAGCTAAAAATTAGTAATTTATTAGACATTATTGAAATAGATTACATATATTGCAATATGAAATATTATTAAGAAATAATAGTGTTATATATATATATATATATATATATATATATATATATATATATATATATATATATACATACACACAAAGCACCCAATAATAAAGATGGGAAATAATGAATAGATAAGGTAAAATAAAATATTATTAAAAACTTCTTTGTATACAGTATTATTTGTGAAAGTACAATCTTGATCTGTTTCATCACAAATTAATATATTTAATCCATTGAGATTTGTTACTCTGGGTGTAGTGACATACAACTGAACATGTCTAAAATAATATACTAATAAAAATAAAGTGTTTTTTAACAATAAAAAACATAATATTATTGAAAGAAAGACTAAATTACAAATTATTTTAGAAATTTAGTAAATAAAATAAAAATAAAGTTATATTTTCAAACTAATTCCATTACGTAAATGACTTTACAGATCTACATATTTTTTAGGGTTTCTACAGGATTATTTGTCATTTTAAAGTCAGATAATTATATTTTACAAAAAAAGGATTTAATTTGAAAAAATTAACCCTTTAATAATCGTAAGAAATATGTTAAACACAAAATATGTAAACCTTTTATTTGAAAAAATAGACCATTTAAAAGTCTAATATTTATGTTTTCCCAAATAAATAATGATTTAATTTTTCCCTTTTTCATGAGAAAAAAAATGGTTAACTCTTTTATATTTGAAAATATAATGATATAATTTTAAAAAATTGAACCTTTAATTGATGGAATATTCCTTTTAATTTTCGTAATAAATCTATTAAACATACAAATTCGTAACTTTTTATTTTAAAAAAATAGATCATTTAAAAAAATATTATATTTAAACAAAGATTTTTCCTTTTTTTTTTCATAAGAGAAAAAATTGTTAACTCTTTTATATTTGAGAATATTAGTAATTTTACCGTTAAATATGTATATTTCGCAACAAAAAAATAAAAATTATATATTTTCCTTTTCGGTCAGTAAAAGTGTAAGTTCAAAAATATTTGTTTACCCTTTTATTTAGAAGTTTTTTTTTTTTTTTTTTTTTTTTGAATGCTACTAACTCTATTACATAATTAAATTTAATCTTCTTTAAATATTTCATTATCTAAAAACAAACAAACAAATAAATAAATATTATACGTCCAAAGTATACTATATAATTAATTTTCATTATATAATTACTAAATAGATTACTAATTAAATAACAATATATTTATACAGATAAAAAAAAAAAAAAGAAGAATACTTACAAATCCAATTAAATGTGTACCGTATACATTAGACGTATATGTATTTATCTAATGTATATCATCTATCTAATATAGGTAAAAGTTCAGGTGTAAATTTCTAGTAACGTGTGTACGTGTGCACTCCTATTGACCGTGCGTTTGGGCTGATCTATGGGTGCAAATTAGAGTGCACACGCACTCAGTGTACCCTACCACATTCACCATTTATTTGTGGCGCATTGTGTGGGGGAGCCAATTTGTAATTTGGCTGGGGTTAGGGGGGGCGGGTGTTGTATGTTTCGTTTCCGTTAGCGGTACACTCAGAATAGCTCTGTGGAGGCGTCGTATCGCGAGGTGAGTGGTGAGATACGCAAATGACTCGGTCTAGTGGCAGCCGCCGTTCTAGGAGGGGTAGGTCTCGTCATTCGTTCTCGCCGACGACTCCGCCCGTCGGCTTCGTTGCACAGGGTCGCAGAGGCGTCCCGGGCGTTCAGACGCCGGTCCGTGCGTCAGTCTCCTACGGCACCTGATCGCATCAGTTTCGTACGGGCTGTCCCCGGGATAGCGTCTAGAGTGTCTGCACGGAGACGGATCGCGCACCGGTGGGGCATGCGAGGTTTGTGCATCTTCCTATGGGTTCTATGTTTTTCTACCTACAATTTCTATGTATTGGGGGTTTACGGGGTTAGGGGGCAGTGGCAGTGGCGTTTTTTGGGGGTTGTGGGGTGATTGGAATTTGTTTTTGGGTCATTCTTCCTGGTTTATTGATTCTTCAAACTCTAATTAGAATCAATTTGAATGTGTGTAAGTTATGGCTTAGTGACTGAATTTTTTTTGGGTCATTCTTCCGGGTTTATTGATTCTTCAAACTCTAATTAGAATCAATTAGAAGGTGTGTCAGTTATTGCTTAGTGATTGGAATTTGTATGCTAGGTTTTTGCTGATGTATCTACTTGTGAATGCCGCATAGCTTTAGTGGACTTCCTGTATCTCTGGATTAATATGGAATTTTGGGGGTCAAAATAGATTATAAATCCATTGAATGACAGTTCATTTTAGTTTGATGCCTAGGAGTAGCCTTATATAGAAGGATGCATTCTATCAACTGGCAAAGTACTAAATTTGCCAGTGATAGAAATCTTAGTTCAATTGATTTATCAAATGCTATTTGTATACAAATTCATATCATGTATAGTTACACTTGTGAATTCCGTATAGCTTTAGTGGATTTCCTGTATCTCTCGATTAATATGGAATTTTGGGGTCAAAATAGATTATAAATCCATTGAATGGCGGTTCATTTTAGGGTTTTCACAGTTAAATTGAATGAATAATTAAGTACTGAAGTTGTGGGATAGAGAGTTTGATGCCTAGTTATAGCCTTATGTAGAAGGATGCATTCTATCAACTGGCAAAGTACTAAATTTGCCAATGATAGGAATCTTAGTCCAATTAATTTATCAAATGCTATTTGTATACAAATTCACATCATGTGTAGTTACACCAGGAATAAGCAGTTCATAGAAATAAAACAAGGTGAAAACATTATGATCAAGACATGAAAGGTCCTAAATTATAGCATTTAAATGGCAATGCATTCATCGCAATAAAAAAATGCTCAGGGCTATTAATTTATTAAATTTTGTCAAATGCTATTCTCAGAGACTTTTCACTTGTGGTTACATTTAAATAAAAAATAAAAAAACAGCTTACATGCAGAACGTTGGGTTCTCTAAATTCAAGGATTTGTGATCCGTTAATTTGTTAGTAAAATGCAAAGAAAGACATAGGTTATCTAGAGCACTCGCTACATGGTGCAATGTCGTAAACTCTGCAAGTGTTGTCACTTCTCTGTACAGTTATTGCTTTATTAGAATTGCTCGTAGCTACATTAGGTTGCCGTATTAAATTTCACACAGGGCCAGACCGGAACTATTTCAGAGTGAATTTTGATGGAATTGGTGATGATGACTGGCTTTGGGTGTTAAGATGGTGAAAGGAGTGTACAGTTCGGCAGTAGTAGAGCAAGTTTCTGGTTCTTTTTCCTCTTGTCTTTCTTTTGGGAATTTAATTCCAAGCATTTTTGTTCCGAATCTGAGAGTAGTGTTGCTTAGTTAGATTACATTGCTTAATGATTATTTAATTAGAGTTATTTTCGTGTTCGGCTTTATTGCCTACTGCAAAACTAAAGTTGGTTGCTAGTAATTAACATTATATTTTCCTTAAATACAGAGCTTGTTAACCTCTTTAATGCTTAAGTACAAAGCTTAATTACATTGCATATTTAATTTCAAAGCTTAATTGCATTGCTTAATTATAGTGTTAAATGACGAGTTCTAGTTTATTTGCTTTATCATAATTCATTATTAAATTGTTTAGTTTTTCCTTCTCTTTAATTTGTAGTTCTCTTTGCATTAGTTTGTCAAATTCCGAATTGTGAGTACTATTTTTAATACTGCATTTCCCAATTCTTAGCCGGTGCGGGTATTAACAGGTTCGGCCAGCTTAGCAGGTGCGGGTATTAACAGGTTCGAACATGTGCGGTACATCGATTTTGCATGCTGGTTCTAACTTCCAGGATGCATCGATGTGCATTCATATTCGCACGGTATTGTGATTCATGCAATTTTATTTTAACTCTGTTCGAAACAGTCAACAAAAAAATATGTAATACCTTAATCCAGCAATGCACAAATAAACACAATTAGGAATGCACAACTACACTCAAGGATGCACAAATGCACTATTCACTAGACCCCACAAACAAATACCATAAGGAATGCAGGAATGCACCACTGATTTTATAGAGTTTTAGCACCCAACAATGCACAAACAAACACAATTAGGAATGCACAACTGCACTCAAGGATGCACAAATACACCATTCACTAGTTCCCACAAACAAATACCATAAGGAATACAGAAATGCACAGCTGATTTTATAGAGTTTTAGCACCCAGCAATGCACAACTACCATAAGGAATACAGAAATGCACCACTGATTTTATAGAGTTTTAGCACCCAACAATGCACAAACAAACACAATTAGGAATGCACAAATACCATAAGGAATACAGAAATGCACCACTGATTTTATAGAGTTTTAGCACCCAACAATGCACAAACAAACACAATTAGGAATGCACAAATACCATAAGGAATACAGAAATGCGCCGCCGATTTTATAGAGTTTTAGCACCTAGCAATGCACAATCAAACACAATTAGGAATGCACAACTACCATAAGGAATAGAGAAATGCACCACTGATTTTATAGAGTTTTAGCACCCAGCAATGCACAAATAAACACAATTAGGAATGCACAAATACCATAAGGAATACAGAAATGCACCACTGATTTTATAGAGTTTAAGCACGTCAGTGTTATATAGCCACTAACTCTTATATGTGGCAGATTGGGACGGTGGTGAGCATCTCAGCCAGTTGGGATGAGTGGGTATCATGGTTTCGACGCCGTCTTGACGCAGAATTCCAGACCACTAACCACGTGGGGACAGCCACGTTGGACATGGTAAGCCATCAAACGTGTTCAAATTAGGGCATCTAATTGGTAACGCAAAACAACGAGCGTAGTCTAACACCGCTAACTTGTGTCGTGCAGTATTTCTTCTCCATATTCCACAAGGCACAGTTTTACGTGATGTGTATCAGTTTCAAGCATGCCGCATTTGTCATCATAGACAGCTCGTCCACGGCAAACATGGGTACAGTGATGTATGGTACAACACCGGAGGAATTGGTAAACATCACGCACGCTCAACACTGCATGTTATTGTTTAAGTATACTCATGCCCCTTTTGAACTAATGATTGATTGCAGAGGGACCTACTGGCCGCGTATTTAGACAGCAAACAGCACATTGTCAGGGCTCTACGGTTGAGGAACATGCAGCCCGAGAGGATGCAGTTGGCGTGGTCTGACACCCCCACCAACGGTGACTCCGGAGTCTACGCAATGAGACACATGGAAGCTTTTGTTGGACAGGATCCCAGATGTTGGCAGTGCGGTCTGGGGACAGGAGGTCCCGGGGAGATTGAAAATATGCGAAAGAGGTTTCTGCACAACATCTTGCTTAGCACGGTGAATGGCAACATGCACAATATTCGCACACGAGCAGGGGAGTATGACGGCATAGGACCGAACAACTACTGACAGGAGCAGTTAAGTAAATGTTGGATGTGAGTTAGAAAAATGGATAATCTAAATAGCGTAGCAGTAGTCGAGGGGTTGGATGTTAGTTTTAGTGGTGAAGGTTGTGGGCTTACTAATGTACCAGTGCATTAGCGGGGACAATATGATTTCCGTTGTTTACCACTGTGTAGTTTATTGTATGGCCGGAGCCAAATGCAATAGTTTTCAAACAATGCAACTGTCCTACCCCCAATAAATTAAAATCTATTGAACTGATGTAGGGTCCCGGCTTTTTGGTGCAACAATGTGCATAACAACATGACATAAAGAAATGAACACAGCATAACTCACTATTAACCAACAGTAACTTTATATGTTCTATAAAGGATGTCATGCTAAATGAGTAGCAAACTGACATATTCATTGCTAGTATCACTACGAACGGCATTGTCATGTCATTTGGAATTGGTAATTATGTGAATGTCATTTGGAATTGGTAATTATGTGGTATCCCTGGACGGACCCATTGCAATGCATAGTATGCAAAACATATCTCTTTCTAGTATCGCTACGAACGACAATGTCGTGTCGCTTGAAATTGGTAATGATGTGGTATCGCTCCGCAAATATAAAGCACAAACCCATTGTAATGCACAATATGCAGCACAGCTCAAATGAATTAATATAAGGGACCTAAATTCTAATGGCTTTATTCATAATCAGAAATGGGTGATATAAATGTACGATTAATAGATGATTCAAATGAAATAGTATAATGGACCAAAACTCTAATGGTTTTATTCATAACTAGAAAAACTACAATGTCGGTACTGATAACCAGTGATGATTCAAATGAATTAATACAATGGACCAAAACTCTAATGGCTTTATTCATAACCAGAAATGGGTGGTAATAATATATAATTAATAGAATGGACCAAAACTACAATGTCTTTACAAATAACAGAAATGACGGACAAAAAAATATAATTGATGGAATGGACCAAACGGGTGCACTAATCACTTCAACGGGTATCTGCGAGCATTATGATGCGCGTACACGCTACACACCCCGCACTTTCTGCAGGCCTTGCCACTTCGCTCAATGGCTAACTCTCATTGGCTTTTAATTCGCTTTCCGGTCCCTTTCTTTTTTGCTTGCACTGGCGGTTTAATGGTAATGGATGTAGGAGGATGCACACCACACAAAGCTGCAATGGCAACACCATTCCCTTTTGGAGCGTGATACAAATCCGAGCATTACATTTAACCGGTTGGACACCCGTTTCCTACGTTGAGTGCTCTGACCACCACTGCCACCCTCTACAGGGTTTATCTTGTTCCCACCACCGCCCTTTACACCTTCCCGGCTACATAATAAGTAGCGCGTGGTGACTTTGCCATCACGACCTCGCTTTAGTGTGCCGTGCCTCACAGAGCAGCCACATATTCTTGCATAGTTGATGTAAAAATGTACGCCTTCTGCTAGTGTTTTGAAGCGGTGCCCGACAGCCGGTGTAATTGAGGTATCCACAATAGGCCACCAATATTTGACTGGTACAGTGATATACCCACCTGTGTCCACACTCTTCCGCTCCCTGCCATATGTAGTAGGAGCATGTACAACATCATGACGGGCAAAAATCTAAAACTAATTTGCACTCATTCGCACTGCCCAAGATTAATTTCATGGTATTCTCAACGATATATTGCACTGCTTGTATTAATTTTATCACAATTTAAACTGAAATTAAGTTGCAACCAGGGCCGGATTTTAGGCTGTGCAAGCTGGGCTACCGCACAGGGCCCCCAATTTTAGAGGGGCCCCAAATTTTAGAGGTTCAATATTTAATTTTTACCTAGCTAGTTTAGAAATAAAATCTTAAAAGTTTTCAATTGAACTTAAAAGGTTCCATGAAGAGATGGTAAGAAGGTGTATTTATTGTATTTTAACTTGGAGGGTCAAATGTTCGAAACTTGCATGTATTGGTTTTAAAAATTGTGATTTTGGTAGGGCCACATTTATTTAGCAGAACAGGGCCACAAAAACTTAAAATACGGCCCTGGTTGCAACTATATACATAAAACCAAACTTCAAATACAAAATAAAAGAAAAATGTGAGTGTAAGATTTAGGTTCCAGGAATGCTAAGCACAGTAATTTTAATATAAGAAAAATGTAAGCACAGTAATTTTAATTTAAGAAAAATGTAAGCACAGTAATTCTAAGGGTATATCACATTATCACCCTCCTGCTCCACAACATGTAGACGCAGAATTGCAGCCAGGCGCAATGAATTCGGGCGATCAGGATGAGCAGGGAGGAAAAAAAAAAAAAAACAAAACAAACCCCATTAGGAAGCGGACCTGCTGTCTCTCCCATGCGATCACAACGGGGTGGTTACAGCGGCGTCACTCCGGGCTCGCGGCAACACCGGCGGCTGGATACGGTGGTCGCAGGTTCGTTCCTACTCATCGCGTCGCCCAGTCTATCAGGGCTGCAAATCGCCACCGCAAACAAAAACAAAAAAAAAAAAACAAAAACAAAAATAAAAACAAAACAAAGAAATGAAAAAAACAAAACACAAAAAAAATGCACGGATAGAATTCAAAATATGCACACCTATATGATGGTGCACGGGAACTATACTACCCCCTATTTTCCACCATCAGATCGCCCGAATCAGTGCACCACATCAGTCCACTCATTCACATTTTAGTTGCGGTGTGCACCAGAAAAGCACCCAATATATATATATATGCTTAAAGTATCACTAGCTAGCTTCAAGAATATCTAACAGGCCGGAATTCTATATCTATCTTTATTGTTTACGGATTGTTTTTTCACTGTATAATGAGAGAGACTGAAAACCTCCACCTATTTTGAGTATACTATTGGTGGGCCAAAATCGTATTTTAGTCCATGCCCAAGGAAGCCAATAAGAGTAAAAAAAGTTGAAAATCATTTTCACAAAACTGATTTTCTTTAATTACTCTTTTTGTTTTAATCACTACCCCAATTTGTTGTTATAGCCCATTTATGCAAAACAATTTTTCTCCATTACCATGGCTCCCTTCAAACATTCACACCATATTAATTACGTTAAGACTATAAGTTGATAAAACGAGAATTAACAAAAAAATGTCTTGTTTTAAGCACTTGTTCAACTTTTAATAAAACAAAAGTAAGAGATGGTATGTCTTATTTTCACAACGCATAAACCTTGCCAAAACTTTATACCTTTGTGCTTTATGTAATTTTGGTAAGACTATTAACTATTATATTTAATATAGCATAGTAGTTTGTGATAGCCTTTTTTTTTTTTTTTTTTTTTTTTGTATATCGGAGAAAACCTCAGGCAGGTACTAACTAAGCCAAATCGTGAGACCACACACATCAGCCCATATAAAATATTTTAAGCAATCCGGTGGATGTTATATAATTCTCGTGCCCTGGTTTTTAACTCGTCACACCTTGTCCATATCATCTACACGCTTATTTCTCTACCTTAAAACACGAGATATTTTTGTGAGCAACTATTTATAGTCTGTCATTAAAGGGGATAAGGCGTGATCGATTGTCGTATTCCACCCTTTATAAGACCTCACAATTCAATAACAAAATTGTTAGTGGTGCGGGGTATTGACCCGTGTACTGATATGTATACTGCATGTATGTAATGTGTATGTAAACTGCATGTACAACATAGAGAGTAGACAAGAGAAAGTAGTTAAAATGGCTCTCTTATTCATTGATGTTCTTGTAATCTTCTAGAGAGGAGAGTGAGAGAGTGGAGGAGAGGGGAATGAACCCCTAAACTAGTGGGTCAATAGCCCTTATATAAGCCCAAATAGGGATGTCAATTTCAATCCGCCCTGTGGCTATATATCCACCCGAATCCACCCCGCATGGATCGGGTTTTTTTGGGTGATGGTGGGTGGTGGGTCTTAAAAAAAGTAAACCCGCGGTGGGTCGGGTTGGACTCGGGTTCTATGTACAAAACTCCAATAGAACCCCACCCGACCCACCATGTGTGTGTATATATATAATAGTAAAATAAGTACTACTATGTAGTTATTTATAAAAGTTTATATAACTTCATGTATCTTTTTACTATTTTTTATATCTAAACTACTAAGTTTATTTTTAAAAATTAACAATTTAGTTATTATATTTAAATATTTCTATTATTTTATGTTTTAGTATCATAAATGAATTTTATTATTTTATGATGTATAAGTAATTTAAATATTATTTTTTGAAAAACATAATAAGATGATAAGTGGCGGGTACTCGTAGTGGGCACCCGCACTTGGTGGGGGTGGGAGTGGGTTTTGAAAAAGTCCACCCGATGTGGTATCAATCAATAACAATCAAGACATAACAACAACGATAGGTATTACACATAAATTCCTAGAACGGTATTCAAAACATCAAACGGGGTACAACGGGACACAATGGGACACGGGAAAACAACAAACGGGGGAAAGCACCACGCCCCGTACCCACCTTCCAGCAGGTAGGTGGCAGGTAGATGACCACCCGCCAGCCACCCGCCGGCTGGCAGCCACCATTCCAGCGGGTGGCCGGCGGGAAGGCCTCCGCCTGCCGGCTGCCCGCTGGATTGGGCTCGTCGGGCAGCGGGTAGGTAGTGGGCGGTCATCCCCCCACCTACCCCAACTGGCACATAGGCAACTTTTCGGTCCCGGGATCACTCGTGGAACCCAAAACCATGTCCAGACACATTCAAACACATAACGACAACACCACGGATTCAATTAATGGAATTAAATCAAGAATCATACCAAATATGTTCTAACACGATTCCTAAACATGCCAAAGACTCAACGTTAATCATATAATGGTTCGGGAGCATCCGGAACCACAAGAACATCAAGAAATCTATATGCAAAGTCCTAGGCTAGACTCAACACCCGATCATGCATAAACCCACCCAAACATACCAAGAACATCACAACAACGAGATTCACAATATAAACCATAGGGACAAGCTCTATGCATAAATAAAATACAAGATCACACATATAATCAATCACAAATTATCAAGATCACTGAGTTTATCAAATCAACACAATATAAATCCTAGGCAAAGCTCTATCAAGACTCAATCACAGAATCACATATCAAAGGAGCCAATAATTAAGATATAGCAAGGAAAATAGGTTTTCTAAGACATGGGTTACCTCTTAGCCTTAATAAATCCTCCCTTGGTGATAAGAATCTAAAAATTTATAATTTCAACTTGCATTTAAGCTTATTTTCCTAGTTATTTGTTATAATTTTGCCCAAAGTGTCCTCATTGATTCATTTGTGTGCTTATGGGTAATTCTTGATGATTTAGATGAATTGAGTGATTTTTGGGGCATTTCAGATGCTTGTAAAGCCAATTGGAGTCAATGAGAAGCTATGAAGATGGGGGAAACACCTTTTAGAGAGCCAAATTATGGTGTGTTTATTGGTCTTGGTCATTTGGACAAACAAAGGCAAAAGTGGAGCAAAAGAGCAAGAAGTTAAAATTCCCGCACAAATCGTCCACTGTTCGGTTTTTTGATCATATCTCTGCGTAGGAATGTCCAAATCAAGTGAATTTTATATCATTGGAAATCTAACTTGAAGGGCTAAAACTTTGATTCAATCACCAAAGGCTAATTCAAAGGTTTCGAGGGCGAAAAGGTACCTAGAAGACAGTCGCAGTGCACAGGCAGATCACTGCCTGGTGCCCACGGATATGGCCACGGCCATGGCCACACCCGTGGCCACTGGGCAGTGTGATCTGCATTTCTGGCCACAGGTGAAGCCACGCCCGTGGCCAGCCCTCTGCAACTCATTTCAGCGCGTTTTGACCCCTTTTAAGGGGATTTTTCCACCCCAAAACTTATCTTTCATTTCTCTTTCATTCCTTAGTTAGGTTTAGCTCTAGTATAGCTTAGATTAGTGTAGGTTTCTTGTTCCTTTCCATTTCCAAGCTCAAGAACACATTGCAATCTTGGATTTCAAAGCTTCAATAGAGAAGTTTTCTTATTATCTCTTCTCTTTATTTTTCATCTATGCTTTCAATTACTCTTTCAATATTGTGTATCTATTATTAGATTATGAGTAGCTAAGTGTTTTAGGACTTGGATTTGGTTTGATTTCTATCTATTGATGCCTATTTGAGTTGTATTGCATAAATGGGATTATTTGGGTGATCTAGGGTTGTTGTGTGAAATGGGTTTGTTGAAAAATTTGTGTATGATTGTTAGATCCCAATTATATGCTTCATTTGGAGTGTGCTTGTTGCTACGAGAGTAGAACTTGTACACTAGCCACACATTCACACACTTAATGCCCAATACGAGAGTATTTCGGGTGTTAAGGAGAATTTTTTCCTTGTGTTCTTGTTTGGGCATCCTTGGGTTGAATTACCACGAGAGTGGAGTTTAATGTGAGGTTGCGAGTACAAATAGCTACGAGAGTGGTATTTGGACACTTTTGTGCATCTCACTTACCCTATGCATGCCTTGTTTAATTCCCTAATCTTAGTGTAATATTTGGCATCTTAGCTTGAATCAACCAAATTCCGGTCCTTTGTTTTACTTGTCGTATTTGTTATTAGCCTAATCATATCAAACCAACTCATTAAGGATATGTCTAGCTTCTATAAGGATAGTTTTAGCTTGTGCTTAACTCCGCTTTGCATCAATTCTTAACATTACAAGAGTCATCTCCAGTGGAACGATATCTAAACTCTATACTGTGATTTGATACTTGATGGATGCTTGAAAAACGTCCTCATCACTTCGCTATTAAGGTTCTTCTCTAAGATTTCCCTCCGATCAATCTCCCTAGGCTCGGTGGTGGGGAATCTCCTGGGAATAATCTCGTGTAATACAACTATGGGTGGTAAGGGTTCTAATTGCTTTCTAATCCCCTATTTATAGAGTTAGGAATCCTAATCAGAGTCTGAATAGTAAAGACCTATGTTCTATTCCTAACAGGTTTATAGATCTAGGATTCCTAATTAGAATCTGACTGGTGAAAGGTCTACTCTCTTTATTCGTAATAGGCTTAAGACTCGAGTCCATGATCCATGGTGGACCACATTAATTAATTAAATGGAATCCTAACTAAATTAAATCTTTTTTTAATTATTATTACGAAATTAATTAAATAATTAATCTAGGATTAAAGGCCGTAACACGGGGTGTTACAGGCTATGTACCAGCGGGTACACGGCGGGTGGTCAGCCACCCACTGGCTGCCCGCTAGTACATATACGTATACTAGCGGGTGGTCAGGTGGGGATTCCCCCCCCCCCTCCGACCCCCCGCTGGTACAATGGTACTCCGGTCTTTTCCCCTTTCGGGAATTCATCCGTTAAACCCAAAACCGAGTCCAAACACATCCCAATACACAACCACAACGACATGGACATGAATCACAAGAATTAAACCAAGAAATCAGCACAAACGAATCCTAAATACATGCTCCTAACATATCAAGATTCAAGAATCAATTCCAAATCATGCACGAACGACAAGAATCACAAGATTACCAAGATCCCACCAAATAAGCCCTAGCGACAAGCTCTAGACATGCTCAAACGCAAGGTCACATATATAATTTATCACAACATCAAGATTATCAAACAAACACAACATAAACCCTAAGCAAAGCTCTATCAAGACTCAACCACGGAATCACACATACGATTATCAAAGGAGCCAATAAATAAGATATAGCAAGGAAAATAGGTTTTGTAAGACATGGGTTACCTCTTAGCCTTAATTAATCCTTCCTTGGCTATTAAGGTTCTTTCCCAAGATTTCCTCCCGGTTGATTTCCCTAGGCTCGGTGGCGGGGAATTCCTTTTTGGCTAGGCCTCCTGGGCGGTTCATGTATTCGGTGTTATGAGAGGTGAGAGGGTTCTAATTGCTTTCTAATCCCCTATTTATAAAGTCATGAATCCTAATCCGAGTCTGAGTAGCAGAAGGCCCATCTCTTTATCCCTATTGGGCTTGTAGTATTTAATATAGACAAGGGTCCACGGTCTATCATGGACCACATTAATTAATTAAGGGGGTCCTAACCAATTTAAGTCTCTTTTAATTATTTATCTATGTGTTACACTAACATTTCAAGAGCCATCTCCAGTGGAACGATATATTAACAATGTACTGTAATTTGATACTTGATGGATGTGTGAAAATTGTCCTTATCGCTCCGCGTAGCCATCACATGCTACCGGGGAAGCGAGGCTACTGTCGCACGCCGAGAACGTCCACGAGGCAAACCCCGTTGCCGAGCAACCGGCTGGTCCAAGACAGTCCGCTCACTAGACACGGACTCCTGGGTAGCAGCTGGCGGACTGGGTGCGGCAGTGTGGCCAGTAGCGGCATAGTCCGGCTAGGCTTCATCCCGAGTTGTCAATACGGGCGCAACCGCCCACGATTCAGGTCTCGGCATAGCAACCTGCGAACGAACACGAGCAACAAAAGGAAAGACAGTCTCATTGAATCGCATGTGGAGACAGACAAAAACCTTGTTAGTGTTAGTATCCAAACAATGATAGCCACGAAAGGACGGATGATACCCAAGGAAGACACAAGGAGAAGATCGAAACTGCAATTTGTTGCGATTATAGAGACGCAAGTTGGGAAAACATAAACACCCAAAAAACCGTAGGTACGAATAAGATGGGGGAGACCGATGCAAATGATAATGTGGAGACTCATCATATAAGACACGAGTACGTATTTTATTAATTAAGTACACAGCGGTCTCAAACACATAGTCCCAAAAACGAGACGGGACAAACGCCTGAGCCATTGATGCCAGACCTGTTTCAACAACATGACGATGTCTGTGCTCCACCCTCTCATTTTTCTCGTGAGTATACGCATAGGATTGCTTGTGACGAATACCCAGAGAAGCGAGAGTGGAACCAAGCTTTTTATACTCTCCCCCTAAATCAGACTGGAAAAAAAGAATTTTGCGAGAAAAAGGAACGTTCAACAAGTGACCGGAACTTATCAAATATAGCATACAACTCAGATTTAGCACGCATAAGATAATACCGCATGTAACGAGTGTAATCATCCAAAAACAATACGAAATACTTAAAGCCATTTGCAGAAATTAATGGCGTAGGGCCCCAAATATCAAAATATATTAATTCCAAAGGATGCGTACTAGTAGTTTCAACACGAGATAAAGAAAAATGAGATGATTTTCCCAATTGACAAGACGAACAAATATTGGGAAGATCACTAGAATTAAAGTTACTAACAGACGAAGATCACTATTTCGAGAAATAACACCCAGAACTTTATTGGATGGATGACCCAAACGATGATGCCATTCATTGACACTGGAAAGAGTGATAGCATTAATCTGCGGTTCACATGACATGGTAGCATAATAGACATCATGCACGTTGTTTCCCTGCATCAGACACACCCCCGTGCGAAGATCCTTGACATGAAAAGAATTTGGAAAAAATTCAACAGAAACCCCATTAGATTGACAAAGCTTAGAAACAGAAACAAGATTACAACGCAATTTAGGAACACAAAGAACATTGTTTAAAGACAAATCGCGGGTAGGGGTAGGAAAAACAGTAGTGCCTGTGTGAGTAATTTTTAAACGACTACCATCACCCAAATGAATTTCATCTGGTCCTCCGTATTCAGAAAAGGATGGAAATGATGTCGTGCTTGAGGCTGCATGGTGTGAAGCACCTGTATCAAACAACCAAGACTGCTGTGGCACATTGTTAACCATTGAAGCATTCACCGATGGACCCGAAAAATTGGACACCTGTTGATTGCCAGATGCTACACCAACTTCACGAAGAAACCTGGCCAATTTGCGACAGACTTTGGCCTCATGCCCATGCAGATTACAAAATTGACATACCGTATTATTGCGAGAAAAACCACCATTATTTTGACGGTTGCCACGAAATCGTCGTTGGTTGTAGTTCCCTCCTTGATCACGATTGAAAGACTGTCCAGCGAACCCACTGTTAGACTGTCCAGCTGGTCCATTATTAGTTGTAGGATTTTGTCGCTGGGTAACGTTAGCCGTAACAAGGTGAGATTGTTTGGCTTCTTCAGCATCCTTCAACATGCGTTCATGCTCAATCAGAATGTTATAAAGATCACCATAAGTGATTCCTGCTTTCTGGACACGAACAGCAGGAATTATAGAAGCATAATCGTCACCTAGTTGGTTCAACACATAAGCAATTAGATCATCATCATCAACTGGGCTTTGTGCAGCGGCAAGAGAGTCGGCAATTGAGCGCATATCCTGAAGGTAGTCAACGACTGAACGAGAGCCTTTTGGATTTTTGGACAGCTTGGTTTTGAGATAAATGACTCTACCCTTAGAATCATTAGCATAGCTTGTTACAAGTCTTGACCAAGTTTGTTGTGCGGTAGCTGCTGACGAGATGAGAGGTTGGATAGTCTCTGAGCAGCTCCCTAAAAGGGCACTGATCAGGATTTGATCTTGGCGATACCATGTAGTGTAAACCGGATTTGTGGCTCGTTGTGCTGTATCAGTGAACTGAGGTGGTGCTGTTTTCGAACCATCAACATGGCCTAGGAGATCAAGGCCGATTAACGTGGATGTTACTTGTCGCTGCCAAACCGGAAAATTATTATCATGAAGCAATGGGGAAGTGAGTTGGAGCATTTAAATGAATAAGAGTTGTTGTGGTAGAAGCGGAAGCCATTGGGTGGAAAGGGAACTAAGAAGGAAAATAAATGGATCTTTGAAAAAAAAAATCTCGCTTAGAGAGCTTCGGCTCTTGATACCATATAGGCATATAGAAGTTGCGTGAAGAACTCAATTCATTAATCACAAGGAAGCAGGCTATTATTAGCTATACAATGAGATAAAATTGGCTATGAAAAGCAACAACACAGACCTATTCTATAGGATAGGAAAATAACTAATAAACACTGAGTCAAAAATAATGTAAGCAATTAATCCTCAATACCTCACGTATTATTTTTATATTATCAAGTGAAACTGCAATTGAAATGAAATGAAACTTAGTTGTGTTGAAATGAAACTACAGTGTATACAAAATGAAACTGAATAACAATTTCACATATTTTAGTGTATATTACCCAGCGAAACTGTAGTTATATCAAAATGATACTGTAGTTGTGTTGAAATGAAAATGCAGTGTATATAAAATGAAACTGAATAACATAACATTTCACATATCTGCATGAGTGTATATTGTGCAATGAAGCTGTAGTTATATCGAAATGATCATGAAGTTGAGTTTTAATGAAACTACATTGTATATAAAATAAAATTAAATACTAGTAACATTTTCACATATTTGAGTGTATAAATTTCGAATGAAACTGTAGTTATATCGAAATGAAACTGTAGTTGTATTGAACTGAAACTGCAGTGTATACAAAATGAAACTGATCGAATCACAGAGTTACTTTTTGCGGAACGGCACGGAATAGCGTGAAATGGGTGCCGTTTCTTTTCATTAAACAAAATGACATCGTTTTGAAGCTCGGTGCATAATCGATTATGCATCGCAGTACACGATATAATTTGTCGTAGACCACAGTTCAAAACGACGTCGTCTACTCATTATGAGGAAACGATGCCGTTAACTCCATTGCTACGACATACATTTTTATAACCCATAAGGTACATTAATCTAAAGCATAAAATACATTATTCTAACTCATAAAGTACATTATCTTACCCCTGAAGGTTCATTTTTAACGCATAAAATACATTATTTTAACTAATAAGCTACATTATTCTAATTCATAATGTCCATTATCTAAACACATGCATTAGTAGTAGAGAATGTGAGTCCACATAATATGAGTCTTACAAGGGACAAACCAAACAAAGACCAATAGAAAATATATACAGGAAACTCCACTGTCGGCCTTGTGATTCTATCCAACACAGAAGAAACTGGCTCAAACTGAAAATGATAATAGACAACGTGATTCTATCCAACACAGAAGAAACTGGCTCAAACTGAAAATGATAATAGACAACGTAGGAAAAGGTTTAATTATAATAAGTATAGGCCTTTGTAAATATGTTTTTTTTTTTTTTTTTGAATGCTACTAGCTCTATTACATTGTAGTATCTGTTCATATACTTTCTCAACCTATTGAAACACAAAGAGCTAATAACACCTCCACTGAGGCTCAAACTCACAACCTTCCAAGTGGAAATCCAACCCGGATACCATTGGACCACATAGTCCTGGTTGTAAATATGTTTTTTAAATATGCATAAATATTAATTGTTATCAATGGTGTCATGAAAGAGTGGTAGGAAGGACACTACATGAATGTCACAACTCACAAGAAAGCTATTGTAATGTGATTTATTTGTTTTTATCTAATCCATCAATTATGTCAGAAAAATAAACTCAAAAAATGTATTTTCCTTGGAGAAAATTAAGGATCTTGATTATCGGAAAAGAGGAAATAGAAAATAATATTCCTCTTCCATTTTTGTACCACCTCAAATAAACCCCCAATTTTTATTTATTTATTTATTTTTTTGAAAGCTATTTGTGTGGATTTTCGTTCCAAAAATTTGACAACACCCAAATGTATTCTTTTGAAGTCCTTTCATTTTCAACAACAACCTGGAGAGACCGGCATAACCATTTGCACACTCATCTACTTACAAAAGAAAAATCAATAGAATTAAATCCCTCTGCTTCATTTTTTATAAAGAAAATGAATATCTATTCCATCACAAGCAGAGAGAGAAATGCAAAACATTTAACTTCAATGAGATTTTTTTTAATTAATTAAAATATTATTATCATGGTGGTGAGTTGAAATTACAGGAATGTAAAGAAAATAATTGGTGAATTGCAAAGAGTTGTACTACATGTCTACATGTACTATTATGGGGCGTTTGGCTAGAGGGAATTACAATTCCCTTTCCACTTAGGGTGTGTTTGGAAACCTGGAAAATGAGTTCTGGAAATCATTTTTCAAGTTTCCAGTGTTTGGATGTGCCTGGAAAATCAAGTCAACGGAAATCATTTTCCGTTGACTTTGGAAAATAGGCTTGTTTTGGAGGAAAATGACTTCCCCTTTTTTTGGGGGGAAGTCATTTTCCAACTTTTACACCAACATCACACCACCACCAACATCATCAACACCACCACCATCACCACCACTATTGTCGCCGCCACCACCACTATACCCCCGCCACCATCACACCACCACCACAACCACCACCAACACCGCAACCACTACCACCGCCACCACCACCACATACCACCGCCACCACACCACCACCACACCACCACCTTCACACCACCGCCGTCGCCACCACCACCACCATACCACCGCAACCACCGTCGCCACCACCACTACCACCATACCACCGCAACCACCGCCGCCGCCACCACCACCACCACCACCATACCACTACAACCACTGTCGCCGCTACCACCGCCACCACCACCATACCACCACAACCACCATCGCCGCCACCACTACCACCATACCACCGCCATCACCACCATACCACCGCCACCACCACCACCACCACACCACCGCCATCACACCGCCACCGCCGCCGCCGCCACCACCACCACCATACCACCGCAACCACCGCCGCCACCACCACCATCATACCACCGCAACCACCGTCGCCGCCACCACCACCGCAACCACACGACCACTGCCACCACCGTCATACTACCACCACCATCACACAAACACCACTACCGCCGTCGCCGCCACCACCAGCATACTACCGCAACCACCGTCGCCGCTGCCACCACCATACCACCGCAACCACCGCCACCACCATCACACCGCCGCCGCCGCCACCTCCACGACCATACCACCGCAACCACCACCGTCGCTACCACCACCATACCACCGCCACCACACCACCACCGTCATACCACCACCAATTATTATTATTATTATTATTATTATTATTATTATTATTATTATTATTATTATTATTATTATATAACGAATAACACCACTACCACTACACCACCACCACCACCACCATAATATTTTTGATATATTATTAATTTTTTTTTTTTGAAAAACTTAGCTATTTTTTATTATATTTAAAATTAATATTATATTATTATATTATTATACATGTTGTAATATTCTAAATAAAATAATTAAAATGTTTAATTATACAATTCTACTCATTTTCCAGAAAATGAACCAAACACAGAAAAACAGTTTTCCATAATGCAACCAAACACTGGAAAGGAAAATGACTCATTTTCCAGAAAACATTTTCCAGAAGTCATTTTCCTGCTTTCCAAACGGACCCTTAATCCCACATAATTCCGCATGCAAGCAAATTCCTCCGTTTGGTTAGATGGAATTTAAATTCCGCGAAATTGAAATTTCCTCATTTTCATAGAATTAGAATCCCATGCCCCACATTGCTATTTAATTTCAATTCCATGGATTTTAGGAAGAAAAAATATAACTTTGAGACAAAATTACCCATCTCTTTTTTTAACCTAAAAGTGATGTTTGACCTCCCTCTTTCGATTATAGTGTGTCTTCTTCTACTACTCTCAACACATAACGTCCATCAATAGGTCAACCCCAATCAAATATGTGTTCTCAAAACTCCATTATATATTTTATTGCTTTCGTTACGCAATTTTAGAGTTTATTTATAGCGTGTTACATAAATTTTCAAAAGTAAAATTTGAATTTGGTCATTTAGAATTAATAATAATAATAATAATAATAATAATAATAATAATAATAATAATAATAATAATACTAAATAATAATAATAATAATAATAATACTAAATAATAATAATAATAATAATAATAATAATAATAATAATAATAATAATAATAATAATAATAATAGTAGTAGTAGGCATTTTAGACTTTATACTACTTATTCCCTTTCAATTCTCATATATACCAAACATTGAAATTTAAATTCCCAATAATTCTATTCCTATAAACAAAACACTGTAATTTAAATTTCTACTTTAGTTCCAGTAATTCATATCCCATGGAATTGTAATTCCTTTCCCACGTAATTCCCTTCCTCCAACAAAACGCTCCGTTAATATCTATTGCATTACTTTTACTCCTAATATGACAAACACTGATAAGTTATATTCATCATTTGAATCCTTAAAAAGTGTCAACATCAAGAATATGAGTATAGGAGTAAAAGATAGGAATCAACTTATACAAAGTGTCATAATGAGATAACTCAGACAAAGAAGAGTAAATGAAAATGAAATCAAATTCTTTGCTATATATTTTGTATAAATTCAGACAAATTAAAGAAGAGTAAACATTTTTTTTATTTACATGAAAGTCTACCACCGCTACTCTGCTAGGCAAAATCTACCTTGTGACCTTAACCACCAAAGGACCACAATGAGCTAAACTAGCAAACCAACTTTGTTTGCTCATAGCTGATTAGTTTAAATCGAGAATGTCAATAGATAGCTCTTACAAAGAATAAAATTTGAAACTTTGTGATTACCAAACTAATTATTCAACCAACTTGGCTGAGACTGATCCCAAAGTATATATTTTCTTGGCATGATTGTGTTGGAAAAATAGCATGAAATGACATTTTAAGTGGTTGTTTTGTTGTACAAATATATGTGTGGTCAACTTCTAATTTGGGTCGGGTCAAAGTGGATTTAGGTTCTGCATAGTGAGACAAAGAGATCGCTATATTTTACGCTCAAAATGGATTATGGATTAATGAAAATTTGATTATCAAAGTAGACTCATTTGAGTTGGAAAATGAAGGTGGAAAGTCTAGGAAGCACTATGTCCAACAATGGAAAACGAAGGGAATTTCCACCACTATATATACAAGACTCTTTTATAGGGAAGTTAAATTGTATAGCATATATGCTCTCTCTCGCACGCAAGGAGGATGCATATCAAATCTCAAAATTAGCCTGAAAACACTAGCGTCGAAAATATTTTTCAATATTTTTGCCATTGTCCGAGAAATTAAGCTACTTCTCGGAGGATGTCCAAAGAGTAACTTCTCTGATTTGTCCGAGAAGTGGGCTTTTACCTCTCAGCCAACCCAAGTTTGACCGAAGAGTAAAATGTGACTCTTCGATCAAGGCCGATGTGTCCGAGAAGTGGGTTTATACCTCCTGGTCAACCCAGGTTTGATCGAAGAGTAAAATGTGACTCTTCGGCCTAGGCAAGAAGTTGACTTCTCATACATAACATTTCGAGTACCTTTTGTAGGTACTGCTCGGCGTAGTTATTTCTCGAACTACTCTTCATATGTACTATTCTGATTACCGTTCTGAACAAATCGGTTCAAACTGAAAATGATTATAGACAGCTACCACAGGAAGTCAAATTAAAAATCTTATAGTTGTCAAGCCAATTGTACATATAACCAATTCGGTTGAGGTTGCTCTTAATTAGAATAAATATCTTATATGGAGCATTGTGGGTGGGTTTGTAAAGCCATGAATTTCCATCAACTAACTGCCTGTGGAAATAAAAGCATTTTATTTCTCCGTTGATATGTGCTAAAAGCTATGTAGCCAATTTTGTTTTTTTTTTTTTTAAATGTGAGACACGAAACGTAGAAAAGGTTTAATTATAATAAGTATAGGAGTATATATTTGTAAGTATATTTTCTAAAAAATTCATAAATATTAATTGTCTATTATTTTCATAATAATTAGAAATTAATAAAATACTACAACTGATACGGTACCCAAGTCAAGACCCTAACTCCACCACAAAAGCTAGCACATGAGGGAAGGAAGGGTTGGCCCCAACTTAAGTACCACTCCATAATCTCTTGTCGAGCCGATGTGGGATCATATCATTGCCCACCCCTTGAGAAGCCGACGTCCACGACGGCTTACTCTAGACGGTTAACACTCCGGATTCTTCTCAGCACCAGGTAGCCCTTTTCCCCTCTGGATGGCTTACCAGGTAGCCCTTTTCTAGGTCACCCCCTTCGCTAGGCCGACACCGAATGAGTGGACGACTTCACTCTAGATAGCTTTCACTCCGGATTCTCCTCGAATCCCTTTGAACCTTATCAAGCACCAGGTGCTAATTATATGTTGCTAAAAATTCAATTTGTTGTAGTGGTAGCCCTAGGTGCTAATTATATGTTGCATTGTTGCTAAAAATTCAATTTGTTGTAGTGGTAGCCCTTTCCCACTGTTGGTCCCGGTAGGGTCGAAAGAGAGTCTAGGGGGGGGGGGGGGGTTAATAGATTCTAATCGATTTTACAGAGGTACTCCTTTTCGAGTGATGCACAGCGGAATAAGGTTTCGTCTTAAATATGCTTTGCACACTTTTGTTAGAAGCTTTTAGCGTTTGGTCAATATGACATGCAATGCACGAAAGATAAAGAGCAGTAATTAAAGAGATATGGAGAGAGAGATTTTCATCTCCCATAACTTTAGAAGTCCTCGAAGTATCTTTAGGTTCTTCTCCTTTTAGGTTAGCTCCCTTCCAAGATTTGAAAGGTCACCCATAAGTTTCGTGAACCTAAGCTCCATGTCGGTGATGGTTTCGTTTGGCAGCATTTTGAAGTCTTCAAACTTCTTCATAGCGACAGTCAGCTTGTTATCATTTTCTTGTTCGTCTCCTTCGCCTATGCTCATGAGAGTATCCCAAATCTCTTTTGTTGTCCTGCATTTTCGTACTCTTGGAAACAATGAGTCATCTAGAGATTTGTAGAGTATATCTCGTGAAACGTTGTCGAGATTTGCTCTTGTCTTTTCGTCTGAGGTGAGCTGAGACTTAGGTTTCGGTATCATGACTTCAGGATCTGCTCCTTGAGCAGCTGCTTGTGTATTCACCATCATAACCACGATAGGACAATCTTCTATGGCATCCCACATCTCATCATGAATTGCCGAAAGATGGACCTGCATCCTAACTTGCAATCATCAAATTTAGAGAGATTAAAGGCAAGAGGCCTAGACCGGTTAGCATGATCTCTTTCCATTTTTCTTTTTAAGAAAATAGGTGCAAAGACAAAAAAAAAATAAAAAAAATAGCTTATATAGACTTTGTAAAAAGGGATCTACCAGGCAGTAAAACAAAACGTTTACCGTACAAGGCAACTGCTCTGATACCACTTGTTGGTCCTGGCAGGGTCGAAAGAGAGTCTAGAGGGGGGTGAATAGACTCTAATCAATTTTACAGAGGTACTCCTTTTGGATTGATGCATAGCGGAATAAGGTTTCGTCTTAAACATGCTTTGCACACTTTCGTTAGAAGCTTTTAGCGTTTGGTCAGTATGACATGCAATGCACGAAAGATAAAGAGCTATAATTAAAGAGATATGGAGAGAGAGATTTTTATAGTGGTTTGGTTGTTAACGAAGCCTACTCCACTCTTCTAGCTTCCACAACTTGTGAAAGGGTTTGCACTATCACTCCTAGTACAAACTACTTCAATCTGGCTTCCTTGATCACTAAGCTGGACAGCCACTTGATAGGTTTTTCAACTCATCGAGTTTACTCCACCTCTATCAACTTCTTCCTAAGAGTTGAGTGTTGGAAAGATGATGTTGTGTTTCTCTAACAGGTTGAAGCCTTGTCTTGATGTCTAGATGAATCTTCAAGTTAAAAGATGCAAGACTTCTTCAAAGATTGTGAAGTGTGGATAATGGATGAGCCTTTTGAAAACTTCACAGAATCACTGGTTATAAAAAGCTTTTAAGAGATGAAACTGTTTGAAGAGCTTTTTTGATGGATAGCAATTGTTGAATTAACCAACACCTTCTTCAATGGTGAAGAGAGGTATCACTACTGGAAATTATGGAATTTCCAACCACCTGAAAGTGATCTTAAATCAAGTCAAAAGCCTTGTTTCGACCACTTTTGGTATCCGAAAAAACCTTTGTTGCTATTTTTGACCACTTTTTGGTATTAATTTGATTTAAGATCACTTTCAGGTGGTCGGAAATTCCATAATTTCCAGTAGTGTATTTATAGATGGGAAAAATTCACCTATTAGAGGGAGATGAAGATTTCAAACCTAATAACCAGTGTGTATTGATCAGTGGACACCGAGCATTTAATGCACCTGTACTGTGTAGCCGTTGGAGCCAAAGGCATTATGGCTTTTGTCATTGTTCTCTGACAAGATGGTACAAGTCTTTTAATGCTCCTTGTCTTTTGTGAAAATCATTCCTAGGACACCTTTTGTCCCAAATGATTGCCCAACTTTGAGTCACAGACAACATTCTTCTTGCTTCACTAAATGAAGGTTGTCCTTATAAGTTTATCTTAAACTTATTTTCTCGGAGAGGTTCTTCGAAATATTGTCCTTATCTTTCGACCTTTCTCTTTGAGGAGAGATCCTCTTTGTCAAATGGTTGCTCATCCGAAAGTTTGTTCTTACATCTTTTGTCTTCAACGATCTTTCGTCTGTCTTGTTCATGTCTTCGGGTAGACCTATTATGCTAGCCTCAACTAAGATTTGTGCACCAACTAGTGTGAATCATTTGTTGAGTTACAATAACTTTCGTTTGAAATAAGAGTTCTAACTACAAAAGGAAAAATAGGGGTCTACAATCCTAGTGAGTTTGGTGTCATCAAAATTTAATTACACTTGTTCCTAACACCCACCATACTCCCGCCTCTCAACAAGAGCACCGTATGATACGGTACCCAAATCAAAACCCTAACTCTACCACAAAAGCTAGCTCATGAGTGGAGGTTTGGCCCCAACTTAAGTACCACTCCACAATCTCTTGTGGAGCCGATGTGAGATCCTATCAACAACTAACTATCCATTTAAATGAGAGCTTTTGATATTGAAACGTGCCCAAAACATGAAATTGTTACTCCCTATATGTTTTCATGCATCATATAGGTTAAACTAGTTATTGATAAGGAGAGAAGAGGAGTTTATTTGGGAATCACTGTTCAGGTTTGTTTTTACTTTTAGAGTGTATATATATATATATATATATATATATATATATATATATATATATATATATGCACACGTATATATATACAATACATGGTTTATGGCTTTATCTTATTTAGTGTTATGCTTTTTCCCTTGTTAGGTTGTCCCTCACATAACAGATGCCATTCAAGAATGGATTGAACGCATAGCAGTCATTCTTGTTGATGGAAAAGATGGCCCCAGCTGACGTTTTTGTCATAGAACTGGGTGGCACCATAGGTATACTAACAATTATTCTTCACATGGTGTACCATGAATGATTTCATTTTATTGTTGGGTCTGAGAACTTCCTCTCCTTATGTAGAGGACATTGAATCAATACCATTTATTTAAGCTTTAGGACAATTCTCATATTGTGTTGGTAAGATTATGCACTTTAATTTTACTGTTTGGAGAAGATATGCTTCCAGATTTTGACAAGATTTAGAAGGGAAAGGAGGTCAATTGAAGAAGAAAGTCTCATCATTCATTACAGAGGAAGAACAAGGTTTATATACAAGAAGATAGAACAGAACTGCTGCTGCTAACCAACTAACTACTACTAACTGCAACTAACTGAAATAACAGAAAAAGGATTGTTTGTTCTGCTCTGCTGGTTGTCTATCTTTGGCTGATTTGGCTTGCTTATCTTCTATTATCCCCCGCAAGCTGGATCATACATATTATGTAGACCAAGCTTGGCTATGAAAGAAAAGAAACTGTTTGGAGCATGAGGTTTAGTGAATACATCAGCCAGCTGATTTTGGGATGAAACATGTAGCAACTTGATTATTCCATTCTGCAATTTCTCCCTTATGAAATGGCAATCCAGCTTAATGTGTTTTGTTCTCTCATGAAATACAGGATTTTCAGCAATGGCCAATGCTGACTTACTATCAGTGAACAAGATAGCAGGTGTGGGCATATCAACTTCTATGGCTTTCAACAAGTAACATAACCATTGGATCTCACAAGAAGTTGCAGCAATTGCTCTATATTCAGCTTCTGAAGAAGACCTAGATACAGTTAATTGTTTCTTTTCCTTCCAAGAAATCAAAGCTGATCCCAAGAATATACAAAAACCAGATACTGATCTTCTAGTATCTGGGCAAGCAGCCCAATCTAAATCAGAAAAGCCCTTTAAACAAAGCAGATTATTAGTTGGGAATAAAAGACCTTGGGCAGGTGTCCCTTTAATATACCTGAGAATCCTGTGAGCTGCTTGTAAATGAATGTCTGTTGGGCAGTCTAGGAACTGAGATAGTTGTTGTGTTGCAAAACTGATGTCTGGCCTTGTTATAGTGAGGTATAGGAGTTTCCCAACTAGCTTTCTGTATTGGGTAGTGTCTGTTAACTTGGTCCCACTTTCCTTGCGTAGGCGGTTTGGCCCACCAATTTCTACAAAAAAAATGCTTTATTAAATAGTTTCTAAGAAAAGACTATGAGAACATTATGTTTTATTAATGAATTTTTAAAATTTTTAATTAAAAAATTGTCCAGTGCATTATTTAATAATCTTTCTTTATAATTGGTCAAATTATTTAATTATGGTAAATTAGGGAATAATTAATGATGGTAATAGAAATCCTAGAAGAATATAGAATTGAAGAATATTTAATTATTTTTATATTATTATTGTGACTCACGGAATACAATACAAGAATATTTAATTATGGTTATATTATTATTGTGCCTCACGGCCATTATATACTAACAGAACTTGAAAAGAAACTAATAATAATAATTTTGGACAAACATACCCCTACCGTTATAACTTCTGTTATCTTTTCCACTATTGTTACCATGCACATGCATCCACCATATATTTTCTTATCTTCTTCATTAATAATAATATATACACATTATATATTTGAGTTATATGTTAATTATTACATAAAATATAAATATCAAATTTATAAAAATAATTTACATTATTATTATTATTTAGAATAATTTAAATATCTAAAATCTAAATAAATTTAAAATTTTAATATAATGTATTAATATTGGGCACTTAGTTTTTGCGCATCGCGCATAAAAAATACTAGTAATAATAATATAAGTGGTAATAATAATATCTAAAAGTAATTAAGTGTTAATAATAATAGTAAGAATATTAACGTAAGAATTATAACATAGAATAAATCGTAATAAAATTAATAACTATAGTCTAGGATTAAATTTGGAATTGTCAGGAAAGATAAGCGACCTCTGGTGAAATTAACTCTTAAATAATTATATATCGATTTAAATATTCTTAATATATTACAACAATTCCATTCCGTGCATCGCACGGGTGAAATTACTAGTAATGGTAAAAGCAAAGTTGTATCGGATAAAAACGAATTAAAAAAAAAAAATCATATTACAGCTAGCTATCTTAGGTTGTCGCATTCATGTAGTGCCCTCCCAGGGATTCTTACATGATACCATTGTTGTAAGTAGATGAGTGCAGTGTGCAAATGGTTATGCCGGTCTCTCCAGTTTGTTGATGAAAACGAAAGGACATCAAAAGAATACATTTGGGTGTTGTCAAAATTTTTATTTTGGAACCAAAATCCACATAAATAGCTTTCAGAAAAAAAATAAAATAAAATTGAGGGGTTTATTTGAGGTGGTACAAAAATTGAAGTGGAATATTATTTTTTATTTCCTCTTCTCCGATAATCAAGATCCTTAATTTCCTCCAAGGAAAATACATTATTTTGAGTTTATTTTCCCGACATAATTGATGGATCGCATCATATAAATACAAATAAATTACATTACAGATAGCTTTCTTGTGCGTTGTGACATTCATGTAGTGCCCTTCCTACCACTCTTTCATGACACCATTGATGGCTCGCATGGGCAGCTCAAGTGGCCATAAAGGTGAAAGTTGGAAAGAATGACCAGGGATCGAGTTCCACAATCGTTATGCCATGGAACATGTTCACCATCCATGGTGAACACGGTCCAACGGTAACGGTGCATCATTATCTCTTTTTTTTTTTCTTAATTAACCGCGCGACTTTTATTCTTCATTTTCACATTTCGCGGTTTCACTTCCTCTTCGCACAAGTTTCTTCAATATTCATAAATTATGAATGTGCAGACATTGATTTATGGATGTGCAGTTATGAAATTATGAATTTTCTTTTATGAGATTATGAATTTTCTGTTATGAAATTATGAATTTTTTGTTATGAGATTGTGAATTTTCTGGTATGAGATTATGAATTTTCTGTTATGAGATTATGAATTTACAGTAAATTCATAATCTCATAACAGAAAATTCATAATTTAATAAATGTTTTTCTTTTATGCGATTATGAATTTTTTGTTATGAGATTATGAATTTACAGTACATTCATAATCTCATAACAGAAAATTCATAATCTGAACAAACGCGCGCCGTTAACAGCACATTAACTATAAAAAAAAATTTCCGTAAAAACGACATCGTTTGGATCCGTGTTCATCATTCATGGTGAACACGTTTCCAGATGAACACGTTTCCAGGGCATAATTTGCGCGAGTCCCACCAGCGGCAGTATGAGAGTAACCTCTCAAAGTGAGAGGGCTCCTTGTGCGCAGTAAGCAAAGGTCTAGCCTCTGTGGTTCATGTTCAGTTGATATACCATGATTTACATCCTCCCAAATGCTCTGTCGGGCCGGGTTGGGGTTTAACCTTTTGGAAAGAATGACACCATTGATGGCAAATAATATTTATGCATATTTAGAAAATATATTTACAAATATATACCCCTATACTTATTATTATTATTATTATTATTATTATTATTATTATTATTATTATTTGAATACTAAAGACTCTATTACAATGTAATAACCTTTTGAAGCACAAAGAGTCAATACCACCCCCACTACCTATCACCTCCCATTTAGAAGTTAAGAGTCACTACATATCACTAGACCACAAGTTCGTTCGCCTCCTATACTTATTATAATTATTATAAACCTTTTTCTAACATTTGGTTTCTCACATTTTTTTAATTTGTCATATTCGCAAAGGACCATTTCCAATTTCTTGTTTCTATTTTGGTGCTACGTAGCTTTTAGCAAATATCAATGGAGAAATAAAATTCTTTTATTTCCACAGGCAGTTAATTAGTTGATAGAAATTCATGGCTTTACAAACTCACCCAATGGTCCATACAAAATATTTATTCTAATAGCAACTTCAGCGGAATTCGTTATACAATTAGTTTGGTAAGTACAAAATTTTTAATTTGGCTTCCTGTGATAGTGGTCTAGTTTGGTAGTTTGTTCTGTGTTGGATAGAATCACAAGACCAACTGTGGAGTTTCGTGTATATATTTTCTATTGGTTTTGTTTAATTTGTCCCTTGTAAGACTCCTATTATGTATGTGGACTCACATTCTCTACTCCTAATGTGTTTAGATAATGGACATTATGAATTAAAATAATGTAGTTTATTAGTTATAATAATGAACTTTATGTATATGTGTTAAAATAATGAACCTTCTAGGGTAAGATAATGTACTTTATGAGTTACAATAATATATTTTATGCTTTAGATTAATGTACTTTATGAGTTATAGAAATATATGTTGCAATAGTGGATGGAGTTAATGGTATCGTCTCTTCTTAAATGAGGAGACGACGCCATTTTGGATCGTGTGGACCACGACCCATGCAATAATGGTTGCCACACTGCAAAGTAGACCTTAGTCTATCGTAGGGGTGTAAATAAGCCGAGCAACTCGCTAGCAGCCCGATTAACTTCGAGCTCGAGCTGGCTCATTTCGTAATCGAGCCGAGCTCGAGCTCAAATATTTTAGACTCGTGGGTCGTCGAGCCGCTCGCTAACCATATATATATATATATATATATATATATATATATATATATATATATATATATATATATATATATATATATATATATAGGGTTGAGTTCATATGAGGACAACAATATATAGAGGACTGTGCGGACTGATTACGGACACACAACAAATTAGTATCATGCACACGATTTAATACACAATGGCACACAAGAATACATGTAAACATCAGGTTTCAAAGACATGCTCTATTAATTAACAAACCTATGCACACAACATACAAACTGTGGCACACGACTACAATAGGCCAGGCACATGACATACACACTAATGGCACATGATTACACCAGTCCGCATAGCGCATAGTCCTCTATAATATAGTGGTTCTCACTTGAACTCAACCATATATATATATATATATATATATATATATATATATATATATATATATAAAATTACAGTCGAGTGGCTCACGAACCAGCTCGTTTCATAACCGAGCCGAGCTCAAGCTTCAACTTTCAAGCTCGAGCTTACCTATTATTTATCGAGCTCAGCTCGGCTCGTTTACACCTTTAGTTTATCCTATAATTTGTCTTCATGGACTTCATCATCAATGGGTCTATTGGGTTGTGTAAGCCTATGTCTTCAAGGCAATTTTTTTCTAGTCGACGATGAATACAATGTACATGTTTAATATATTAAAAGTACATTATTTGATATTATACAAAATAATGTATTTTTAATATTCAAATAATGTACTTTTAGTATATTAAAAATATACTTTTTATTTATGGTCTACACGCTTTTATTAACAATGCATGGTCCATGAAATAATGATTGTGTCATCGTTGAATATTAATAACACAATAGCCAATGACTAAAAGTGAAATTTGTTGATATCAAATTAAATTATATTGTGACATTTAGGAATAAGGTTCAAATTGACCAATGAACGTAACCTGAAAATGCAATTAGGCCACTAAACGAAAAAAAAAGTGTAATTAGGTCACTGAACACTCTTAATGTATGCAATTTCACCTGATAGCAGGTTACCTGCTTACGTGGCAGCTGAGTTGACATTTTTAATAATTTTTAAATAATTATAATAAATTTTAATAATAAATTTTAAAATTAAAAAAAAAAAAAAAAAAAAAAAAACGACGGGGTGGCCACCGACCATCCCCCTCTTCCTTCAATTTTTTAATGTTTATTAAAAATTATTAAAAATGTCAACTCAGCTGTCATGTAAACAGGTATCCAGCCTGCTAAAATTTATGCTAACCTGCCATTTCTTTTCCACTAAGCCTATCCTTTCTCTGTATTTCTTCACTTTCTTGTTTTTAGGATCTGCCCTTATTTCATCTTCCTCCAAGCTACCAGGCAATGAGACCGACATTATCTCACTTCTTCAATTCAAAAACATGATCAAAGATGATCCGTTTGGTGTCATGGCCTCGTGGAATGAAACCATCCATTTCTGTGGGTGGCCTGGTGTTTTGTGTGGCCGCCGCCACCTGAGAGTCGTGTCCTTAAACCTCACGTCCCTGAAATTGGTGGGATCACTGCCTTCACACATTGGGAACTTGAGCTTTCTCAAAGCTTTGGACCGTCGAAACAATAGTTTTTCAGGTGACATCCCACAAGACATCAGTCATTTACATAGATTACAAATTTTGCTTTTCACCAATAACTCATTTAGTGGGTTTATACCGTCAAATATTTCTGCATGTAAAAACCTGCAATTTGTAGATTTCTCATTCAACAATCTTGCAGGCAACATTCCATCAGAGTTCGGCACCCTAACTAATCTTCGATTCCTTTCTTTTTATCACAACAACCTTAGTGGTAAAATCCCCCATTCTTTAGGAAATCTTTCACTGCTTAATACTTTTTCCGTCTCCGTTAACAACTTATTTGGGGAAATACCTGATTCTCTATGTAGATTACCTGAAATACGTGACCTTTTAGTCAGAGAAAATAATTTCAGCAGCACTATACCCCCTTCTCTATTCAACCATTCATCCATGTTGGGTATTGATATGGGCATCAATTACTTAGAGGGAACTTTGCCCTTAGACATGTTTATCACACTTCCCCGCCTTATTTATTTTGCTATTCATGGGAACAATTTCACAGGAAATATTCCTATTACATTATCCAATGCAACAAACATAGTGTACATCTTTGCAAGTATAAATAAACTAACTGGAAAAGTTCCTGACCTTGGAAAGTTGGAAAAACTACAGGAATTTACGGCAGGAAGTAACCATCTTGGGGAAGGGAATGTTTTTGATTTGAAATTCCTTTCTTCATTGGGCAATGCAACCGGCTTAGAAACGTTAGACCTTTGTGGTAATAATTTTGGAGGTTTATTGCCTACATCAATCACTAACCTTTCAAGAAACCTTATATATCTTTCCCTTTGCGGCAATCAGATTTCAGGATTCATCCCAAGTGGGATTTCTAATCTCATCAGCTTGCAAGTATTACTATTGTTTCAGAACAAAATCAGTGAAGAAATTCCACTTGAGATTGGGTATCTTGGTAATCTGAGACTTTTGGGATTAATTGAAAACAATTTTTTTGGAAAAATTCCACCTTCTTTAGGAAACCTAACCCTTTTATTAAAGCTTGGTTTAGGAGGAAACTACCTCCATGATACTATTCCTGCAAGTCTTGGAAAATGCCAAAGCCTAGAATTGTTAGATCTTTCTCACAACAACCTTAGTGGGCACATCCCTAAGGAAGTTCTTCAACTCTCATCCTTGTCATTGTTTTTAGATCTCTCCCACAATCAGTTCATAGGTTCCATTCCAAAAGAGGTTCGGTATTTGAAAAATCTAGGGATTTTGGATCTATCTTATAATTCATTGTCAGGCCCTATTCCACCCGAGCTTGGTAGTTGCGTTTACTTGGAAATCTTGAATCTAACAAATAACAATCTTGAAGGCCCAATTCCACCAGCTTTGGCAAATCTTAGGGGTATGGAATTCTTAGAACTTTCTCACAACCATTTGATTGGTCAAATCCCAACTTTCTTGAAAGACTTCAAATTTTTACAGAATTTGAATCTTTCATACAATGAGTTTGAAGGAGCAGTACCAACCACAGGAATCTTCAACAACACAAGCTCTATTTCAATTGCAGCAAATAAAAAGCTCTGTGGGGGTATACCTGAGCTGAAACTCCCTGAATGCAATACGACAAAGTCCAAAAAGAAGAATTCAGAAGGTTACTTGAAAATAGTAATTCCTCTGATTTTTGGGATTGTTGGGCTAACTGTTGTAGTGTTTATTCTCTGTCATAGATGGTTACGAAGACAAAGAAAAGGACCCTTTCCTAATTTGATAGAAAACCCAATCTTAAGAGTGTCATATCATTCCCTCTTCAAGTGCACTAATGGGTTCTCTGAAGAAAATTTACTAGGAGTTGGCGGTTTTGGAGCTGTATATAAAGGATCTTTTGATCATGATCGAACTGTTTTTGCAGTGAAAGTACTTGATCTTTACACCGTGGAGCTTCTCAAAGTTTTGTTGCTGAGTGTGAGGTGTTGAAAAACACCCGACACCGCAATCTTGTCAAGGTGCTAACTGCTTGCTCAGGGTTTGATCTTCAAGGAAATGATTTTAAGGCTATAGTTTACGAATACATGGACAATGGAAACCTTGAAAACTGGTTGCATTTTAGTCCGCAAGAGAATCCCGAGATTGAAGACAATAGGAGGTTAACTTTTGTTGAAAGGTTAAACATTCTCATTGATGTGGCATGCGCTTTGGATTATCTTCATAATGATTGTGAACCTGCAATAATCCATTGCGATCTCAAGCCGAGTAATGTTCTCCTGGATAAAAACATGAGTGCACATGTAAGTGATTTTGGAGTGGCAAGATTTCTACAACAAAGGATTCAAATCTCTTCATCAAACGACCATAGTTCTATAGGAGTACAAGGAACGCTGGGATATACACCTCCAGGTAAGTTTTATAATTCACACTAATGCCTAAAAACTTCTCCAAGTTTCTTTCTACTTTCTAATGCATTTACTCTTGTAATCTACATTTGGATAGTCATTTTTTTTTTTGTTTCATTTTTGGAGTAGAATATGGTTTGGGAAGCAGGCCATCAAAAGCAGGTGATGTATATAGCTTTGGCATACTAATCTTGGAAATGCTCACTGGGAAGAGCCCTACAGATGAATTGTTCAAAGACGGCTTAAACCTTCATAGCTACGCTAAGGCTGGTTTAGCAGACAGAGAAGTGGAGATTGCAGATCCAAAAATTCTCCAAGAAAGAGATGAACAAATACAAATGAGGAAGAAAGGGAAATCCAGCGAGGAGAAGGACAAATTTGATGTGTGCTTTGTTTGTATGATCAAAGTTGGGGTTGCTTGTTCTGTGGAATTCCCAGCAGATAGAATGAAGATTCGTGATGTTGTTGGTGAATTAAATAAAGCAAGGAAAACCTTGTTGATGTAATCTGTGATGAACTGAAGATTAATCTGGCCTGGTATTCTTGAGATCAGAGCTAGCATGATGGAATGGCATGGTTTGAAGAAATAGTAGCTTTGGGAGACGTTGCCAGCCGAGAAATTCTCTGCTTTCTTGAGCAGGAGAAGAACAACAAGCTAGCTTAGGAGTTTGTTTCATTATTTTTTCTTTTCTGTCATTACAATCTCTGTTTGGTGTATTTGCAGAATCATTCTGGATATTGTTTTTATTAATGCTATTTCTCTATTTTCTTCACCTTTTCTGCTTAGCTTATGCAAATTTGTTGCAGCTTTTACATAATAAGCTTATTCCCTTAGCTTCAATACAACGAAATATAAGAAGTGCATCGGGGAAATGATTTATGAATCACCAAAAACATCTCAATTCAGTAATGTACGGTTCGAGAAATTAGTCTGAACAAAATTGATATGTAGAGTTACTCTTTATACAAAATATGGCTGGAGCACAAGCAAGGGATACAAAATTGCATTCCCATCTCAAAGCGGTGTAAATATTTGTTAGGCGGAGGCCAGTAAAAGGCCAAATTTAACACCCAGTGGTTGGGAAATTGTTGGATAAATTATAATTCCCTTCTTATAATTTAAAATTCCTATTTTACCGCTCTATTATTAAATTATTTTTAAGTTTTCTATTAGTTGTAGACAGAATATTAACGCTCGGGACCAAACTCATCACTTTGTTCATAACTGAGGGACTAAACTTGGATACTACCATAATTTAGGGACTGAGTTGGAATTTGGTTATAACTCAGGGACTAAATTTCTTCTCTTTTACTGCTTAGCTATTTCTCTATTTCCTTCACAATTTCTTCTCCTTTTATGCTTAGCTTCTGCAAATTTGTTGCAGCTTTTAAATATTAAGCTTATTTTCTTAGCTTCAGTACTAGGAAATGATTTATTAATCACCAAAAACATCTCAATTCAGTAATGTACGGTTCAAGATATTAGTCTGAACAAAATTGATATGTATAGTTACTCGTTATACAAAATATGGCTGGTGCACAAGCAAGGGATACAGAATGGCATTCCCATCTCAAATCGGTACGTGTAAATATTTGTTGGGCGGAAGTTGGTAAAAGGCTAAATTTAGTACCTGGTGGGGGATTGTTGGACGAAGGGGGTAAAAAAGGCCAAGTCCAGCACCCAGTATTTCAAACGATGTGATGGCGGTCCATAAGTAAAGAAATAAAGTTGCACCTTCACTGTACTAGTTATAATAGCTTTTAGAAGTGTTGATCTAGTGCTTGATCCTAACAATATTTCATGCATCTTTTAAGAACACTCCACTAACAGATAATTAGATGATAGATGCATGTGGTGGACTAAAGATTTGTTTATTTTTGTAAGCGTACAAGTGATACACATTAAATCCTTAATATAAATTAGCTAATTTAATTATCAAATTAAAGGGTTAGAATTGAATTATTTTATATGATTTTATGCTGGACCGTCTCCTATCAAATGACTCTCATCAGATTTCAGCCTAAATTATTTTCTATGCACTACTACAGAAAACGACTTTAATGTCGGTTAAAATACCCCATTTAACGTCGGTTATCTTTCGACGTCGAATTTAGAGACGTAGTAAGTAAATGATACGACGTCGGTTAAACAACCGACGTCGTATTTTTTTCAAATTAAATTAATTAACATACGACGTCGGCTTTTAGGATAAAGCCGATGTCGTATGGTATTTATTTTTATTTTTTAAAAAAAATAATTAACATACGACGTCGACTTTTAGGAAAAGCCGACGTCGTATGTTAATTAATTTAATTTTTAAAAACTATACGATGTCGGCTTTACCCTAAAAGCCGGCGTCGTATGTTATTATTAATTTTTTTTTTATAAATAATACGACGTCGGATATTTAGTAAATATCCGACGTCGTATATATACTTTTTTTATATTATAATTGTTTTATGGTTTCTACCCCAACCTGTATCAATTTTCAGATCTTGCGCAGCTAGCAATTTAACATTCAACCTCAACTAATTAATTAAACTATTCAAACTATTAAACATGAAACTAATATAAAGAACACAATTCATTATACTAATTCAAGCTACTAAACATAAAACTAATATAAGTAACACAATTCAACAAAACTACTAAACATCAAGCCAATAAACTTAAACTAATTTTAAACGTAAAGTATCAACTAAGAAGCGTTTTATTAACTCATTCATCAATAAGAAACTTAGACCAATTGTCCCTAACTTCATCAATCTCTTGTTTGTTGTAGGGAAATCTTCCTTGTCTTTCCAAAGCCTACAAAGTTCAAAAGAAATAAAAATAATAAATAAGCAAGTATTTTTAAACATTTGAAGAAAAAAGATATATTATTAAATTACTTGCCTTATCCATTCATTTGCTTAGGTTGTTGGAAACAATTTCCAACATGAACTTCATCGCATAACAACCACATTCGGTGGTTCCTTTTTGTATAGCACACTACATTTGAATTACAATAAAATTAAAATAAATTAATAAAAAACAATAAGTTTGCATGTTTTACAAAGTGAATGAAGTACTTACCGAACATATAGTCCATTTTGGTGAACGATTTTGTTTCTTTCCACTCATCATGTTTGTTGCAGTCATACACCTATTAATGTAAGACATAAAATGTATATAAATACTTGGCATCACTAGTTTAATGATAACTATTAATTAATTATATAAATCTACATACGTTTCCATTATATGTTTAATGTCTTCACGCGGCCCATGACCAAGTGAATCAAACCAAAAAATTTCATTTAGTCCAGGACAAATCGCCATCAACATCCAATGCTCACTACAAATAAATATTTATTAGCTTTAAGTGAATATAATATATAATAAAAATATATTATATATAAGTATTTTTATTTAAAACGCAATTAATACTTACTTGAGAACATATGGGGCTAAGTATACAAATTTCTTCCCAGACTGCATGGTGGCATTTATATACGATTTCCTGTCCTCTATATTATTCATTTGTGGTTGAATCCAATATGGATCTAGGAAGCCATACATGTCTTTTGATGCCAACTCAAAACTAATGTAAATACCCCTATTCACAAACACAACCAATTATATATATCATTACCGGGTTGTTTTGGCCCAGAAATCATCAAGCATAATAATGTGTATTTGCGTTTCATACACAACCACGGGGGTAGATTATAAATTATCAACATAACTGGTCATGAGCTATGCTTGCTACTTAGGTTCCCGTGGGGGTTAATACCATCAGTACAAAGTCCAAGTCTAAGATTTCTTGACTCGTGGCCAAATTCAGGAAATGCATTATCAAATGTTATCCATTGAGAAGAATCAGCCGGGTGTCGAAGCTTGCCATCAGAAATTCTTTCATCTACATGCCATGTTAAGTTCTTCGCATCGCTTGGATTTGCAAACATGCGCTTAAATCTTGGAAGAATTGGGAGATACCACAAAACTTTAGCTGGTGGACTTTTCAAACGTACTTTACCACTCTCTCTTGTTTTATAACGAGATGCCCCGCATATTGGACATGCATGCAAGTCTTTGTAATCATTCCTAAACAATATTATCCATATCTCATCACATAAGCACACTTTGTTGGCGCCACAGGACCAATCGCATGCCCATACATGAGGGTCAGCGCATATAGTTCTGACACGGCCCCGCAGCACCCTGCCCCGTATCGCAACACGGAGGGGTCGATCACAACCGACCGATGAACCGCAGCTCATCATAGTTTGATCGCAACCAAACAGTGGACCGCAGCCCAAGAGTATGTCATCTGACCGCAGCCAGGAAAATGAACCGCAGCTCATGTAAAACGTTTGATCGCAACCAAACGGTGGACCGCAACCCTATATAATATTTATATACCTGACCGATCACAACCGGCCTGGTTAACAGTCAGTATGGTTCTCAACCCATCCAACTGCCCGTATAACCAATTTGATCGCAACCAAATTGGGGTATCATGCACACATAACACATAGCAAGCACATGCAACCCACATTAACACATTGGGAAGGGGGAGAAATCGTATAACGAAACCTATGCGTGGTCATCCACATACTAAGAATAATCCTAAGGGGGTTCATACTTCCTTCACCTAGGTCAACGGGATACCAATTCAACTAACATGCAATATATAAGACTCGTTTATCCTATGAACGGTACCCGAAACATCAACTAGACATAGGCACGATAGACGAAGTCCGTTGGGACGCCACGGGGTTCGGGGGAACATCAAACGGGGAAGCCGAAATCCCAAAGTGGGGTAAAATCCAGCGGGTAGCCGGTGGGTGAGGGGTCACCCGCCGCGTCGTGGTTCTGGGCAGCGGGTGCCCGGCGGGCAGCTGCCCGCTGCCGGCGACGTTAACATTGGCCGCGGGTAGGTGGCGGGTCCCCTACCCCCCACTGACTCTTTCATCACAAAAATGCCCCGGGAACCTTAGTGGAACCCGGAACCATGCTTAGACACTTTCAAACGCAATTGATAACAACACGTAGACAATTAACGGATCAAAAGCAGGAAACATACGACACATATCCTATCATGCTTTTCTAAACATAATTAATACCCGAACATGCGAATTCCCACCCAATACATTAAGAATAACACCATACGAATTCCCCGATACAACCTAGGGTTCTAATTACTTTTAAATCAACAAGAACACAATTCATCTTCTAATATCAAGATTCGGTAGGATTTTCATAAAAACATCTAGAACATCATATAATCATCATGAACATCAAGAACACCATATAATCATCAAGAACATCAAGATCACCCATGGAATCATAACACCAATTATCAAGATCATTATAACAAATCATCAACACACAAGAATATGGGGGAAATCCTAAGAGGGGAATCATAGCTACGAAAATAGGTTTTGTTGAGACATGGGTTACCTCTTAGCCTTAATTAATTCCTTGGCTATGAAGGGTCTTTCTTTAAGCTTTCTTCTTTCTTGATTTCTTCTAAGGGAATTCTTGGAGCTTCTTGTGTGGTGAGAGATTATTGTGGTGAAAGATCTAGGTGCCTCCTATATCCCTATTTATATATTTAAGACTCCTAATTAGGGCCTGAATGGTATGGGTTTACTAATTCTATTCCTTATAGGACTAAAGACTTGTTTTAGGGATAAGGGTCCATGGTCCATAGTGGACCGTATTAATTAATTAAAGAGAATCCTAATCATAATCTAAATAGTAAAAGGCCTACTTCCTTTATTCCTAATAGGCTTAAAACTCTTATTTAGGCAAGGGTCCACGGTTCATGGTGGGCTTTATTAAATAATTAAAGGGAAACCTAACCCAATTAAATCATATTTAATTTTTATTAACGGGATTAATTAAATAATTAATCCGAGATTGAGGGCCGTAACACGGGGTGTTACAACTACTTTCGCCGGCTACGTGCACCTTTGCCGATGATATCGCCGGTCATGGCAAAACGCATTCCGCTTAATATTTTACTCCCCCTAATTTCCCTGATTCCTATCACGGTTACCCCACAGTCTCAAATCCTCATAGGCTCAACGATTTCTCTCTCCACCTTACTCAGGTCTCATTTACACAAGGAGTAGAACCCTCGCCGCCGCGGGTCCTTTATCCGCGACGTACGCTTCTCCAAGCGAAAAATGGAAACCAATCACACGCAAAATATAGACAATGATATTCCTAATCAATTTGTATACTACCTAAAAAAACAAGAAATAAATAGAAAGTTATTGATGGAGAAAATTGATCATGGAATATGACCCCGGGTATGTATTTATATGAATCAAAAATCTCCCTAAGAAAATATGAATAATGTAAAGTGGTGATTGCAGGGAATCAATAAATAAATAGACAGGACACAAAGATATTTAACGTGAAAACCAATACGGTGAAAACCACGAGCCTTTTTGGGCTAAGCCAAGCCAAAATTCACTAAGTTGTAGGTGTAGTACATGTACATAGATGGCCATGGCCATGAAATAGAAGAGGTAGAAGAGGTTATTTAGGAGAGAGGTTCTTATTTGAGACTGGCGTGGATCCCTTCGTCGTCTGTAGCCCAGAGCCATTATATAATGCTAGTTGTGCAGTTTTAACTTCCCGTAGTCTTTCCTATTTTCTTGCCATGACTTCTTCCTCCTTTGACTAAAATCATTATTATTATTATAAATAATAATAATAATAATAATAATAATAATAATAATAATAATAATAATAATAATAATAATAATAATATGGCATGCATATTATATTATTCCATCATGAGTCCCCCACTTTCTTAACTGCATATTTGTCAGTATAAGAAAGTCGAAACTGATGTTCACCAAATAAAAATGATAACACTTGGAGTGCATCCTTAACGAGCAGTGTAGTCAGGACTACATGTTAGTGCGCGGAGCACCAAAGTATGTTCGCGCGCGGAGCACTAAAGTTGTGACCTTCCTCGCTCGGAGCATGGAAGACCATAAGGAAGTTACGGTTAGGTGCACGAAGCACCGCTCGGAGCATTGAAAACCATATGAAAGTTACGGTTAGGTGCACGAAGCACTACCCAAGAGTCACGAAAGTTGTTCCCTGCATGCTAAATAACACATGATTAGTGGGTCATGCCACTAGTATTGATTTAAATATAAAATTAAAATAGAAGATAGGTTCGGAAATTCTCTATCTTCCTTTTAATTTATTGTGACCAACACCAAATTTATTCGCTGTAACTGTTGTTGTAAGGGGTAGCGCGGAGCTTACCTTGTAATTTAGAAGGTAGCGCAGAGCTTACCGTAAAATTTAGGTGGCAGCGCAGGTCTTGCCTCACAATATAATTGGTAGCACGGAGCTTACCATATTACATTATATAAGTGACAATAGCAGTTTTTGAATAAATTGAATTGGCAGTTGGCCTGGTCACCTTCACAACGTAAATAATAATAATAATAATAATAATAATAATAATAATAATAATAATAATAATAACAATTATAATAATAATACTTATCTTCAATATTTGGGAAGCGGGGGGAGACACCTTATCACGTAGAACCAGAACAATTTCACGCAAAGAAACCAGAACAGGTTGTTGTCGTCTTCCCCATGCGTGGCCGGCCGGTGACCCTTCCATGCGCAGTCAGCACCACACCAAAGACAGCAGTCGACTTCCAAGACGCAAGCCTCGACTCCCCAGGATGCCTGATACAGACACACACAACTGCAGAGTCCGAACTGGAAAATCGAATTCGCCGCCCCACCTTGCCTCCTTTGTCTGTTCTCTGACTCGGAACCCACTTCGCGAAACTTCTCCACAAGCTCGTCCGGCGAAGCTTTGGTTGCTGCTGCATTCACACTATCCACTTTTGCTTCAAGGTTCAAGATTTGAAAGAAACAGAGAGAGATGGTAGGACAAGGTGTTTCTTCATAATTGTATTATTTGCATGGATATTGTAGATAATGTATCAGATGGAATGATGAGGTTTGCTTATGCATGAGAAAAGATGAACAATATAACTATGAATATTATAGAGATTGTTGTGAGATATGAATAGAGAACAAATTAAACTTGAGTGTTTAATCAGCTAAGGATAAATAGGAGAGAGAGCACGCTTAAGCTTGTACAGCCGCTCTCAACAAGAGAGCCATTGATGGAGAAAATTGATCCAGGAATATGACTCAGGGTATGTATTTATATGAATCAACAATCTCCCTAAGAAAATATGAATAATGTAAAGTGGTGATTGCAGGGAATCAATAAATAAATAGACAGGACACAAAGATATTTAACGTGGAAACCAATATGGTGAAAACCACGAGCCTTTTTGGGCTAAGCCAAGCCGAAATCCACTAAGTTGTAGGTGTAGTACATGTACATAGATGCCCCTGGCCATGAAATAGAAGAGGTAGAAGAGGTTATTTAGGAGAGAGGTTCTTATTTGAAACTGGCGTGGATTCCTTCGTCTATAGCCCGGAGCCTTTATATAATGCTATTTGTGCAGTTGTAACTTCCCGTAGCCTTTCCTATTTTCTTGCCATGACTTCTTCCTCCTTTGACTAATATCATTAATAATAATAATAATAATAATAATAATAATAATAATAATAATAATAATCTTAACTATAATAAAGCTATATGGTTTGGGAAATAATTAATGGTACAATTAATGCCACAACATCCTTTATTATTAAAAAAAAAAAACACAACATTTGAAAAATAAAATAGCTATATATTATATAATCATATAAAAAATGTACTTTTGAAAAATAAAATAGCTATATATTATATAATCATATAAAAAATGTGTTCAATTAGAGTTTAAATTTACTCATACAAAATTTAAAATTTGCTTTCCAAATGTAATTATCTTAGTTATTATTCGTATTATGAAAATTATAATATAGATGAAATACAATTAAAAACAAATCAATATAATTATGTAAATTCTCTCTATAAGTTTATTTGAATATGCACATAATTAGAGATTATATTAAGCATACAAATTTTTAATTTTAATTGTAATTTTGTATTCTATAAAAATAATAAATACTTGACCAATGGAAGCTCAAAAATATTATTATATTAAACAATTTAAAATATTTTAATTTTTCTATTTTATATTTATATTTATATTTATATTTATAATAACATAATTTTTTCCCGTGCATCGGGCGGGTGAATTACTAGTAATAAAAAATAATAATAATAATAATAATAATAATAATAATAATAATATGGCATGCATATTATATTATTCCATCAGTTATTTACGTGGATTTTGGTTCCAAAAATTTGACAACACACAAATGTATTCTTTTGAGATCCTCTCATTTTAATCCTCTCATTTTCGACAACAAACCGTCGAGAGCGCCATTACAATTTGCACTCATCATATACATCTACTAAAACCATCGGCATGCCTGCACAATTTATTTTTATTTATTTATTTTTTTTTTGTTTTCTTTTTTGGTGATGAGGGATTATAGCAACTGCCTAGAGGTGTGTACTGAGTAAACTTCACATTGTAATCATAAACGATAAAATGTCATAGAATGAGATAAATCAACTTAAGCTTTGTATAGTTGACTAACAGTCAAACCAACTTGACTAGGATTGCTTTCTTTTTTTCATTCTCTCTTCTTTTTTTTTTTTTTTTTTTTTCTCTCTTTTTCTCTTGGGTGATGTGTTTTACAATATTTACTAATTTTGTAAGCATTGCAAAATTGGCAAATGCAGTATCTTAGCAGCGAGAAAAATGCCAAACTTTTAACTTCAATTTGATTTTTTTTTTAATTAATAAAAATATTATTACTGTTATAAATATATATACTTAGTGTTCATTATTATGTAGGACATATTTATGTCCTCATTATGTTTACCGTTACGATTATCTTATATATATATTCTCATGTACAATGTAAGTGATGTTGATGAATGAAGTCATTCCCCTTTTTCACTTTTGTCTATCTCTTTTTTCATGCAAAGTTCATCGGTTAGAGCTAATGGCGGGCACAAACAAACAACATTACAACACGTTATCAGCAAGCTCAACTCCGGTGAATGGTAATCATGTATATTCATATGAATATCGTATGCCTATGTGGTTATACCCGCTTATTTTTTCTCCTGCTTTCTATGATGTATATATATAATCTTTGACCAGCATGGTTTGAATTAGTATATCACAACTGGTGTAAATACATGAGATACTAATCTATATGCCAATCCATACATTAATACATGTTTTTTCCAAAAACTGATCGACTTTTTTTCTGAGCAAATACCTTTTTTTTTTGCATGGTACTTCTTGGTGAAAGCATCATCTTTCTCTAGAAACTTGTTCTTGATGAAGTTCTCCAGGCATTTACGGTAGGAAATATCTTGTTTAGCACCATTAGTGGAGACCATATAGAAGCATCTAGTGTGCTGGAATTGCTACATTTTTTTTTCGAAATATATGTCTGTTTTTTTCGAAAAGAAATTATATCCGATGGGAGTGTGTGTATAGTGCTTGTTTTACGTACCCAGCATCATCGAAGAACAATCCTTGAAATCTTCATCTCCTTTTGGAGCCTTTATAAAGCTCCTTCAAGCTACACGGCAACATGTTCTCTTCAGGCACCGCCTTCCGCGGCGTTCCTCTGTTACCACCGTCGGCTCCCTTTATAAATTGTAGAAACTGATTTTCTTTCAAACCTTTCTTCCGAGACGACCTACCATCAGCGGTGATGGACTCTGTTTTTTTTACCGATCTGCCACCATTATTACTATTATTTTTCTCTCTGATCCGCGTTTCGGTGGACGGATGCGGCGGCGTCGGCATTTCTCTCCGCCGGTTGCATATGGCGTTGGCGATGGCGGCTTTGTGCAATCGTCCAGCAGAAGTCGGCTCGCAATCGTTACGGCAGAAGGCGGAGGCGCGGCGCTCCGGCAGAGGGTCGCAGTGTGGAGCTCCGGCGGAGGGATGACGGTGCTGGGTGACGATGATGTGCGGTGGTGATGGCTCCGGCCGGCGGTCTCTCTCTCCCCCTCCGCGTCTCTCTCTCCGGCCTTGTCTATGGCTGCTGTATGCTTGGCTGCTAGGTTATAGAGATGAAGATCATTTGTTGGATTATACAATTGGGTCGGGTCTAGCCCAATTGGCCAGACCTGGGCTTAATAAAATCAAAAGGGTCTACTATTGATCTTGGGCTCCATTTTGATAAGAAAATGATGGATCATTTTAATGGAGCCTTGCCTGACCCAATTCGGCCCTTTAAATAAATTGGGCTTATTTGGTTTATTTAAAGCGTTAGAACTTGCTTTAAATTCTAGATCATGGATGTTATCATCAAGTGGGAATTCATCGAGCTTGGTTTCAACAAGAGCAATTATTCAGAAGTTCACGAGTGATGAGGCTTTGAAAGCTAAAAGCCCTAATTTTTTTTCCTTATTTTTTTCTCCTCGCCACCATCTGAAAAATGAATACCTTTCTGAAAAAGGACCGCTATGCCTTATAGAAATCCCCGAAGGATAAATTTGACTAGCACATATTCATTGGTCCTTTTTAAAATCTCAATTAGACTGCCTTACCTTGATCTTTCAAAACATTAAATCAAATTCTTGATTCTAAATCAACTATACGGAAAATTGTGGCCCAACTAAAGTTGTGTAAGCAGAATTTTTTTTCTGGCACGAATTTGATTGGAGAGCCCTTGTCTTCTTTTCCACACCACCCTCCTCCCATGAGTGTAGAAGCATAACCATATGTTGACGCAAATCTATAGTGCATGACCAGTTGGTTCTACACCGGTGCCCGAAGCACACGACGTCACCTAATTGTGCAACACTAAGAGGGGCTGAGGAAGAAGACGAGGAAGAGGTAAGGCCAAGGTGGCAAGAACAATAACTCCCGAAACCAGAATAAAAGGCAAAAATGATCCAACTCGTCGAGGACAACCTTTTTTCATACAATTAGAACTCTGGTCCAGCAGCAAGTATGCTTTAAGTGCGGGTGTACAGGGCACTGATCAAGTACATGCCACACCCCGAAGCATTTTGTTGAAAATTACCAACAGATGGTAAAACTACGATAATGAGAAACACAAGGTTGAATCCAACCATGTTGCATTGCCTGAAGCAAACACTCTTGTTGGTAATGATGTTGATCTACTGAAACATGAGCTCAATGATTGATCATTATCTTTCCTTTTGATAAGGGTTTTCTTTGTGGGCTCCAGTAGAGCTTCACTTTTAAAATAAGTTACACTTAGTCAAATATTTGTTATGCCAAAACCAGAAATGTTCATAAATTAAAATACCTTATCATTCCCTACTTTGATCAAATATCATTCATCTGATGAGTAGACATATGTTACTCGTTCTTTATGATCTAAAAAGACGGATATGATCTAGTACCTTATGGATAATGCCTATTTTATGGATTATCCTATAAACTTCGTCCATTTTTCGACGATTATTATATGACATTAAGCATTAAGGCGGAGTATCAAGTACCTTATGCTCATACCCAAATGGTTTAGCTAATTAATAAAGTTATGGCTTATCACTAAACCATTATTTTCAAAATTTCAATGTGCCGGATACTTGGTGGGGAAATGCAATATTTATGCTAAAAATTTCGGCACACTGCATATCCTTATTCCCCCTTACATCTAATACGTGGTTTTCAAACAAACATTTCCCAAATCTGCGTTTCTATTCTTATGTATGCAATCCAGTCTATTACATAATCACCATAGTGTATCCATCTAAACTTCCATTTGTTGTCTCCAATATTTAAAGCCCCTGAAAGAGACGCGATGGATACGCTGACTGCATGAAGATCGGTTCACAGCATTAGGGGGAGATATGATCAAAATTGAAATTAGAATGCCGAGAAATTTCATGAAATGATCTTCAAAAAAATTAAATCCACGTACCAATTAGATTGAACCAGAAGTTCATAAAGAAATCTGTCAAATAATCTATTTCATAAAAAGAGTGACTAGGTCCCATACATATTCCCCAAAATTGGACCATTGATATCTATCAAAGTATCAATACTCCTTGACGCCAGAAGTGCGGGAGATTCATTGGGATAGAAAAATAAAGAATCAACTAGATCTAGTAAATAATTTATGTCACTCTTGAAAATCTTAGTGCTCTTGAAATATTAAAAAGTTATTTCTTTAAGACGATCGTCCAGACGACGAGAAAAACCCAGTAAAATTATTGGTGCACCAAATAATCATAATACTGGGTTGCGGAACAACCAGATATAAATATCCTTGGGAAATGGCTATAATCTGGTTAACTTTGAAAATTACTTTTATATATATATGGGAGAAATTCTTGAAAATATTATAAGTTGTCGACAACACAGTTGCCTTCAAAATTGCTCATATTATATGACAATCTGGATCCAGAGCTAGGTGCCAGAAGCGCCTAGATTGATTAACGTATAAAGAGAGCAATTAAGGGCATATATAGCTCAACTTGCTAATCCTTTTATACACCATTGAAGTATTAACCCTGTAGGTTACAAATGGTGTTTATATAAAGGAAAAACAAGAATGACAAGGTGGTGAGATATAAAGCGAGTATGTAGCCTAAGGGTTCACGCAGAAACCCATAATCAAGTATACTCTCCCATGATAAATATTATTAAAAGTTCCGCTACATGATTGGCAGAATAATTCTAGATATGCAGCTTATTAAAGTCATGACCTAGAAACTATGGGTCATTTAGACACCAATGTTTATCTGAAAATCCTTGATGGATTTATAATTCACAAAAATGAAAGAGAGTAAATATCACAACACGTTTGTTGTTGAAGTACAATTGCTTTACTCAAACTTAAAATAGTGAAGCAATTGATTGAGTGATTTCCTCCTGAAATAAGGAAATTATAGAAATGAATATATACCATTAGGCACTTATTAAGGGGCTTATTGTAAAATAAAGGAGATAAAAAAATCAAGTATTATCTCGACCTGTAGATCGAGCATTTCCTTAAAAGGAATTTCATATACTAATTAACCTATGTCCAAATAATCTCCCGAAGTAGATAAAGGACCATTTTAACCTAAAAGGATAATTCAGGGCCAGAAGTCCGCTGCTTCAAAATATCATTTTTTTAAAATACCTTTTCTTTGAGACAGATAATTCCCAATTCGCGTATTATTTTTGTAAAGAGTGATTTGGTGACTCTCCTAGAAAGAAAAGGAAATGATGTTAAATAATATCCATTAATATCCTTAGGGTATAAAATATGTCTTTCAAGAAGTCATTTGAATATTGGCATTCTGTTAAATGTCATGACTTGGATTGATATATTATAAATCAATTTAAGCTTTAAAGCATCTTAAGCCTAAAGAATAATACTTGTTCTTATAGATGTACTTTGTACATTTTCATCTCATCATTACTCTACTATGCTCTCGCTTGGTTATAGCGACTGTTAAGTTATGAGATGAGATCAGGAATAGCAAGTCAAGGTACAAATATTCATATTGATGCTTTTTGGCATGAAGTCATCATACTTGGACAAATGAACGTATATAGGTTTCATGATATGAACTCCAGAAGAGTGATAAAATATTTGTCCAGAAGATTTGCTCCAATGACAAGTTAGCAAATGTATACCTACAAAATATCTATGAAAAATTCCTGATGGATTTATAATTTCCGAATGAGGATTTATTTAGTATTCATAAGTGCCATTATTTACTCTTTAAAGAGTTGCGAATGGAGTTATTATCTTCATGTAGAAGGAATAATATGTACCATTATGTGCTCAATAAAGAGTTGATAATTGACTTATTTATTATCTCAGTCAATATTGATGGTGTAAAATCAATGAAATATATAAAGAGATTGATGATGTCAGTTCATGTTTAAAGACTGAGATCGATTTTTTTTGAAATAAAAAGCTTGTGAAAGCTATAAGTATTATCTCGACTTGAAGACCGAGTTTTTCCTTGAAGAATTTTTATACACTAGTCAGCCTATATCTAAAAATGCTTTTCACATGTCTATATACATAAGTGTCATGTTTTTATCAAACTAAAGGTTGCCTAATAATCTCTTGAAGCAGATAAGGAACCATTTGGACTCGAAGTCCTTTACTTCATTATCGTTGGAGCACCATTTTAGAACCAGAAGTTCCATAATCCCAACATGCATGATATTTTCAATGAAGTTGCTAGCAAAATCTAGTGCTCCTCCTACAATGAAGTACTTGAATAATGATTAACATATCCTCCGGTATCTTCAAGATACAAAGACATGATATTTATGTAAGAAACTGTGATACGGTTTTAATAGGCTACTTGGGTATTGGCTATTTTGTTTGATCCCCGTAATGCCAAGTCCAAACTGGTTATACAGTGAATTTCCCTAAATGATCAAAATGAGGACAATAACACTTGTGTTGCACAAATGTTATATGAGCTCTAGAAGAGCCAAAAGATTATTGTACACTATTCTAGAGACAATCCAGAAGATTTGTCCAATCCATCTCTTTAAATTTTGAAATATATGTAGAACTTGAAGATTGTTATCTTCAGGGGGAGACGGGAAGTACATTTACTTGATTCAATCCAGAAGATTGAACGTAAAATCCTGAAGATTAAGTCATAAAAGACTAACAATTGCATAGTATTTGCAACGCATAAATACATAAATATCATGTACTCTTTTCCTCACTAGTTTTCTCCCATTGGGTTTTCTAGTGTGGTTTTTAACGAGGCATGTGTATGATATAGTAATGACAATGAGGAAAAGTTGCAAAATAATTGCTTAAATGGACAAACCCCAAAATCCTGAAGATTATGCGGTTTGTGCCCTGAAGACTTATGGTTCTACTCTTTTTCCCTTAACTAAGTTTTTCCCACTGGGTTTTCTTAAGTTAAGGTTTTTAATGAGGCAACCAAATACAATATATGTTTTTACATATATCATGTACTCTTTTCTTCAACTAGATTTTTCCCACGTGGTTTTCCTAGTGAAGTTTTTAATGAGGCATGAATATATTTTCTATTGTACTCTTTTCTTGTCTAGGTTTTTCCCACCGGGTTTTCCTAACAAGTTTTTAACGAGGCAAGGTCGTGGCTAAATAATGTCCAAGGGGGAGTGTTATAAATATATATACTTAGTGGGCATTATTATGTAACAGACATATTTATGTCCTCATTATGTTTACCGTTACGATTATCTTATATATATATATATATTCTCATGTACAATGTAAGTGATGTTGATGAATGAAATCATTCCCCTTTTTCACTTTTTTCTATCTCTTTCTTCATGCAAAGTTCATCGGTTAGAGCTAATGGCCAACGGGCACAAACAAACAACATTACAACAATTATCATGGTGCCATGGTGGTGAGTTAAAATTGCAGGGATGCAAAGAAAATAATTGGTGAATTGCAAAGAGTCCTACTACATGTCAACATGTACTATTAATATCTACTACTTCACCATCACTTTTACTCTTAATATGACAAATAATATAATGATAAGCTATATTAATCATTTGAATCCTCAAAAAAGTGTCAACATCAACAATATGAGTATAAGAGTAAAAAAAAAAAAAGGATTCCACTTATCCACATGATAAAATCACATCTCTGCTATATATTTTGTATAAATAAATTCAGACAAAGAAAAGTAAACATTTTTTTTGATAGCTACTGGCTCTATTACATTGTAGTATTTGTTCATATACTTTCTCAACCTACTGAAACACAAAAAACCAATAACACCTCCACTGAGGCTCGTACTCATAATCTTCCAAATGGAAGTCCAACCCAGGTACCATTAGACCACATAGTCCTGATTTTATTATTATTATATTTACATGAAAGTTTACCACCGCTATTCGAACGTGTATTGTGCTCTAGGTGAAATCTACCTTGTGACCTTAAACACCAAAAGACCACAATGAGCTAAACTAGCAAACCAACTTAGGGTTGCTCATAGCTTATTAGCTTAAATCAAGGAAGTCAATAGATAACTTTTACAAAGAGTGAAATTTGAATCAGTGTCTATTCAGTATGTCAATCGATCAGCGAATAAGCTCGCTCATGCTTTAGCTAGAGCTGCTAGTTCCAGTCACTCTTTCTTCTATTCATCTTTGTATTATTGGACATTTAATTTCTACTTACTTAGAAACGTGTTGGTTTTGGATTGGTTTCTCTTAGATTTGATGCCTACTTTCTTTGACTTTGTACATATTAATTTTTGGGTTAATAAATTGAAGTTTTAAAAAAAATTAAAAAATTAAAAATGGGCCATTGCGAATATGATAATTTTGTTTTAAAAGAAAAAGGTAGGAGACGAGATATAGTAAAAAGTTTAATTATAATAATAAGTATATGAGTATATATCTGTAAATATGTATAAATACTAATTGTCTACTATTTTCATAATTAAAAAAGTATGTTAATAAATACTACAAAGTCCATTTGAATAAGAAATATTTATGATATATAGTTTTTGATATTGAAACGTGCCCAAAATATTAAATTGCTAACTCCCTATATGTTTTCAAACATTCTAGGCTAATATTATTCACGTGTCTTTTAAAATAATAGCACGTCACAAAAGAATATCACAACTTACAAGACAATTATTTTTAATGTGATTTATGTATTTTTATCCGATTCATCAATTATGTCATAAAAGTAAACTCAGAAAATGTATTTCCCTTAGAGGAAGGGAACTTGATTGTCCGAGAAGATGAGAATAGAAAATGATATTCTTATTCAAATTTTTGCACCACCTCAAATAAACCTCCAAAAATATTTTTTGAAAATTTTTTTTGGTTGCCCAAAAGGGGTATCCCTCCAACCGAAAGCCAGAAGACTAATCACCATCACTACTAATTTAGTCCATTCACATCAGTGGGGATTGAACCCTCAACCTCATGCTTAAGGGACGAGGTGCTGAACCACCACGCCAACCATGTTAGTTATTTTTTGAAAATTATTTATGTGGATTGTGGTTCCAAAAATTTGACAACAAACTGGTCCAGAGACCGGCATAACAAATTGCACACTCCTCTATTTACAAGAGACAAATCAAACAAGACCTATGCAATGAAGGTGGAATAAAATGCTAACTTTCCGCAACCCGTTTCGAGTAAAAACAATGCATGTTGTTATTATAGGTGGTGGAATATTCAAGTTGATGAGTTATGTATATTTGAAGCATGCATGTTGTTATTATAGGTTGCAAGCATATAGAAAGTCAGTGATGTATCTTAAAATTGTCTAAGTGGTGAGATTGTTTGATTAGAACTTATGAACAAATGTTTTTCCAAAGTATATACTGTAGTACTTTACAGGGTTGATTGTGGTTATACTTAGCTTCGTGCTAACGGGTGTTTTCCTACTTGTCTATGTGTTGTTTTGCAAAACCCCTTTCAGGTGGGCCCAGTGTTTGAGAGATGATCGAGTTAGACTAGCTTAGTAGATCTAGTAGTCTAAACTCTTATTATTATGATGATGTTCATTTGATGGATTGTAGACTTATGATGATTATGTTTGGTGATAGACACCGGGCTTTTTTTCTCCCTTATGACCTTTTAAATTAAGCAATTTAAATGTAAGTTTGAATTAATGATTTAGTTCCATCTTCAGCCTGTGCAATCACCGTGGAGAGGTGGTTGTGGCGGTGACATTCCCACTAGTTTATTATTTAAGTTATTTATCCGCTGCTTAGTTTATCTTGATCTTGGTTTTAGAACTGTAATTAAGTTTATGAAAAGTGGGGTGTTACAAATAGTTTAAGGGTATATTTGACCTTTGTCCCAATATCTTAATACGTACTTTTCACGATTGTTTCTACGAGGAATGATCGTGGAAAAAAAAAGTGTTTTTTTTTCAAACTGTGTCCATTTTAATAAACAAGGGATGAGAATTCTTAATCAATTATTTACGAAATTGTTACTTTGATTTTTTTTAAAGAATACACTAGCCTTTTATTTTAAGAAGGGTAGCGAAAAGTCAGTCTCCTATGTTTTTTTTTACTAGTCTGAAACAATATAGACCTTCATATATTTCCTTATACGAAAGCCAATAGAATAAGCTTAAGCTTATGTAAAAGTTGGAGTTAATGATACTTTTGGTCCTATGAGTATTGAGGTCTTTTAATTTCAATCAATGACTTTCAAAACTTACAATTAGTATCCCACCTATTCAATTTTTATCAATTTTGATCCACTTAGTCAAATTGTAGACGAAAAGTGGCCAAAATTTTTTAATAGTAAATGTTAGGATCATTGTATTAGGATTTTGATGATACCAATGTAATGTAGGAAAGTAGACCCCTAACCATTAGTTCTTTTTAATCGCTGCTTTCGTCCTAGACGAGAGTTGCCATAACTCCTCTGTAATTCGTGTTAAGCTAGACAAACACACGAAAATAAGTTATGACTAGATGTTAGGGTCTCCAAGGCGAAAGAAGACATGAGACATGAAGAACAACAACGAAAGTCAAGCAGGAGTTGTCAACAAGCACGAAAGGACAGTTTTTGTTAAAGACGATCTTTATCAAGCATTACTTCTCTTCAACAACGAGAAGAATGTTCCACCTGTCTGATTTGACAACATCCTAGGACAATAAGGACTTCATCTTATGGGACACACTTTTCAAAAGCATTAAATGAAGATGTACCATCTTCTGGAGCTAAAGGACAAATCCTAATGCTTCCCATATCTTCAACGGCTACATGGTACAACCTCATTAATGAAGCATTTAATGCATGAAGCTCCCCGGTCCTTGTCCAATGGTTAAAGGGTTTGAAAATTTCATCTCCCTCCAACGGATGAATTTTCATCACCTATAAAAACCCACCTTCATCAGCTAAGAAGGTGCTGGTTCATTATCACTCAACTTACTCACTTACAAAAGCTCTTGAAAAGTCTACAATTTACTAAAAGCTTTTGTGAACCAGTTTTGAGGTGCTAAGTTACTTGAAGAATCATTTGCCTTACACCTCAAGGAAGTCTTGACATCTGTTTGAAGCAATCATATCTCAGAGTCAAGACCTCATCGTTGGAGAATTCAAGAAATCATTTTCTAACAACCGCAACTCAGGAGAAGAAGTTGATAGAGGCGGAGTAAACTCGAGGAGTTGAAAAACCTACGAAGGCTGTCCGGCTTAGTGATCAAGGAAGTCTTTGTGTACTTGTACTAAGAGTGATAGTGCAATCCTTCCAACAGTTGTGGAAGAAGAGTGGAGTAAGCAACATTGGCTGAACCACTATAAAATCTCGTGTCCCCTCTAACTCTTTACTTACGCTTTTCTTTTGTGCATTCATATCATTCCTTTATTATCGTTACCGAAAGTTTGTCTAATTACGCAAACTCGTGCAAAGTATCTAAAACAAATCTATCTTATCCGCTGCGCCAAGACACCGAAAGGTGACGTTTAGGGCTTCTAACGAAAAGAGAGTCTATTCACCCCCCCCCCTCTAGACTCTCATCTCATTCTATCGGGACCAACAAGTGGTATCAGAGCCTATACCTTGATCGGTAAAGGCTTTGCATTTACTGCTTGGTAGATCCCTATTCAAAAATCTCTTGAAAATCTTGCATATTTTCTTTGCACGTTTTTAAAAAAAAAAAATGGAAAAGGAACATGTTCATCGCTCCAAACAACTTGCATTTAGTCTTGCTAAATTTGATGACTGGAAGTTAAGAATGCAGGCTCTTCTATGCTCCATTCATGATGAAATGTGGGACGTCATAACAACCGGACCAATCACAATCATGATGGCAAATGCTCAAGTAGCCGCACAGGGAGCAGGAGCTCCACAAATGATACTAAAGCCAAAAGACCAGTACTCCTCAGAAGAAAGAACAAGAGCGAATCTGGACAATGTAGCAAGAAATATTCTCTACAAGTCTCTGGATGATTCCCTGTTTCCTAGAGTCCGAAAATGCAAGAATGCTATGGAAGTGTGGAATGTCCTAATGAGTCTGGGAGAAGGAGACGAGCAAGAAAAGGACAACAAGCTGACAATGGCTATGAAAAAATTTGAAGATTTCAAAATGCTGCCAAATGAATCAATCATGGATATGGAACTCAGATTCACCAGACTGATGGGCGATTTATCAGATCTTGGACAAGAACTTACTGAGAAGGAAATGAATATGAAGATCCTTCATGGTCTACCTAAATCATGGGAAATGAAGGTTATTGCAATAAGGGACAGTCGAGACATGAAAACAACAAGCACTGCCAAAATTTTCAGCGATCTCAAAGCTTATGAGTTTGAACATGAACCAAAAGATGCCGAAGATTCAGAAACAAGAAACATTGCTCTCGTGGCAAATCAATCAGCATCAACATCCAACAGGTCGAAACCTAACTCTTGTGATTTTTTATCTGATGAACAATATGCACTATTTGTCAGGAAAATGAAAAGATTCATGAGAAAGAACAACTTTCAAGACCCACAACGTTCGAGCCACCGAAAGAAGCACGAGAACTTCCCTCAAAACTCAAAATCTGAAACCATGGACTCTCAGCTATTGTGCTATAATTGCCGAAAGCCAGGATACTTCAAGGCGAACTGTCCACATCCCATAGTAAGCAAACATCAAGATAACAATGCTACCACAAGTCCCTCAAAAGAGACTGGAGAAAGATATAAAAGAAGCGACAAACCTGAATCATCAAACTCCAGAAAGGAAGGAAGAAGGAAGGCAATGGTAGTGAACGAAACTTCTGACACAGTCGTAACCGAAAGTAGCTCCTCAAGCTCTAGCTCAGAAGACGAAAGCACTGATGAGGAGAAAGGACTGCTGTGCCTATTCAGTCAAGAGTCAGACGAACTATGTCTCATGGCAGATGAAGACAAGGTAAATTCTCATTCATCCTCTTGTTATTCAGTTGAGTCGAGTTCTGTGAGAAGTCTTACCTCCAATGAATCTGTCACCGAAATGATAAGGAGGTTCAATGTGATAAATAGCACTTACTCCAAACTCAAGGAGGAGAACTCTCGGCTCATGCTTAGCTATAATGAACTAAAGCAAGTTCGTATTGAGAACAATGTGCTAGTCATTGCTAAGGAGCAGCTTGAGAAAGATGTTCTCGCTCTAAAGGAGCTGTGCACAGCAAAAGAGAAGAGAGAGCAAGAACTGCTTGAAGTTTTGGATAAATTCAATAATTCATCCAACCTAATGGATAGAATGATGAATGAATCCAGACTGCCCGGGGAAAGAACTGGAATTGGTTTTAACCCCAGCTCCTCTTCACAAGTCGAATTGAACAAATCCGTGAATGCATATTCACACGAAAGCATCGAGGCCGCATTTGTTCAAGGACCCACCCAGGTGTCTGAGCCTATGATGGTAGTTAACAATGTCGAAACACCACAATCAACAAGCCAACCGAAAGGTATGGCTGTACAACGAATTGTGGAATCTGGAAAGAAGAAATCTAGTAATGGCAATCCTAGACAAATCTATGTCAAAAGGAATGGACCAAATGGCAATAAACAGAATCTACGCCATAAAAAGGGTCAGCCTAACTGGAACACTCAATCCAATAAAAAGACGAATGGTAACCAGAGGCAATATCGTCCGAAATTCACACGAAAGAATCCTGCACAAGGAATCTCAAGAAGCGGACAAATCAGACAACCCGAAAGATCCTTCAAAAGATATGGGTATGGCAATGGATGGACTGGGCCATCAGAAGAAGATTGGTTTGATTACCCAGAACCTCTCCCAAGTGCAGTATTTGAAATGGTTCATCTGCGTAAACAAACCAATCATCTCAAGCATTATGAAAATCTTCCTCAGGAAGATCAACGTAAGAAATATAATGCTAAAGTCTTTGCCAGCATCCATTATGATTATCGCACATCTAATGGATATAGAGGACCGAGGATGAGTCGTGGATACTCTAGGTTGATATGGGTTCCAAAGTTGACTGCTAACCCCCAAGGACCAGAAACTAAATGGGTACCTAAAAACACATAATCTTTGATGCAGGAAAAACAGGTCATATGGTATATTGATAGTGGATGCTCAAGACATATGACTGGTGACAAAACAATGTTAAGCAACTTTAAGGAATTTGATGGACCCAAAGTTATCTTTGGAGGTGAAAATAGCGGCAAAACTCGTGGAAAAGGGGACATCATCAACAAGGGAATAACAATTCAAGATGTCTCTTATGTTGAAGGACTGAAGTTCAATCTCCTAAGCACAAGTCAATTTTGTGACAAAGGATACAAAGTAGAATTTCTCAAAGACGAATGCAAAATCGTGAACACGAAAGATAACAAGACAGCTTTAACGGGACAACGAAAGAAGAATATGTATGTATTATCTTTAAATTCTTCTAATGCTAATGTTTGCCTTGTAGCCAAAAGTAATGCAGATCTCAATCAAGAATGGCACAACAAACTAAGTCATCTGAACTTGAAGACGATAAACAAGCTTGCCAAGAGAAATCTCGTAAGAGGGCTACTCGAAGCATCTTACACGAAAGATAAAATATGTGAGGCATGTCAAAAAGGAAAACAATTCAAGTCATCCTTCAAGTCAAAAGATGTAGATGCAAACTCTCGATCTCTAAGCCTCTACATATGGACCTCTTTGGACCAGTTGATCCAGCAAGTTTGAGTGGAAGAAAGTATACTCTTGTTATAGTAGATGACTACACAAGATATACATGGGTGCTTTTCTTGAAAAAGAAGAATGAAACAGAAATAGCTCTTCCAAATCTTTTGAGACAACTTCAAACAGAAATAGCTCTTCCAAATCTTTTGAGACAACTTCAAACAGAAAAGGAGCTCAAAATAATACGAATAAGATCAGATCAGGGAACGGAATTTATCAACAAAGTCATAAAGGAATTTTGTGCGCAAAATGGAATTTTCCACCAACTTTCGGCAGCACGAACTCCTCAGCAAAACGGAGTAGCCGAAAGAAGAAACAGAACCTTGAAAGAAGCTGCACGAACGATGATCTCTCACTCAGGACTACCTAAGAGATTTTGGGCTGAAGCCATAAACATGGCATGCTATACACAAAATAGATCCTTGATCAACAAATCTCACAACAAGACACCATATGAGTTATGGAAAGGTAAAACACCTAGTATCGGTTATTTTCATGTCTTTGGTTGCAGGTGCTTCATACATAACAACGGAAAGAATCATCTAAGAGCATTTGACGAAAGAACTGATGAAGGGTTATTCATGGGATACTCCTCTGTAAGCAAAGCATTCAGAGTTCTAAACAAGCGAACAATGGTAATTGAGGAATCCATTCATGTCAAGTTTGATGAACAATCTGAGATGAACTCATCAGGAGTCAAAATCAAATCAAATCCTCAGCAACTTGTTGACGAAAATACCTCAGATGAAGAAGACAAACTCTCGTCCTACACGAAATATCAACTAAAGGTTCATGAACTCGAACCTGTGTCTCAAGAAAAGGTTGGAATTCAACAGAATGATCCTTCATCTATCACAACATCTGAACCAATGATTTACATTGATCTACCTTATATTCCTGAAATGGACGCTCAAAATCAACAAGATGTTTTTGAACCAGACCTTCGATGGTTAAAAGATCATCCATCAGATCAGGTTATTGGAAATATTCAAGAAGGTGTAAGAACAAGAGCCTCTTTGCACGAAAGTATGATGGCATGTTTTCCTGTCACAAATGGAACCAAAAACCATAGAAGAAGCTCTAAAAGACCCAGACTGGGTAATAGCCATGCAAGAAGAGCTCCATCAATTTGAACGAAATAAGGTGTGGGAACTTGTCCCGAGACCATCTCATCAGAATGTCATTGGAACTAAATGGGTGTTTAGAAACAAAATGAGTGAAGATGGGCTCATTGTTAGGAACAAAGCTCGTCTTATTGCTAAGGGGTATTGCCAAGAAGAAGGTATTGATTTTGATGAAACCTTCGCTCCTGTAGCTAGATTGGAAGCCATTCGCATATTTTTAGCCTTTGCAGCCTATAAGAACTTCAAAGTCTATCAAATGGATGTCAAGAGCGCTTTCCTAAATGGACTTCTTGAAGAAGAGGTGTATGTTGAACAACCACCTGGCTTTGCAATCAATAATGAGCTTGAAAAGGTATATCATCTCAAAAAGGCTCTTTATGGCTTAAAGCAAGCTCCACGAGCCTGGTATGATACTCTCTCATACTTTCTTATCAATTGCGGCTTCACGAAAGGAGTGGTTGATAAAACACTCTTTCGTATAAAAGATAATGACCATATTCTTTTGGTACAAGTCTACGTTGATGACATTATCTTCGGAAGCACGAATCCAATCTTGTGTGAAAAGTTCTCCAATCTTATGAAAGGCAAATTTGAGATGAGTATGATGGGTGAACTGAACTATTTTCTGGGTTTGCAAGTCAAACAATGCCCAGATGGAATATTCATAAATCAAGCCAAATATACCAAGGATTTAATCCAAAAATTTGGCATTGATAGAAAAAGTTTGGTTAAAATTCCAATGAGCACATCCCTCAGAATGGACATTGATAATGAAGGAAAGGATGTTGATCAAACAAACTTTCGAGGTATTATTGGTTCTCTCCTATACCTGACAGCAAGCAGACCTGACATTTCGTTTGCTGTTGGTGTATGTGCACGATTTCAAGCTAAGCCGAAAGAAAGTCACCTAAGCGCAACTAAAAAGATATTAAGATATCTTAAGGGAATGCAAAGTGTCGGTCTCTGGTATCCAAAAGATGGATCATTTGATCTAGTGGGATACTCAGACGCTGATTTCGCTGGATGTCGGATTGATCGAAAAAGTACCTCAGGAACCTGTCAGTTCCTAGGAGGACGAATTGTGTCTTGGTTTAGTAAAAAGCAAAACTCTATTGCCACAAATACGGCTGAAGCCGAATACATAGCAGCTGGAAGCTGCTGTGCTCAAATCTTATGGATGAGACACCAATTGAGAGATTATGGCATAAATCCACGAGAAGTGAGCATAAAATGCGATAACACGAGTGCTATCGCCATTACGAATAATCCCGTGCTGCACTCTCGGACCAAGCATATTGACATCAAGTATCACTTCGTTCATGATCATGTCGAGAAAAAGGACATATCTCTTGAGTATGTTAATACTGATGATCAACTTGCAGATATACTCACGAAACCCTTAAGTGAAGCAAGATTCTCTTCTTTAAGGCATGAACTCGGAATGATTGAAATGACATAAAGCTAAGAGAATCAGATCTGCAAAGATTCTTGCTCTCGAAAATCAAAAGATTTGATTCATCCTCACACGCAAGGATCTTTATAAATGAAGTACACTATGAGAATAAATTTCTCATCTAACGAAAATTCTAGTGTTTGTTTTTGCATGTGCAGGAATGAGTACGGGAAGCGAAAGAACCTTTACGGAGGCACGAGAAGGAAAGAGTGAAGTTCTCAGTGAGCCACTAGCAACTGAGCAACAGCTTAATCAGTTCCTTGAACACGCTCAACACATACGAAACCTCCTCCGTGACACGTCCGATAATGAGTCACGAGAATCCTTCCACTCTGTTGGCAACCCCATTGGATATATCAAAGAAAACAGTGTGCTGGAACTAAGCGATAGTTTTGACTACTCACCCTCAGGCACCCCCACCAAGATAGCATCTCCTCTCAAGTCCACCGCAAGCAGCAAGAAAAAGAAAGCTTGAATAACTTTATTAGGCCACGGTGACAAATTGTGATGTTATCTTGTTCATGATCTTTTTAGTTTATGACTCTATCATGCAAATATGATGTCAGTATCTAAAAGATTTTGTTAAGATTCGCTCGTTATCTTTTGCCTATATATTATTCTTCTATTTTATGAGCTTTACTCATTCACAAGATCTTAGAGAATGATAAAGATTGCAGGAATGGATAAGGGGAAGGAAAAGAGCGACGAAGTTGAAAAAAGGGCCAATCGTCTAAAACATCATATGCAAGAAGCAACAAGCTTCCGAATGCTACCATCTTAAGGCTTGAAGAAGATGGGGAAAGGGTCATCGTAACCTACTCCATGCCCAACACAGCACCAAAGGATAAGGAAACTCATGACAAATTGGTCAGCGAGTCCAGGGCTAAGAAGGCTTACTGCATGGAACAAGCCACTCGGCTTGCTAAAGAGAGAATTCTGATGATGAAAAGTTCTAATGAGCAAACATCTTATGAAGTTCCTCAACCTAGTGAACAATCTTCTGAAGATATCACTATGGTTCACTCTCGGCCCTTAACTCAGTCACCCGAACCCACTCTCTCACTTGAGGAGTTGGATGAATATGCAAAGATGGCAAATCTGACTGATGTGACCGAAGAGATGACTCGTCTGGAACTTCACGTGCCTTATCGTTTTCTCTAAGCCTTTGTATGTTGTACTCTCGTGACCTGGAATCCTCGTGATCTAATAAAAATGCTATCCTTTCGTACTTAGAATGACTGCTTATCTTATCTATGCCTAACTTTATATGTTACTTGTCCAAATCACAGGAAAGCTCATCACTCATACGTTTTCCAATCAAAAGAGCCATAATTTTATGTGTTACAATTTTTAAAAAAAGGATCATTGAAGTTGGAGTTTCATAAAGAAACAAGTTAACAGTCAAAGTCTTGCTTGGAATTAATGACTCATTGACTACAGTTATGAGCATTAAATGTAACGTTGAAATTAATGTGTAACAGACACATGAGCTATGTGGATTTCTTGCTATAAAAGGAGGTGAATTCTTCACATTATACTCATCCTTCTTTTCTTTACCATGGCTCCAAAGAAACCTTTCATCAGAGGTGATTCCCATAAGCTGAAAGAAAGTGCCAGACGTCTCAGGGAGGAACAGGGTGACCTCTACCCTGGTAACAGTCCACAAGCACCGGTGGAAATTCCTTCTGACTCCGACTCGTCTCTTAAGTATGATGATATGGCGGGTTTCATTGTTGAAAGTGAAGAGAAGACTTCGAAAGATCTTACCAAGATTCCAGATCCAGACTATATGGCCTTTCTGGCACAAGAAGACTTAATGGAGAAATATGATCAGGAGGAAGAACCTGAATCCTCTTCTGGCTCAAACTACCCACGAAACGGGAAATGGTTCAAGCAAATGCTGGGAGATTTGAAAAAGGGCAAAGGTGAACCATCTGGAGTCAAGAAAAACGAGAGGAAGAAAATTTGATCTTTTGTCTGTTGTATCTTATCCTATGTACTTTCTTCTCTCGGGTCTATGATGAATAAAACTTAACTGGCTCTGGTTTCCTTTGATCGAGACGTTATATGCCTAATCTATCACCTATCTAATAATCTCGAATCAAGGACAAAATTCTTGAAAAAGAATTTATTCCCTAAACAGTGCCGTGGTTAAGACAGTTGGACACATCTTTTGAGAAGTTTGGTCTATCTATTTAATGGACTCTCTCAATCTACTATGAACTCACTCATCTCTTTCTTCAACTCATGGATAAAGGGAAAGAAAAGACACTCTCATCCAAGAGCTTATCTGAGACTGGAAAAATGTCTCACCGCAATCTCGGGAACTCGGTTGAGAAAGGTTCATCATCTGAGAAAGAACCTGAAATTTCAGAGTTCTACACTCTTATTGAACTTACCCCTCTTCTAAAGCACGAAGAGAAGTATCGTGCACTGTACTCTTTTGCTAAGGCCAAGGTAATGGCTGAACTAAATGACATGGAGAGACGAGGTCTCTCTAGAGAAACCTTGGGAGCAGATCATGAGACTCTCATTGCTGAAGTCTTTGCTCATGAGATCCGAAAGAGGGAATACCTTGAGTACGAACGAAAGAAGAAGGGTTGCAATGTGTAGAAGGGAAGTCTGCATTCAAATGCACGAGAGATTGTAATTGTTTATATTGCGTATTGTTCTGTGTAATAATTCTCTCGGGAGAGGCATTTCTGTTGTTGTAAAAAGGACATGTTTGACTTTATTTGTCTCACAAGTCCGAAGTTATGAAAACTTTATCTTCTTTCGGGTTTGGAATCATGACTAAACATGCTTAATACTTTTAGCTTTTATTTCCAACCGTTCAGATGAATCCTAGTGGGATCATGTGGCCGAGAAAAGTGGTCTACTCCCCCACTCTGTCTGATACATGATGTGACGTGCATTTAATGCACCAATAAGCACTCGAGTGATTTTCTCTCACCTCATTAAATGAGGGAATGATCGTTTTTGATCTGCACACGATCTTATCACTCCCCCATGATGATCAGTTACCTTTTGGAGAAGAAAAACCGGGAGTGTTTTGAATTTTAAACCCTTCTCCTCTAAAAATGGATCACCCATACCCGGATACCCGGAGTTCTATAAAACCCCTCTTAAACCTTTTTGATCTTTTTACCCTACCTTTCTCAATCTCATTCTAACCCTCTGTTTCTCTCGAATCCTCAACCATGGCAGAACACCCTCAAGCATCACCATCTAATCCCGAACCAGAAACTCCTTCCAACTTGGAAGTCCCAAGCTTTCCCACTGAGGACCTGAGATTCATTGAATCCAGAGTACCCTTCATCGTAGGGGGAAATATGTGGGACGCACATGGATTCCTTGAGTACATCCTGGATAGAAAATTTGGTGAAAACATCATACATCTCCTCACAGAAACAGGATTATATAGCTTCATCACACACCTCTATACTGTTTGGCACCCGGTTGATGTAACCCAGTTTTATATGAATGCTTCAATATCTTCTGATTATTTGACTATCACTTCCAGAGTCAATAATCATCATGTGGTCCTTACCTCGGAGGACGTTCGATCAACATACGGGTTTCCACAAAGAGATGAGTCTTACAAGACAGACATTATCTATTATCATCTTGACCCGGAGGAGTTCTACGAATCCATCAAGAACAATCACGCACCATCCAAGGCAGAAATCTCATGGCCGTTGAAGAAGAAATGGTTCCGGCTAGATTATGAGTTCACTGTTGATATCTTCAATAAACTTGTCGATCACAAGACCTCAGGCACTGATGATGTGACGAAGGAGAAGTTGAAAATGTTGCATGCTTTCTTGAATGGTTTTAAAGTCGATTGGTCGAAGATCATATTCAACAATATTGTTCACACCATCACCTTTTATCGAAAAAGTCCAGGAGACATTGCGAAGAAGTTAGGATATGGTTTTGTGATAAGCCATCTTCTGGCAACGAAAGGAGTCGTTCTGCACCCAGGAATTCGGCTTGGACTGAAAGCATGTCACATGAAACAAAAATCGTCGGGGTATGACAAGCAGAAGGAGCTGGAGTTGGGAATCCCTATTGAGCAAGTCAAAGCCAAGAGGAAATCAAGAACACCTAGGGTTTCAGAAGATGATCAACCCAAGCCGAAACGACAAAAACGAGAAAAGCACTCCTCTCGGAGTAAGGCGAAAAAGGCAGAAGAAACTTCAGCTGTTCCAATCCCTTCAAAATCTCCACAAGAGAAGAAAGATCCTATTCCATCCTCCCCTCTACCAGAAACAATCGTTGTCAAAGACTCATCCGAAGAAGAAGATAATTTGATTCTCTCCAGAATTATCAAAAAGAGTCACTTTCGGTCTCCCGTCAAGGCGAAATCTTTTCCGAAGGAATCTTCTACACCGAAAGAAGAAGACACGAAAGATGCATCCCCACAAGGGGAAATAATCACGAATGAAGCACTTTCTGATGGGGAAGCTCAACCGAAAGATGTTCTTCCTGAAGAAATTCCTGACGATCAAGAACCCAAGTCTGTTCTCGGTTCTACTCAAGACCACCATCCACAAGAACCTACTTTAGCAGATCAACTCCTTCGAGAGCTGACACAAGAACCTGCTAATGTAGACATGGAGGCCAGTCGCTTAAGTCTTCCACAAGAACCTGGGTCACCAGAAAAGACTAAAGAGGCGACTGATGCTCTAATATCTTTGCCTTGTTTGCCACAAGAACCTACCAATACAGAGCAGGTAATTCTGACACAAGAACCTGTGTTGGTAGACGAGGCAGCCGTTGTGCAAGTAGCTTCTCCGGATATACCAAAACCTTCAGCTCCAGCTCCTGAAGTAAAGGCTTCCCGCCGTTCACTAGATCAATCGCTTAGAGAATCCATTGAAAGGGATTACACACGAGTTCTGCAGTGGCAAAAGTGGCGCACTGCTCCTCTACGAACCTTTCTTGAAACTTTTGAAGCAATGCAGGATGAAGAAGACTTTGCACTTGCATGGATTGGCACTGAGGATGTTTCAAAAGCTCTTCGGATTGAAGAAATCAATCGCGTTCTCTCTTACAAGATGACGCACTCTCGGGAGAGATAAAGCTCCAATCTGCATCGAGCTCAACAAGCCACCCTTGGATCCAGTTTATGAAGAAGAAATGAAGCAACTTCGATATGCCATGTTGCTTTCAAAGATCAAGACCACTTTAGAGAAAGAACACCAAAATGATCCAAATTGTAATGTCAGTGGCACGAAAGATGAGAGCTTGGACGAGAGATTGAAGAAGACGAGAGTGATGAAGATGAGGATGAAGATGAAGATGATAATAATGATGATGATGACGATGCTGATGATGAGAACAATGATGATGATGACGATGATGATATTGCTGATCATTTGGGTAATGAAGGTGCTCAAGAAACCGACCCCGAAGATAGTCATACAATCTTGATCGGTCCTGACTATGACACCTACCCTCAAAGATCTCCCTTAAGAAGTATACCATCTGACAGTGATGACTCGGAAGAAGTTTCAACTTCCGATCTCGAAGATCTGTCTCGTGCCATTGTCCCGCATATCCAACCCATAGACGAGACTCCAATCAAGCAAGGAAATGAAAGTATGCGTGAAGGCAAACTGGAAGCTTCACCAATTCTTCTTAGCTTTGCTAGTGGTGGAAAACGGGAAGCACCACCTCAAGATGATCACATGGACACATCACCAACAAACATTGAGGAAGAATCCCCTGCAGAGTCCCCACGGACTATCATGAACCTCATGCGAGGAACTGTTCATTCAGCCGAGACCATCCATAGGCAATATCTTGCTTTACGAGAAAAGGACACGAAAGTTATGGATGATCTATGCAAGAAGGTTGATTTTCTAATAGCAGCACAATCTAAACCTCGACCTCCACCTCCAGCACAGTCTCAACCGTAGCAACAAAGCCAATCAGATCACAAGCTCCTTGAGCGAATGACAAAGAAACTTTATGATCTCGAAGCTTCTCTGAACAAAGTTGCGCGACAACAACACGAAATCAAACACTCTCATTTTGGACTCAAAGAGCGTGTGGATTTGGCCTGTACAAAGATTGACACATATCAGGACAATTCGTACCAACTGGGCGAATATGCACTTCAAATTCTCGGGTATGCTCAGGATATCTTGCTTGCAATCAACAAGGTCTCCTCCATTCCTTCTACCACCTGTGCTGATGATGCCAAAAAGGGGGAAAAGAGAAATGATGACAAAGATAAGGATGATGACCAGCCAAGAGATAGCACGAAAGATCAAGCTCGTGAAGCACGACACTCTCCCTCTCGGACACCAAGAGACTATGACCAAAGGAACACGAATCCATCTCATCCACCTTCCAAATCTCGTGGTTACCACTCCTCAAAGTCAAGATATCATGGTCGATACCAATCCTCCAAACAAATCAAGCCTCGACAATCATTTGGTTCTGAAGCCAAATACATCTTCACAGGACTGCCAAAGAGAGAACAGATGAAATTAAGGCAGAAACTTATGAGAGACAACAAAGTAACTATGGATGGCATAGGAAACTTTGTGGACTTTGTCCCATATGAAGAAGGCAGTGGCAAACGATTCGAGGGTTGCAATAATCCCATTTGGTTGAAAACAAAAGACAATTATACAAGACAAAATCACATGAGCACTCAAAATGAGAGAATCAAAAGAGCAAACAAAGAACTGTGGAGGAAGCACGATGAAGAAAGAAAGAGAAGAGAAGATGAAGCAATGGAAAAAGAAAGGATCAGGAACCTCATTGAAGACCTCTCTAATGTAACCAAAGACTCCCCACAAAATGTCATGCATAATGCAGCTTTCAAAGTGCACAAGGAATCAGGAAAGAGCTACCAAGAAGGCATGAATTCGTTTGAACTGATCTCGTGGTGGAAGTATGGTATTGTTGAAGGAAGCAACATTCGGGAAGCCTACAACAATTACACTGGTCTGAACATCAAAGGAGAACATGAAGAGCTTGTCAGGACTAATCCTATTAAAGTTTTCAGAGCAAAAATCAATGAGAAAATTTACTTCAACAGGATGCTAAAGCAACAAAAGGAAAAGAATGACCAAGAACTCAAGGAAGCTGAACAACAGAAATCAAAGCTTTTAGAAATGTAAGTTAACTTTCGTTATGTTTCTATTTATAAAGTTTTTGTAATGATTACATCTTTATATATGAAATTCTCATTGTCATACATCTCGTGTCACTTGTTTGAGTCACCTGTCCTTGTCTCGCTTATTAACGCTTTAATCTAGAAAAAGACTTGTAAACTCTCAAGTATGGCTGTTTTTATAATAGAAAAAATCCTTATGGAACTTTCATCAGCCTTATAAGAAGAGTATAGGTTTTGGCATCATCAAAAAGGGGGAAATTGTTAGGAACATTGTATTAGGATTTTGATGATACCAATGTAATGTAGAAAAGTAAACACCTAACCATTAGCCTTTTTAATCGCTGCTTTCGTCCTAGACGAAAGTTGCCATAACTCCTCTGTAATTCGTGTTAAGCTAGACAAACACACGAAAATGAGTTATGACTAGATGTTAGGGTCTCCAAGGCGAAAGAAGACATGAAGAACAACAACGAGAATCAAGCAGGAGTTGTCAACAAGCACGAAAGGACAGTGTTTGTGAAAGACGATCTTTATCAAGCATTACTTCTCTTCAACAACGAGAAGAATGTTTCACCTGTCTGATTTGACAACATCCTAGGACAATAAGGACTTCATCTTATGGGACACACTTTTCAAGAAGCATTAAATGAAGATGTACCGTATCTTGGAGCTAAAGGACAAAACCCCAATGCTTTCCATACCCTCAACGGCTACATGGTACAACCTCATTAATAGAGCATTTAATGCATGAAGCTCCCCGGTCCTTGTCCAATGGTTAAAAGGTTCGAAAATTTCATCTCCCTCCAACGGATGGATTTTCATCACCTATATAAACTCACCTTCATCAACTAAGAAGGTGCTGGTTAATTATCACTCAACTTACTCACTTACAAAAGCTCTTGAAAAGTCTACAATTTACTAAAAGCTTTTGTGAACCAGCTTTGAGGTGCTAAGTTACTTGAAGAATCTTTTGTCTTACACCTCAAGGAAGTCTTGACATTTGTTCGAAGCAATCATATCTCAGAGTCAAGACCTCATTGTTGGAGAATTCAAGAAATCATTTTCTACCAACCTCAACTCAGGAGAAGAAGTTGATAGAGGCGGAGTAAACTCGAGGAGTTGAAAAACCTACGAAGGCTGTCCGGCTTAGTGATCAAGGAAGTCTTTGTGTATTTGTACTAAGAGTGATAGTGCAATCCTTCCAACAATTGTGGAAGAAGAGTGGAGTAGGCAACATTGGCTGAACCACTATAAAATCTCGTGTCCTCTCTATCTCTTTACTTACGCTTTTCTTTTTGCTCTCATATCATTCCTTTATTATCGTTACCGAAAGTTTGTCTAATTACGCAAACTCGTGCAAAGTATATAAAACAAATCTATCTTATCCGCTGCGCCAAGACACCGAAAGGTGACGTTTAGGGCTTCTAACGAAAAGAGTCTATTCACCCCCCCCCCCCCCTCTAGACTCTCATCTCATTCTATCGGGACCAACACATTTTATCTCTTTAAACAGTGGATTCTGGTATTTGCTATATCATTTTATCTCTTTTATTTTTTCTCTCCCTATAGTAGTGGCTATATTCTGGTCATATGGTATATATACCAGTGGCAGTTCATCATATTTTTTTGTTGATATTACAGGTGGTATTGCCACTCCTAGAGAACAAATAGGAGTACATGTTACTCATCATGGAGTCAAACTTAGCTATGGACTCCCTCCAAAAGCAAAAAAAAAAAAGGCTAAAGTGTCATCCGCACCCTGAACTATATCGGATTATTCATGCGCACCCTCAACTTTCATAAGGTCCATTTAGGTTCACAAACCATTAATTTTTTTTCGCCTAGAACTTTTTGCAGGTTACCTAGTTACCATGATGACGTGGCACCGGTTATTAGCTGATGTGTATTTTCTTTTGTGTTGTAGTGGACCCTATATCCCTAAATAAATCATTTTAGACTGGTTTCTTCATCAAGAACAAACTTTCGTTGGGCGATTACGCTTGATTTTTTTTCTCGTTCTTGCTTAATAATTTGACGGTGGCGTGCACGACGGAGGAGACCAGAAGACTTCATGGCCTCATGGGGCATATGGCCATTGGAGAACAAGTTGAGAGGTAAGTTATGTAAAGGGAGGGAGGAAGAAGATGGTACGTGGATATATATGTAGGCAAACCATTTGTTGCGGCGGTTTCCACTTTCGACGGTGGCTCATTTGCCGGGCGGCGGCTCTTCCTCATGCAGTGGCAATCTTTCGTAGGTTGCATGGACGATATTCATGCAATGATGCAAATATTCATGCTAAATAGTTCTATCAAAATGGTTAGACAAGGTTTCATACTTTCATTAACCACAGGGGAGCTAAAGGTGTTTATGCACATTTTTAAGCACCAAGAGCTTGCCTTAAAAAACAAAAACAAATAAAAAAATAAAAAACAACTTAATATTAATATCATTTTTGTAATATCATCTATTATATACAATTAGTATTTAATATTTAATTTAATACATATAATAATAATGATTTTATTACCTTACTTACTTTACTTAATATATTTTTAAATAAATTATTATAATTTCCATTTGAATTAGTATTTTCCACCTATAAATCTACATCTATCTATATCTATAACAAAATAAATATGTTCAACAAATAATATTACCGTAATATTTACGCCTACTAAATATTAATAACTTATTACTAACATAGAATAAAACAAATAAACATATGAATATTAACCTAAGAATAATAACATAGAATAAATGAATATTATGTATGATATTGTAAATGAATATTATGTATGATATTGTAAATGTATTAATTGGTTATCAATTTATAGTAACGTAATAATAAAAATATTCTTTCCAATAATAATCAATTTATAGTAACATAATAATAAAAATATTCTTTCCAATAATAATCAATTTATACTGAGTATTAATTTTATGTATGGTCACTTTTTATTGCTATAAAATGATAGGACTTGCTTCCTCCAGTGCACTACTGAATCTCTCTCTAAGTTTTTTTTTTCAAGAATGACGGATCGCCGTCATCGTTCCCAATCCACACACAAGAGAGAAACTGTGCAATAACGTTGGACAAAGCGTTATGTATTCAACTTGGGAGATAGAGTTTCGAACAACGATATCTTCGTAAGTTCTCTCTCGTGTATTTTTTCAATTCTTATTTCAAATTTATTCATACACAGATAATTTGGTTGTGTGTTTACATATATTGGTTCTTTGAATTCGTCCACACTCAAGTATGATACGATTTGCAGACCAACAGTTATTTGAAGCTAAGTTGTTCAATTGGTTTGTAATGAATATGTACGTGTAATTGTGGCAGGGCATTGCAGAAGTGATTTTTTATAATCACTCAGATGCTATGAGAGTCCTAAGAAAGCACCAGAATCTAGGCTTGGATGGGAGATTAATGACGATATATTAAAGTTGTAGAAGTTTAATTTTCAATTTCTTGGTTTAAGATGATTCTTTGTATGTAGGTAATAACATTCGATATTCATGAGAAATGTTAAATGTATGCACGTAGATCAATTCATGTCTTTGTTCTGATCAATTTCACAACATGCATTATAAGTTCCTAACTGTGACAAAATAACATTACTAGGCGTATTTTGTGTAGCTTAAGCTTTAGCATGTAATTCAAAGGAAGGCTGCTTACTATTTTGTTGCAAAAGTAGTGCGAAAACAGGAAAACAAAACAAGGTAATTGCAGAGCCTAATGACGTAACAATATTTTTTGTATACACTAATATAAAGTTTAGATAATTATATTATTTGATTAATTAAAATTAATTCTTTAATATCTTATTTCCTAATATTATTATAGTACAATCATTTCGGATATTAATATATAGATTTTTGATTTCGCGGACAACTTAATAAAAGGTGAGAAAATGACTTAATTAGTAATATATGTATAATAATTTGCCGTCTAATTATTGACTTAACTATTATATATAAAACCAGCTTATTAAAAGGTGTGAAATGGTGTATTAATATTTTCTGCATACACTAATATGAAGTCTGGATAATTATTTGATTAATTACAATTTATTCTTTAATATCTTATTTCTTAAAATTATTATATTATAATAATTTCGTATATTGATATGTAGATTTTTTTGATTTTGTGGATAACCTAATAAAAGGTAATAAAATGACTTAATTAGTAATATATTTATAGTAGTTTGTCTAATTATTGACTTAATTACCACATATAAAAATAGACTATTAAAAGATGTGAAATGGCGTAATACTATTTTATGTATACACTAATCTGAAGTCTGGATCATTATTTGATTAATTACAATTAATTCTTTAATATCTTATTTCTTAATATTATTATAGCACAATAATTTCAATAATATGTAGTTTTTTTTTTTTGTGGACGGCCTAATAAAAGGTTATAAAATGGTTTAATCTATATATCTATATCTACATCTACATCTATATATATATATATATATATATATATATATATATATATATATATATATATATATATATATCTAAAAGTAAAATCCCCCCCCCCCCCCCCCAAACTTAAGTACATTTGTGTAATATCCAAATTTAAATAGTAATAATAATAATAATAATAATAATAATAATAATAATAATAATAATAATAATAATAATAATAATAATAATAATAATAATAATAATAATAATAATAATAATAATAATAATAATAATAATAATAATAATAATAATAATAATAATAATTCCTCCACAACGATTTTTTCTTAATTAATTCCTCCAATTAAGTTGTTACCAATAGTAATGCAATATACACACCAATGATTTTGTCTTAATATTTATCAGTTTTTTATGGGAGGCTAAGGGAGTGCTAGATGGAAAAAAATTAATAGTTTGTGAATCTAAATGAACCTTATGAAAGTTCAGGGTGCGGCATGAATAATTCGATATAGTTCATGGTGCGGGATGGCACTTTAGCCCAAAAAAATTTAAATAAAAATTCTTTGGAAATGAAGACATGAAGTGCTGGAGGCATCAAATGATGTGCCTGAATTGGATACTGCTGCAACAATTGAAAAGGGGAAAGGGAAGAAGAAATCATTGGGGCTAATATATGCTAGATCTCAAGTAATCAAGAAGCATATGACTAGATCTATGTTCAAGTCCAAGTTTCATGGAAACTCTAATGAGCCAATAGAGTTAGAATAATTTCATAAAATTCACTGTGGAATTGTATTCTGTTTTGTCATTTTGAATGTGAAACAATGACTCAGTGATTGATTTCAGCGTTGCACTATGTTTACTTTCTGCTTAACCACAAAGTTTCTTTTTTTTTACTATCTGGTTGTCATATCCTACTTAAAACCAATTGGTGATAAGTAGGTGGACATTAATTAACCATTTAACTACATCCCTCCATGGTAAGTCACAGCGTCACGTCTTGAATCGAGCAAGGACTAAACTCGGCTAACCCGGCCGACGCCCAACAATTCCCCTATCAGAGTCACGTCTTGAATCGAGCAAGGACTAAACTCGGCCAACCCGGCCGACGCCCAACAATTCCCCTCCCAGCACCTGCCGCAACCTTTGATAACCAACCCCAGTTGTGCATTATGCTTGACTCGGAACTTAGCCTCCGCGTCTATCATCCCCTCCCGGTATTGGACTTGACCCGACCCGCATACTATACGGGACTAGACTCGGCTTTCATCTATCATCCCCTCCCGGTATTGGACTTGACCCGACCCGCATACCATACGGGACTAGACTTGGCTTTCACCTCACCATCGACCAATTGATGGATCTACTATGCTTACTTCCCAGTGCCAGTGGAACACCTATCATGTGACTGCTGTAAGTCAAACACGCTTAACCACAGAGTTCTTTGGCTATCTGGTTGTCATATCCTACCAATTGTGGATAACTAAGTATAAATTAACTATTTAACCACATCCCTCCATGGTAAGCCATAACGCCACGTCTCAAATCGAGTAGGGGCTGCACTTGGCCAACCCGGCCGACGCCCAACACTTAGATTACAGTTTGATATGCACTTCTTTTGTCCATTTTGATTTTTGTTTAGGCAGAATATTGTTATCAAACTGTAGTGTATATATATATATATATATATATATATATATATATATATATATATATATATATATATATATATATATATATATATATTTTATTTTTTTTATTTTTTTTATTTTTTTTTTATTTATTTATTTATTTTTTTTTTGTACTGCGCAATTGATAAACCAGGATAACCATCCATTTCATTCAAACTTCAAAAACCATACAACACGAAAACATGACTACACCATGATCACCAATTGCACATTATCAAGGCAGCATTTTAACTCCATTTCCCCTACCTTCACAACTTGAAAAAGAACAATAAAAATAACACATCACCAACACTAATATTATTGTCCAAATGATCACTACTATAACTGTAAACTTCAAATTAACACTTGATTTGCCACTCTTAATGCCAGGATAGCAAACTGCTCTTATCTTCCTTGTCAAAGTCTCAATTTCTTCTTCACTTCGATTTATTCTCCTCAATAGTCCTGGAATAATAGCACATTGGAGGATCAAACCATTTAATGAATCCACATCCAACACTAACACTACCTTGTACAACAAATTTACAAAATTAACATTCCAAATATAAGGGGTTGTTGACTTTTTTTGTGCAGATTTGACAAGGAAGAGACAAAAATAGGTAGAAAGAAAATGGTGGACTAAAATATGTAAAGTACAAATCAGATTACCTTCTCTACCAAAAAAAAAAAAAAGTAGAAAAGCTGCGTAAAAGAGAGAGAAGAAGGTATTAAGAATACATTATTCTCTCTCCTCAATTATATGTAATTTTTTTTTTAAATAATTATATTTAAAATTTATATTATTAAATATAAATTATACCATTTTCAATATTTCATTGTAACGATTGAAACAAGACTAATATTGAATATATATTAATTAAAATTTCAAATACATCACATATAAAACTAATTGAGACAGAAGCTTTCTTCGTTGGACGAAGGCTTATTTATTTATTTATTTATTTTTAACAATTTTTTTTTGGTATTTTTATTTATTTATTTTTGACCGTAAATTTATCAATTAAAATTAATACGGAGTAACGATAATTGATCGAAAAAAAAAAATCGATCCATTCGATATCGATTATTGATTTCGTGTGTTTTTTTTTCAATAAGAATGCTCACCACCAATTTAGCTCTCATAACCCATTTAAAATCAATTCATCGAATAATCGAAATTTTGAACGTTCATAATTAGTTTATCAAATTAGAAAAAATTTTGACCGTAAATTTATCAATTAAAACTATACGGAGTAACCAATTTTTGTCTAGGGTTTTGAATCAACACATTTTTGTCTCATTCATGTCAAATCTACACATTTGTTGCTATGTCCCAAATATAGGTAAGAGAATTAACATGTTTTTTTTTTTTTTTTTTTTTTTTTTTTCTAACAAGGTAAAAAAACTTACATTTGAACTTTAGCATTCCCAATACATTCTCACCCATGTTGGATTTTCAAAAGAAGATCATTTTGCGCCAAATTGGAGAAGAATATGCAGTAGCATATTAGCAGTGTTGGAGAGGATGAAGGAACGACTTTAATTTGTTCTGTACAAATTAGATTTATATACGCAAGAAAACCAACTACCCGACGCCACTGGAGTGAACTTCCAATTTTATCCCTGAAAATTGCGATTGAAGTCGCTGGAGGACATTTTGGGTATAAAAAAATTGATAATCCGAAGGATTTAATTAGACAAGTTAAAATGACTAGGACCAAAATGGTGAAATCAACTTAATCGAGGGACCATTTTGATAATTTCCTCCGTGAGGAAAATAGAATTTTAGATGAAAATCCTCTCTATTGGCTTGTAAATGTCTTAACGGCTAATCCAATGTACAAGGTTAGCCATACCATTCTGCTATGCAATGAAAATGATGAGTGCCAACCTGAAGAGATTTTTCTAAAGTTAATTTTCATGATTGCAAACATATTAGCGGCTTGTCTTACCAATTTTCCGCATCTGATAGCTACCAAGTGCAGTTACAATGCTATAGAGCAAAGGGAGAAAAATGTTTGTGAATCAGCTATATCTTTTTGGGTGAAACTGAGAATATCCTAAATCATTTCAAAGAGTGTCAACTTACCAACATTGGTCTCGACTATCCATTGTACATTAATGATTGGCGCCAATGGATGGAGGGAGAGACGAATCCCAACTATTTCAACTTTTGTGTCACGCAATGGAGATCTCTCTACTATTCAATCCATTGAACATATGGTTGCTCAAGTGCTGGCTTGAGAGCAATTGGAGAAAATTAGAACCTTAATCCACATGTTTTACACTTGAGGTAGATATTCTTTATTGTCATTTTATATTTAGCAGCTTACTTAACAAGTTTACCAAACACTCGTAACTCCAATATATATAATCATCTAATTTAACTTTTATTTTTTCATTTCTAACTTTTTTATTCTTAATATGAGCCAATGCCGTGTAAAGTATTCTTAGAAAATAGTTCTATACTTTTCTATTATATTTTCTTACAATGTATCGCTATGCTGGAAAAGTAGTTACTTTTGGCATGTGAAATGATTATTTTCAGGAATGGTTTTGAGTGAGGTTCACTTTTTCAATTTGAGTCGGGTCTAAGTGGACTCGAGTTTTCTTAAGTAAGAGCTTTAATTCAATATATAATATACTCCAAACGGATAATACATGAATGAGAAATTTATTCTAAAAGAAGAACGACCATTTGAATTGAAAAAAATGAAATTGGGAAGGCTTTGACGAAGCCTTTGTCTCACATTGGAGAAAGAAGTGATCGAGTTTGCACGAGTAAGTTTGCATTAGTATATATACAATTGTTGTAAGAGGTGTTTGAATTGTATAACTTAAAAACTTTCTCTCATTCATTTAAAGAAAAAAATGATCAAATAAGTCATTCAAATATACCAGGACTATGTGGTCTAATGGTATCCGGGTTGGACTTCCATTTGGAAGGTTGTAAGTTCGAGCCTCAGTGGAGGCGTTAGTAGCAGCCGCTTAAGACAAGAAAAGCTCCAAATAGACAATTCATTTCTTTCACTTTTTATGCAATTTAGTTAATTACTTATTAAAATTGTGCAATTAGCGTATTTAAAACTAAATTTAAATAATAATGATATTAATTATTAAAAAAAAAAAAAAAAAAAAAAAAAAAAAAAACAGATTGCCGGCTTCACCTCAAAGGAGAAGCCGGCAATCCGGCCTCTCCGTCCAAGAAGCCAGCCTTGCCACCTTGGCTTCTACGTATATGAATGAATGTTCGTCGAAAATATGCCAATGCACTGGTTGTCTGCCTGGCCTTCATACATATAATATATAATATATATATACCTTTGCCTCATATTCCATCTATGGTAGTTAAACTACAGGCCGGAGTTGAAAGCTTAGTTTAATCAAAATGAGTTACAACTACCAACTGGCAGATAGTCCTTTATGTAGCACAAATATGGGACATAATGATTCTCCGATGCCAATTATAGGCGTTTATGTAGCAGCTGCGTCTCTGGCCTGTTCCTTTGCAATGTTCTTAAACTCATGTTTGACCTTCATTAACTGGTTTCCCATGTTTAATGTTCGCTTCTCCGGCAACTTCTTCCCTCTCAATGCAACTTGGTTGACATTATTAGCGGTGGCTACCAAGCTGGCAACCGATCTCACAACTCCCAAGTTGTCTTACCGAGATAATCAGGCAAAAGTTACCAACACGGTTTTCTTAACTGTGGCGATGGGCAACTTTTTCACCTCTCTGGGTTCTATGAATAACGCAGATATTGTAACTAACCTCACGGCTTTGAGCATATTTCATTCGAAGTGTCGACGAAATCAATCTGAATATAAGTGGTCGATCAGCTTGATTTTACTTTCACAATATTATGTCACCTTACCAAGTGTGCTCATAGCTACAATCTTCATGATTAGTGTGGTTGGTTACAAGTATGAGAATAATGGGATCAAAATTAGCAGAGAAGAAGTCACAATTGAGTCCTATTGGACTGAGAAATTGGTTGAGTGGAGGCAACGATCAATACCTATAAAGTTTAAGAGCATACTCAACAAACTTATTTACAACATAAAATCTTTGATCTTGACTTTTTGCATACTAATTCAGACTATGAATGTAATGTGGTGTAAGTTTTTTAGTGTTATCTCTTTTTTACTTGGTGCTTCCATTAGTACTTTTAGTTAATCCTTTAGGCAAATTAATTAATCATTAATTAGGCAAATTGTTCTGCAAAAAGAAAGTTTCAGAGGTAGATCTCAATTGCTTTGTAATACTACTTGAAGGAGAAAAGCAATTCTCAAAAAAATTTATTGAGAGGGATTATTAATAGGGTGGATGAACTTGTTGAGATGGGTAAGAAGCAACGGCCACACAACCTATTTAATCTTCTCAATCAAAGTTTCTCTTTTGCTGATGTGGTAGAATTTGATAGCAATTGAGTTTCAAACCTATTGTTTGGTGAACCTCCTAATTGTTGGACACTTCCGGTAGTGACACTAACAAGCATCGCCATTGCAATTCCAAACATCGCAAATCGAAATGTTGTTTGGTTGGTAAACAGTGCTAATGAAGGCCTCCGCTATGCAAGCCTCATAGATGTCTTGGATGGGAAATGTGAGTTGAAAAGTATTAAAAATGCAGTAGATGTTGCGTGGGTGGGAGTTGAGCTTCATAGGAAGTGGTTAGACATGGATCTTAAAAGAAAAACTGGAGAAATAAGTTCGGTCAAGGATATTATTCAAGATCTTACTGATGTATCTGAAAGGATTGTTATGGAGTTTAGCTCTAAAGAGAACATAATGATAGTGGAAAATCCACTCTATTGGCCTGCGAATGTTTTAGCTGCAAATTCAATGTACAGAATTACTCGAACCATTCTGCTATACTATGAAGATGGTGAGTGCCAAGCTGAAGAGTTGTTTAGGAAGTTAATTTGCATGATTGCAGACATATTGGCGGCTTGTCTTACCAATTTGCCGCATATGATATATACTAAGTGCATAAGCAGTGCAATTGAGGAAAGGTTAGAAAGTGTTCGAGATGCAACTATCATTTTCGGAGAAACAGAAGATATTCTAAAATTTTTTGATGATCATAAACTTTCAGGAGTTGGTCCTAGTCAACCCTTATGCATTGATGAATGGCGTGGATGGGTGGAGCAACAAGCAGCAACAGTTTCATCATCTTCTACAAGAAGCAATGAAGCATCTTCTGTAGAGTCCAATGAACATGTGGTTCTTCAAATGCAGGCTTGATTTATATATGTGTAATGCTTATGTGTGGTTTCTTAGTTACCTGTTTCTTCAAATTTAAACTTGATTTATTTGTGTGGTTTAATTTTATTATGTAAGATTGATGTTAAATAATGTATAGTTGATTAAAATATAATTTTCATTTAGAGTCAATCAATTTATAATGTAAGGAATGTTATATGTTGTAGTGCTGGCTTGTGCTTTTGTTACATTCCTTTAAGTACATTGCCTCTATTTGTAGAATCACATCCTAGTGCCATATGGGGACTTCAAACCTTGATCATAAAGTGTATTGACCTTCCCAAAACATCATTTTCTTATCCAAATCACCTAAGCAAAATCAACAATTACATAAGTGACACAATCAGCTCAAAGGGATAATTAATCGCAAGAAAAAATACTAATAAAGGAAAATTAGCTCAAAATGATAATTAATATCAATGGGTCACATTATAGTAAAATATTAGTAAGAATTAATTCTATTTTTGGTCCTAGATTTATAGGTGATGACAGTTCACTTTTTTTTTTTTTTTTTTTTAGTACTAGAACCAAATTCGGATGTTCTGATAAGAAAAAGAAATAAAATAAAAGTTGACTGTAACATATAAATTTATGGCCATAAATGAAATTAACTCTATTATTTATGGGCATAGAAGATCAAAGTACATCTTTTCTGTTCATATACTTTCTCAACTTACTGAAACACAAAGAACCAATAATGCCTCCACTGAGGCTCGAACTCACAACCTTCTAAATAAAAATCCAACTCGGATACCATTAGACCATATAATCTTGGTAGATCAAAGTACCTCTAATTTGCTTAATATATTCATAAATCCATCAAGGATCAATCAATTAATCGAATTAGAATTATATTGACTAGATCATAACGATTGCATATCATATCATTGTACTGCATGTTTCTTTTCATGTATCACAACCCAAACTTTAATTTGAGACTATACTTCAACTTTTAGAAAGACCTTTAACCTCAATCTGTGTAAACTTTAATTCTTGAGATAAAATATTCTATCATCACATCACAGTAATATACCCATACAAAGCACAATAGAGTAACAATAAGAGTAAATAGAGACTTTGATGTTTTGGGAATTGATACCAATCCATACTCAACCTGGGGTACGGTAGAAGATTTGTTTTGCTTACCTGTTTTTCGTTTTTAATTAATTATTATTTTCATGTAGATGATTCATTGTTGGATATATGGGATGCAATTGAGATCCCATTTGATTTGTTGGAGGAAGAATGTCATGTGATGAAGGACACAAACTAGTGCCAAGGGCAATTTTGTAATTTCCCCTTTTTTCCTCCTCTGGCAGTTATGGATATGACATTGTCTAAAGAATGTGGAGAAGTCTTATTGTCTATGCCAGTCTGAATTATAGACTGACAATAATAATCCTGTAGCTTTGTAGGAATATTTCTCACCCTTCCAGACCTTCTGAGTTCCTGCTGGTTGGGATAGGCCACTGCAATTTCTTCATTATTAGTGACAATGGGATCAACATGTACTGATGAGGGATCTTCTTCAGGTGTGTTGGTGGTGCTTATGAAATCTGTATGGCTTCTGGACTCAGAGCTAGACTCATTGGCATTGTGGATGATATGCTGCTCACTTTCCATGGGATGGAAAATACCATTATGACTGTGATCCACTCTGTGTCCCTCTGGAGATACATCTGCATCAATAGGGATCACAGGTAAAGAAGGATGGATCTCATCACTGTGAGAATTCTCTGAAATGCTTTGTTTAAGAGGGTAGACTTCTTCATAGAATATAACATCCCTGGAAACAAAGGTACACTCATCAGTGATATCAAACAATATATACCCTTTCATATTTGCTGGGAAACCCAAGAGGATGCATTTCCTTGCTCTTGGCATCATCTTATTTCTTCCCTTAGGAACAGTAGCACCAAAACATAGACAACCAAAAGCCCATAAATGATTATAATCCACAATTTTATTGTACAGAAACTCAAATGGTGACTTCCCCTTGTTTACTTGTGTGGGGAGCCTGTTGATGAGGTAGGAAGCATGTAGAACACAATGGCTCCATGATTGTAAGGGAACCCCAGACTGAAACCTAAGAGCCCTTGCAACATTCAATATATGCTGATGTTTTCTCTCTGCAATACCATTTTGCTGAGGTGTATAAGCACAAGACTTTTGATGGACAATCCATTTGTCATTAAAGAAGGATGTCATGAAAAACTCAGTTCCATTGTCAGACCTGACTGCCTTAATCTTAGTTGAAAATTGAGTGTCAACAAAATGATAGAAATTCTAAAATAATTGCTTAACTTCAGACTTGGTTTTCATCAAGTGTATCCAAGTAAACCTGCTGTAATCATCAACTATGGTGAGGAAATAGTGTTCCCTTTTTAGTGAAGCAACAGCAAAAGGGCCCCAAACATCTAAATGCATCAAATCAAAACACTTTTCAGCTCTTGTATTACTAATAGGAAAAACTGATCTCTTTTGTTTGGCAAAATGACATGTGTCACATACAAAATCAACAGGCTTATGAAACTGAATCTGCTTTATTCCACTCAGACTATGAATCTTGTCTATAGGGTAATGCCCTAATCTATTATGCCACATTTGCAAGGATAAGCTATTACAGTATTTATCAATGTCAACACACTGTCTTCTTTTAGCAGGAGGATGACTTAGAAGGTAGAGTCCATCCTTTGCCCTAGCAAAACCATCCATTATCCCATGTAGCCCCTGAATATCACACAAATCAGCATTCATGACAAGAGTACATCCATTTTGTTTTGTCAATTTGCTAGCAGAAATTATGTTAAAAGCAAAAGAGGGTATGCACAAGACATTTTTCAACAGAAGATTGGGAAACAGTCTTATTTCCCCTATATGTGTCACTTGCACAGAATCTCCATTTGGCATCTTAACAAAAATACCAAAGACTTTGTGATAATTATCAATATAATCCAAGGAACAAGTGATGTGATCAGTTGCTCCTGAATCCAGAATCCACATTTTTGCACAGCTTAAAACAGCATTTATGTGAAAGTTAGGAATAAACCTGCCTTCTTTTGTGTCATTAGATGAATTGGTGAACTCTTGCCTCATACCAGTCTTGCTCATGGTGATGGCAGCATTGGTGGAAGCTTGGTTAACTTGGCTTCCTTGATTCTGGTTTTGCAGGAGAGATACCAGCTTCTGAAACTGGTCAGCAGACAGCCCCACATCTGCAACTTGATTCACAGAGGGATTGAAGCCATGTTGACTGTCCTGACTGCTTTGGTTCTGTTTATACTTAGATTTATAACCAGGTATCCATCCAGGGGGGTATCCATGTTTCTTAAAGCATTTATCTATGGTATGACCATTCATTCCACAATATGTACACTTTGGCACATTCTTCCCTCCATAACCATTAAACTTCTTCTTATTATTTGAGCTAGTCATTGCCACAACATTCTGGTCATCCCCAACTTGGTTCTGAACAGCATTGGATTGAACAATTTCAGAAGTCTTGTAGCTACTGGAACCATTGAGTTTTCTTTCCAGTTTCAAAGTCATATTCAGAGCTTTCTCCATACTAGGCAGGGGATCCATAACAAGTGCACCAGATTTTATGGTTTCATATTCATCATTTAAGCCATCTAGAAACCTAATCACTTGATCATCCTCCCTATCCTTTTTAACTTTGCTCATAAGTGTGCAATTGCATCTAGGTGTGCACTCACAGACAGGCAATGGTCTAACAGCTTTCAATTGTTCCCAAAGAGCATTGCATTTAGTAAAATACTCATTAATTGACAGATTACCTTGCACACTTCTGTAAATTTCATTCTGAATCTCAGCGATTTTTGTGTGGATCTGCCTGAGAGTATCTTTTCCTCAAAGCATTCCAAATGTCTTCTGCTATCTCAAAATACAAAACGCTTTCAGCAATGGAGGGACTGAGTGAACGCATGATCCAGGCGCAAACAATATCATTGCACCTCTTCCAAGTCCCGTATCTGGCATCTGATTGTGCTGGACAAGTAATCGTACCAGTGACAAAGCCAAATTTGTTCTTCACTCCAAGAGCTATCTTCATGGATCTACTCCAGGTTGCATAATTGCTCTCAGTAAGGGGAGGTGAAACGAGTATGGTGTTTGGATTCTCAGTCGCGTGAAGATACATAGGATCGTCCAGCTCATCTACTCTGTAAACTGGACTCTGATTGGCTTAGATCTGACTGATCGGAGTTGTTGCTCCTGCTGCACTTCCAGTAGGGTTTCCTCCGGCAGCATTGCGATCCATAGTTACAGCGGCTGCGTAGCTGAATGGAAGCTCTGATACTATGTAGGAATCAGTGAGCTGAGCTAGGGTTTGATGATGTGTGTGTTCATGAGATTGTAATGGAAAGGGAAGTAAAGAGAAGGAGAATTATTATTATCATTGCTATGCAGAGAGAACCAGAAAGAACAGTACATATAGATGGGAAAACAAAAAACAGTTATAACTGCCAGAGGAGGGAAAAGTCGGAAATTACAAAATTGCCCTTAGCACTAGTTTGTGTCCTTCATCATCATGCTTTGAGAAAAGGAGGTTGGAAGATCGAAGATGTATATGTAAACATTATATATTTGGTAAAATGCACCAATTAAATTAAATTGCTATGAGAAAGGGATCTAATTAATACTAATTAGAAGTCCATTGGCCCATTTGGCCATGATAATGACATTAACCTGGTAATAACCTGGTAATCCATTGGCTCATAACTTGAACCAAACAAGGTAATATAACATTATCAGACTCAGATTACCTAGGTAATCTAAGATGACCTGAACCAAAGGAGGTTGGAAGATCGAAGATGTATATGTAAACATTATATATTTGGTAAAATGCACCAATTAAATTATATTGCTATGAGAAAGGGATCTAATTAATACTAATTAAAAGTCCATTGGCCCATTTGGCCATGATAATGACATTAACCTGGTAATAACCTGGTAATCCATTGGCTCATAACTTGAACCAAACAAGGTAATATAACATTATCAGACTCAGATTACCTAGGTAATCTAAGATGACCTGAACCAAACTCCCCCTTAGTAGCATCTTCCTTGATCCTTGTTAATTCATCACATGATTTCTATCTTAGGAAAATTCTATAGCATTTAAGTAAGAGTGGCTTGATCCAAACCCCTACTTTTACCGATATTTGTTAATTGATTTGCTATATATTTTGTGTTATACTTAATTGGTTGTTCTTCAATGGCTTTCAACTTGGCTTATTTGAACTACCTCCCAAACACTAGAGGAATTTTTTCTTTGGGTGGAAGGGAGAGAAGGTTGGAAAGAGAAGAAAGTGAATTTGTAGGAGAGTTTTTTGTGGGATCGGGATGGAAAGAAAAGAGAGAGATGGTTAGTGTATGCAGCAACAGTGTAGCAAATTATTGTGTGGACCACGAATACCATGTAATTTTTAATATATTAAAGGTACATTATTTGTGTGCTGAAGGTACATTATATAAAATAATGTACCCTTAGTATATTAAAAATATATTTTCAAAAAATGTACTTTATGTACATAAATAATGTACCCTTAATATATTAAAAATGTATTTTTTATTTATGGTGACCATGGTACATGCAATAATGATTGCAACAGTCACTGCTGGAAATCGGCAATTTTCCGACCATCGAAAAGTGGTCGGAAATCGCCAAAATCCGGTCGAAAACCCATGTTCCGACCAACTTTCCGATCAAAAGTGGGAGTCGGAAAAACCCTCGTCGGTACTTCCGACCACCCGATGCAGTGGTCGGAAATACCGTCCACATATATAGTGGCATCGAAAAAGTTCGTCGCATGGAAAAGTTGGGCTGCCCGGGGTTGATGGTGGTCGGAAAACTTAATGCAAAGAACATTTAAGTCGGAAATGTACCCAAATAAAAAATATATATATATTTCACTACAGAGAGATTCTCTGTAGTGAAATATATATATATATATATATATATATATATATATATATATATATATATATATATGCTGAATATGCTAACAAACATAAAATACACATTTCATATGCTTGAAGAGAATTCATTCATCAATATACAATCAAAATCTAACATTCCTATATAGTCTCCTAATAATTTCTAAATGTATAAACAACAAAGTGTACATCATTTGAAAGTATATCTGAACTCCCTTACTCACTTAGTTGCTGTTAGTACCTACTAACTTATTTCTCACAGTGACCAACTTTCCCGCCTTTAGCTGCCACACAGCTGAAGTATACAAATAGAAAAACAAGTCAGACCTAGCACTGCGGCATAAAGACTATACTCATGTTTACATCACAAGGTCCTGTTTGAAAAAATCTTATCACCTAAACAGGTCTAATTGTTGAAATGTTCATAGTTCAAATGAAACTAACAAAGGTGTATTAATATGGGTGGTAAAAATCCTAGGAGCATATGCAAGCAGTACAAAATAACAAGCAGCACAAAATAAAAAGCAGTACACCAACATAAAGCCATGGAGATTTTCTTGTGAAACTCAACATACAACAAAACGTGTGAAACAATGCCTAGTCTGGTTTGCTATAGGGAATCGAAAATCAGCTAGAGTTGTCTTCAGTTCAATTTGGGAGAAAGATTAACCAAAAGACATTATTATTTTAGCGAAAGAAGTCAACCTACAAAAGGTCAATAGTTGAAAATATTAAGAGAATTTGGAGCAGCTTATTTTTTCCTAAGGCACAAATTCACAAGTAACTGGAATAAATGAAATGCCATGTTAAAAATCATCGAACTAGTTTGGATAAACTTATGTAAGTCATCGATGAGCATACCTGACTCTATTATTGTGGTCTGGATATTGGTCCGTCACTGGATTGCCTTCCACATATCCTAAATCATGTTTAAATACATCCCAAAAATCATAAGCACATTAACTAACATAACAATAATAGGATCAAACATGAGAAAGAGAGTTCAGATATACTTTCAAATTTAGATGTATTGAGATATGCGTCCCTACACAGCCACAAATTGCCAATGTTATAGTTCATTACATGAATTAACATTGCTTTAAAGATGCTGCCTATTGAGAGATTTAAAGATCTTTTTGTTCATAACCTTTACTTTTGATTACAAGGGGAGTTCACTAATAATGATCTTCCTTTAGCCCTTACCTAGATAGACTCAATAGACGTAATGTGCACACAAACCAATTAGGGGTATTAGTGTATTACAATTTGCAGGAAATTTATAAAATTTATAAAATAAATAAAAAGAAGAAACATACTACCACAGAGTTCTGCAGATAATGATAACCATTCATCATTTCCTGGATTAGTAAGGAGATCTTCTATTTTCCTACCAAGCGCAACAACCCGAACAGGATCAAGATAAACCTGTAGTTCCAACCAGATCCTGTGATCAGTTTTAGTCATGCTTTTGCATCCAAAATGAATGCCTAATTGCCTATATAGAAGCATATGGGCACTTCAACCATTTTTAATGAAGTAGAATGATACTTATAATGTGACTGTTGATTGAAAAATTCATTGTGCCAGGGAGGGAATGTCACTCAATGACAGTAATTTCCAATGATGAAATCAAATGCATCAACAAGATAATAATACACAAAGAATAAAAGCACTGGTTGCACATTTTCAAGACAGCCACGGGATGCAAATCTAAGACTGAAACTACAAGTCTTCAACTCAATCAGATGTTAGTGCACTTACCTTTTCGAAGACACAAATTACTGTACTTCCACCAAAAGAGAAATACCCAAACTGTAAATCAATAGATGAAGAGGAAATGTAAACCAGACTGCAACAATTGAAAAAGGAATAGCTAAAAGCTTATGTCATCAATCACAAACCTCATGACCCTTATGAGGGTTACTATAATTTATGCACCAATCTGCATTAAAACTTGCAAGGAGCTTTGTCTGTGAGATTGCCACCACCAATCTGCATTAAAATTTATGTGTTACTAAATCACATAAACAAAAATCCTACCTCATTTGAAAGAAATACAGAATATTAAAAAAATTGATTCTGGAGAGAAGAGCTCTGAAGAAGAATACACAACATAGGGCTTTTTATCGGTCCTGATGATCTTTTCTAGTTGAGATAGGCCTAGCTGAAAATGGAACCCTGCAATGCAGGCAGAACAGAAGCAATCAATACCAACAATTGAAGCAAGAACTTTATGCACTTGAGAAAATGAATCATTAACAAAAATATCAACACCAAACGATAGCTGATGGGCAAACTTTTAACAGTTGGACACGTCATCTTTTAACTGAGAAATATCCTCAAGCAGAGCGATGTCAAGTTCTGTTCTTTTTTCAATCCAAGCCATCATCTCTGAAATATACACAATATACTAGTGAATGGACATCTAAGCACACACAGCAAGGAATATGGCATACACAATCCCATCCTAAACACTGGTAATATACAATAATATACACAGTATACACAATATACATAATATACACCGTATACACTGACTTAGCAAGCATGAAGAATATACTTGTGAAGAAGGCATACATAATATACGCAGTATACAGTAGGTTCCATTCCGGTAAATCAATAGATGAAGAGGAAATGTAAACCAGAAATACCTAGCTCCTCTCTCATAAACTAACCTAATAATCCACAACTAACCTAGGGTTTAAGAACATTCATAGCCTTCAAATATGGAAAATTCAACAATACAATTAAAAAATTAGGGATTAGGGTTAAAAAAATTGAGAACTAACCTGTAGGAGCTTAACGGCGGCAAAGGAGGCCGGGAAGAGGCACGACGGCAATAGAGGAGGGAAGAGGCGACGGCGGCGGAGGTTGGAGCGACGGAGACGGCGGCGGATGGTGGAGCGACGGAGACGGTGGCGGATGGTGGACTGACGGCGAGGGCGACGACTTCGAAGGTGAGACGGCGGCAACGTCGGAACCGGATGCCAGAAGGCGAGCTGCGATGTTTTGTTTTCTTGTTCAGCAGAAGGCGAGAAGTGTATGCGTATATTGTGAGCGGGATGTATTTTATTTGAGAGGGAGGATTTTTTTTTTTGAGAGGGAAATGAAATTTTTTGCCTAAGTGTGTAAGTTTTGAAAGTCTAAAAGTTTAATTATTTTGACTTTTAATTCTTTTAAAGAATAACACCCTTTCAAAAAAAAAAAAAAAAAACATATCTCCATTCAGAAAAAAAAGAATAACATATCTGGTTTTAAAAAAAAAAACATATAATATAATCTAATATATATTTAAAGTCAAAATTATTTTTACTTTTATTTCTTTTACATAATAACATATATATCAAATATAATACGCGAACTAACGAAAATTTTAGGTTTATTTTATAATAAATCTTCATTTTTTTTCAAATTAAATAAGTATATTGATGGTTTATCAGGGTTCACCATAAATCGGATATATTGGTACAGAATGGGGTTAAGAAAATAGTAGCTTTATTACTCGGGGCGCTAGGTCCAAAATAGTACCGGGTATATAGGTACAGAACGGGGGTAAGAAAATAGTAGCTTTATTACCTCGGACACTAGGTCCACAATAGTATCGGGTATATAGGTACAGAACGGGGGTAAGAAAATAGTAGCTTTATTACTTGGGACGCTAGGCCCAAAATAGTATCTATAAAGCCCAAGGTACAATAGGGATTTAGGGTTTAGGGTACGAACCAGTGAACCGTAAACCATGCTGGCAAGCTTCTTCCTGCTACGTGCTGCCGAAATAATCACGAGGAGACAAATTAGCCCTTCACTATTAAATTAGGTCTACAGATCAAAACAACCAAAGAAAAAAAACATTGCTTACTGAAGACACAGGTGTCGGTCGGTTGGAATGCGACTATCGGTAAAGACGATGGAATGCATCGTCGTCTTGTCCTGCGTTGATGTGGTGTTGGAGGAGTAAAGGAGGAAGGCCGAATGGGAGGAAGGCACAAATTTGGGGCAAAATATGAGTGAAGGAGTGGAGGAAGGCAAAACTTTGGGGCAAAATGTAAGTGAAGGTGCGAGGTTTTCCTTCTTAAGGTGTGTGATTTTCCTTCTTACGGTGCATGATTTGTACTAAGTCAAAAGTTTCTTATACGAGACTCATGTTACTAACAAGTCATACGAAGATTATTGAATTGCTTTTCAAATTGAAGAACCTTGAAATAAAATGTTAGAAAGTTGAAAATAATGTTGCAAAAGCGGTTTCAATATAAGAAAGTGAATAAAATGTGAATTTCTTACTTTACCCCTAAAATTTTAAATATTTTTTAAATTTTTCTGTCAGTTTTAACGGTCGGGGACCAAATGCGCCACTTCGCTCATAACTGAGGGACTAAAAATTGATACAATCATAACTCAGGGACTGAGTCGTCACTACTATTATAACTCAGGGACCAAACTCGTAATTTTCCCTTAAAATAATGTTAAAGAATATGCTCTAACGAGTCACGATCCAAATGAAAATTGGAACTTTGAAATTGAATAGAATCTCTAAAAATGTATAACGGAACTGTCACACTGGACAAAATCTCTTAAAACGACATTCAATAATATTCCTTTATTGAAGATGTTGAAGACTATATGTCTATAGATCATATGTGCTTATCGCCTTAACATTTTTTCAAAGGGCAATCATGACCACTGGCATAGGAGACACCGTAGCAGCGTTAGAGATGGTTCGCTCAGATGAAACAACGATAAAGCAATCTGGAATGGACGCCATGAGAAAATCTAGACTGCTGATACAATATGAATGTTTGTATTATGTAATAAAAATAAAACACAGTACAATACACGATGATATATAATACATTATGTAGGATTATGAAATTCAATATAACTATAATTGTACAGTCCTAACAAGAATAAATGTTTTAAAGAGTTGAAGTTAGAAAATTATTTTATGTATCTACATGGAAAGGGTAGCAAAGCCTTATATTTCATAGCAAGAATGGTGAGAAGGTATCTACTAGTAAACTCTCTGCATCATGGTCGGTTAAAATCGAAAAAAAAATATGAGTGAAATAATCAATAATAAAAAAATAAAAATCATGTGGTCATCAAAACCACAACCAAAATTTTTTTAAAAAAAAAAAAAACGAATTTCCGACCACCTTAACTAGGTGGTCGGAAATAGTTGTAAAAATTTAAACTACCGAAAATATTTCCGACCACTATTTAAACGTGGTCGGAATTTCCTACCACTCTTGGAAAGTGGTCGGAAATTTCCGACCACTTTCCGACGACCCTAGCATTTGACGGAAAAAGAAAAAATTCACTTTTTTGACCATATTTTGAGGTGGTCGGAAAAGTGGTCGGAAAATCGCTGATTTCCAGCCGTGAGTGTATAGTGGGCCCGTTGCACTCCAAATTTTTTTTTTTTTTTTCTTGTTTTCTCTGTTTTTTTTTTTTTTTTTTTGTTTTCTTCCTATTATCCTCATCCTTCTCTCTTCTATTTGTCCAAAAAACTTGACATTGTTTGTATACGGTTGGTGATGCTATTAGGTGGTTTAATTAGATGGAATATGCAGGCACATATATTAAGGCAGACCTACAGAGAATTGGTATTGGTAGTTGAAATTCATTGGAAGCTTCATGGTATATATATATATGCAGTGATGCCAACAACGTTAAAGAAACAGCATTTGTGCGATGAAAACAATGAAGGATGTCTATAAATAAATAAAGAAAAGTTCCATCGATCCACTTCTTTTATTCATTACATAATTTCCTGGAAATGGGCTTGTTAATTGTTTATAGTGTCATTACAGTATATTGTTGATTATACTGATGAAAACAACGAAGGATGTCTATAACCTTTTTTTTTTTTAATGTACCTTTTTATTTGTTAATTGAACATACTTTGGTTTTAATCAGGTCCTCTTAGAGGTATGTGTACCTTGTCAAGAAAAATTTCAAGACTAGTGGTTAAGTTTCATTTGTAAAGACTATTTGGTCATTTATTTCCGAATTAGGTTGGGCAACTTTAGTCAAGTTGCTCAAACAATTGACTTGGTAACCACAAGATTTCAAATTTAATTCAGCTGACTATCCATGAACAAACTAGGATAGTTTACTTCATTGTGATCTTTTATTGGTTAAGGTCATAAGGCAAACTTCACCTAGAGTGAACATTATTCAGACATATAACCTTTTTCGTAAATCAAAGAGACTAGTTATGGCCACGAGTGTTGCTCCAAGCCTCCAAATATCATGCCCAACAACTAAATGTTGTGTTCAGTTGGAGCTCAGATCAAAATTAAGAATACTCTAATTTTTAGTGGATAATCATTAGCAAACACTACACAATAATGATACATTATTAGTTTGAAGGCAAATATATATATAAGTAGAATATGGCTTATTGTTAAATTGAAAAAGTTATATTCAAATCTTTAAATTTTGGAAATATAATATCAAATCTCTGTATCTTATGATAGTTATATCCAACTACAATATTCAACTAAAGAAAAAGTTTAGCATATGAGCAAATTCCACTTTTAGGACTATTGTGGCATTATCACATTTAGTCCTATTCTTTTAATTTTGTCATATTACATCTATGACTTTGAGTAACTTTCACTTTTAGTCCTTAACTATTGTTGCATTGTCACATTTAATCCTATTCTTTTAATTTTGTCATATTACATTTTCATTTGATCGTCACCATTTGTCTTTACCGTTAAAATTGACAAATAATAAAGGAAAAAAATCCATATACATATCGTAACTCATATTTCGAATACATTAGAAATACCATAAATATCAAAAGATGTAATATCTTAACTCACAAAAATATGAATTACGATGTGTAAGAATTTTTTCCTTTGTTATATGTCAATTTAAGGATATCATTGTTTTTCAATATCGTAATTCATAATTCGAACACGTTAGAAATATCATAAATATCAAAGGATGTAATATCGTAACTCATAGAAATATGTTCGAAATATGAGTTATAATATTGAAACACATTCATATACTTTAATTGACATATAAAAAAGGAAAACATTCTTACACATAACGTAACTCATATTTTCATGCATGAGTTACGATATTACATCCTTTGATATTTACAGTATTTTAAATATGTTCAAAATATGAATTACGATATGTGTAAGGACTTTTTCCCTTGTTATTTGTCAATTCTAACAGTAAATTAGTGGAAGACTAATGGTGGCAATCAAATGAAAATGATATGGACAAATTAAAAGAATATAACTAAATATATATGACAATGCCACAATAGTCGATGACTAAAAGTGGAAGTTGGTTAAAGTCAATGATGTAATATGGAAAAATTAAAAGAATCGGACTAAATGTGGCAATGTCACAATAGTCGAGGACTAAAAGTGGAAGTTGCTCAAAGTCAGGGATGTAATATGACAAAATTTAAAGAATAGTACTAAATGTTATAATGTCACAATAGTCGAAAACTAAAAGTGAAATTTGCTCTTTAGCATATATAACTCGCTCCACTTTTTTAAGTCGGCGCAATAATTATTTTAAAAATAAAACATATGCAAATTATATCCCTTTTCATCGCATAGTGTATAATTTTTTTTATTTTTTATTTTTACTTCATACAACTAAAAAAATTTAAATTAATTTCTCAAAAGACCAGTATATAAATTACTTTTACATATTACAGCAACCAAACTAATTAATATTTTTACATAAATTATTTATATTTCTAGAATATTATAAATAATTTTATTAATCATATTTAAATAAAAAAAAGTATTAAGTTTAACATATAACAAATAATTATAAGGGAGAAAATGCATTGTAGATATCGAATTTTTTGAATAATGAATAATTTTTTTTTAAATAAAGGCATTGTAGATATTGAATTCTAAATTAAAGAAATGTATATGTATTTTTTTTTTGTTGTAGTTACTAATTTATTAAGGGAAAATTGTAAAATATGCCCCTCTATAATATGTCAATTATCAATGTCACCCCTGAATTATGAGTGGTGTAAATGTTGCCCCTCAATTATCAAAATGGCGCACATATAGCCCTTCCTGTAACGGACCTGTGGTTCCCCACCGCTGTCCATCGCTGATACTTTAAATCGAGGGAGGAAAAAAACAACTAAATTACATATTTACTCCGACTTAACGGTGTCATACAATAACGGGGAACCACATGTCCGTTACAGGATCGGAGGGGCTATATGTGCACCGTTTTTATAATTGAGGGCAACATTTACACCACTCATAATTCAGGGTGACATTGATAATTGGCATATTATAGAGGGACATTTTTTACAATTTTCCCTTTATTTCTACTATATATATATATATATATATATATATATATATATATATATATATATATATATATATATATATATATACCAGTTTTACATGCGCATTGAGCGAATGAGTTAATGCCCAATGTTTATATTTAAATAAATATTTGAAAGTATATCAATGCAAGATTATAAAGTAGAAGTTCATACATAGGTAATTGAATGTTGAATTTGTTTATTTAAATATGTAACTCAAAGTATATGAATGCAAGATAATATAGGAAATTAATTATAATTGTCACTAAATAAATGTTTGCAACTTTGTAAAATCAATAGTCTAAATATTTGGTTTAAAAACGATAGTCTTAATAAATACTATTTTTTGTTTGAATTTTTCTAAGTATTTGATTGCGGTAATTTGGGGCAAACAAATAATACCCGGAGTATTCGGGTTGTCGAACCACAGGGAGATGGGGTACTAAGCACTAGGTACTAGGTTACTCATATGGAACTAATCTGAACGAAACTTGAAGGTTGGATAATTGTAGAAAATAACAAGCAGAATAAAATAAATAACAAGATTTTGTAAACAATAGAGCAAAACAGGATTCTTGGGATCACAATGTTTAATCACCTAGTGCCAATTAACGTTTGTAATATTTAATTTGGAATTAAGATTTGTGTGGGAATGCAAAGTGGAACAGAATTACTCTCATAATCTCTACCCCTAGTGAATTTCCACTCTCGTGGCTTAAACACCTGATAAGATTGAAGATCAGCATTCAATTATTTTTAATTACTACCATCTCTCGATGCGCAACAATCTAGAATAAAATTCCCCTAATAAATTCCCCTTTCTCAAGGTCCAACCATTAGGTGCAATCGTGTGTGCCCCTAGTTTATGCCTAACTCTCGTTATGACATGAACATGGCTATGAAGCAAGTAATTTACGCCTTTAATTACCAACAACAACATGTTAAAACAAGATTGCAACACAAAGCATAAAACCAAACATAAAATATATTAAGAAATTAACGAACTAGGCACATAGGTTCATAAACAAATTCACCCAAAAATCCCTAAGGGTTTTAGCCACTCATGGCCATAATAACAATCAATACAATCTTTAAAGATAAACAAATAACAAAAGGAATAAGAGAAAGAGTGAAAGAATTCTCCCGAATCTTCCTAGCCAGTTCTCTACTCCAAAGCTAACTGTAAATCTTCAAATTGGTCCTCTTTGTTCTTGCTCTTGATTGCCTTCCGAATACCAAAATCTGGGAAAAGAAGAACTCTAGGGTTGATGGAAGATGATCCTTTTATAGTAGCAACCCAATGGGACTAATTTAGGAAGGTTTCAAAAGTTCAGCATTCCGCGATCTCGACGCGTCGAGCTTGTGATATATCCGGCACGAACTATTGCTACTGGATACTCTCGACGCGTCGAGAAGCGGGCTCGACGCGTCGAGGCTTTGATGCTTCGACTTCTTCCTCTTTTGATCATTTCGTACTTGAAATTCTCCCCTTGCTTTTACACATAGCCTGTAATGGTGAAAAAACACTACCAAACACCGTAAAACATTCAAAACAAGTGTAAAACCATATTCAAATGAGAAAGTAAGGAAAACAAGTATTAAATAGGCACGATTCAATAACTTTGTTACTGAGATGAATCAGAATAGCTATAAAAGCATGCACAAATGTGATAACATCACCCCCTCACACTTAAGACTTTGCTTGTCCTCAAGCAAAATAACTAAGCAAAACCACGGGTCAAAACACTTAAAATCACTCCCACTTTCTCGTGCACAACTTTGCATACCACAAGCCAACTCACTGCAAGACACATGCTTCTAGAATCATCTCTGCTTGGCACACGCGGTCCATTCCCAAGCCAATATAATAATGGGGGTAAATCAAAGAAAAATAATCACAAAGAGGGAATAAGTGCTTAGCACTTATTTAAAAAAAAAATGCACAAGGGGGACACAAAGGGTAAAACATATGAAGGGATAGGTAAAGGCTATGGGTTACAAAAAATGGCCTAAATCATTTCAATACATGCAAAAATTAGCCTAAACCTGAGGAGTAATGGGACAAGCTCTAGTAAGCCAACCAATGCCGGAATTCCACATAAACGTTCACTAGTACACGCACTAACCACTAGATTAAGAAATTAGTCTGGTTATGAGTTGGTGGCAAGGATATTAACAAGGGAAATAGATTACTAATGTGTTACACTTTGATTTCATCCATGGCATAATGAGATGCAGCAAGTTCCACCAAAACAAACCACTACCCGACACGAGAGAGCGAGTGCAATTAAGTATCAAGACAAGCAGTTCATTAGAAACAAGGCACATGAGTCATTCAAGCGAGTATTCAAGTGGAGGGAACAAGCAACACAAATAGCACAAGTTTTACAAAAACCAAAGGAATAACAATTTTGGTTGAAAAAGTAAATGACTAATCTAAAACAGTAAACATAAAATACGAAAACAAGACTAAATAAAAATAAAATGCGACATAAAATACGAAAACAAGACTAAATAAAAATAAAATGCGAAGACAAAGGAAAAGAAGGGAAATACTTCAATCCTTCCCCCCCTCACACTTAGAGAATTACATTGTCCCCAATGTAACAAATTAAGTGAAGGAAAAATGACTTGAAGTATTGCCATAGGACCTTCTACTGATTGGTATCCGGAGGTGGTGGTGGGTAGTACCCCCAATAGAACTCCAGAATGTACTGTGGATCTTGAAGCCAAGGTGGTAGTGGTGGAAAATTAGGCTGGAAGCCAAGATGAGCCTGATTCTGCTGGTGGATGGATGTGCCCATGAACCAGTTCACCTCATCCGATCTGCATGAAATCCTGCCAATTATGAGGATAGGCAGGTGTAGGTGCTTCAATCTGGGGGGCAATCTCATCATCCCCCTCATCTTCTTCTTCTTCTTCTTCATCGTCCTCATCTTGCTCGACCTGTTGTCCGGGCTTATAACGGGTGGCAATGTAGCACTTAGATATAAAGTCATGTGGAGCCAACCAGACCTCTTGGGTCTCATCAATAGGAACCCCAGCCAGCTGGCAAAGATTCGTGATAAGGTAGGAATGGCCGAGGTAGACTCGTCCCTTTGCATCCGCAACTTCACGGATGTTGCCGTTAATGATACAGCCAATATCTATGGTCTCGCGCTGCCTGGTGCAGTAGGTAAGGAGCACCAAGTCCTTTCGGACATTCCCCTTGTGAGAATTGGGGACAAGCTTGGCCTTGATGAAGTCCAATATGTCCCGGTCAGCTGGTTTGAAGTACTTGTAGTCCATGTGGGAGGCTACACCCCCCCTGATATTCCACTCGGCCGCGGGCCATGTCACGATGAAAGTAATCATCGCCCCTATAATTAGTGGTACCGTAGTACCCATTGATAGCTTCCTCCGAGAAGTCCACCGGTATGCCCCGGACAGTGCAGATATTGTTCTGGAGGCCATCCTTGACATTAGCATAAAATTCCCGCACTAGGGTGCTAAATGCCTCCCCCGGTTGAGCAAGGAACCGGGGTCCCCAATTCCATGCTACTGGGACCGCTATATGCGCACCCCTTTCTTGCCGGATCGGCCTCGCAGACATCAGCTGGTGATATCGTTCTGCTGCCGCATTGGTAGCAAAACGCTCATAAGGTGCCATATTCTGAGGTTGTCCCCGGGCTTGAGAGGATTCGGCCCTTGGCCGTTTGGAGGATTGGCGGGCTTTGGGTGCCATGAGGAGAACCTACAAAATACAAAATACAACATAAAATGACAATCGCAAGTATTTGACTGATCATTCATAGGCAAGATATCAAAATTGTGTCTAAGGTTCCCAAACTTGTCAATAATAGGCACAAAATTCATTTAGGAATTTAAGCAAACACCTTGTGGGCATAAAATTGCAATGTATATTTATGAAAAATTTGACACTTCTAAATCATCCCAAAAGTGCACCACACAATCAATTCATGGATACAAACGTATTTAAACTATAATAATTGCATCAAGATTCCCAAATTATTCAAAATTAGACAAGAAACTCATTTAGGCATTTTATCAAACACCTTGTGGGCATGAAATTGAACAATAGGTTTATGCAAAATTGACATATCAAATTCATCCCACAAGTTCACCACACAATCAAATCAAGGATACCCATCATCAATAGCAAGTTCTACGGTCATACTAGACTAAAATAAAGAATTAAAAATCACAAAACAAAGCTAAATAGAATTTAAACAACAAACTAATAAAACTTAGGAAACTAAATCAAAATTTGAGTGCAATGGTTCATAATTAAGCATTAACAACATATATAGCAACAATCAATCAAGAACAATCAACACCAAGCAATCTATCAATCAAAATTTTGAAAATTTGAGGAAAAATTCGTGGGTAGGGAACCTTCCCAAAAATATAGCAAAATGCACCTCCAAATCAAGAAATTAAAAGTAGAAAAGAGTATTGAAGTTACCTTGTAGCTTTAGGGATTGATTGGAGTGAAGAAGATTGAAGATTCGGGCCTTAGAAGCTTAGGGCGAGAGAGATGCAAGAGAGAGAATTGGAAAATTGCGAAAAGAGAAGGACGTTCGCGATTTTTTATAACCTGTACTATGTCGGCTCGACGCGTCGAACCAAGGGTTCGACGCGTCGAAAATTTCCAGTAGCCTTTTTTTCAAAACTGCTTGGGCTCGACGCGTCGATCCATGGGCTCGACATGGCTCGACGCGTCGAAAATTTCCAGAAGCGTTTCCCTCGATTTGGCCTGGGCTCGACGCGTCGAAAAATTCCAATGTGGAATTTTTCGCCCAGGTCGATTTTTAGCCTTATTCTGTAGCCGAAAACAACTCCTGCATCACCAATTAACACTGAAACCAAAAACCACTCAAATTTAGCAAAACAAAAACTAAAACAAAATATTAAGTAAGAAAAAAAACGCAAGAAATTAAATGATAACATGGGGTGCCTCCCATGAAGCGCTAAGTTTAACGTCGCTAGCTCGACTGTACCTCCTTTTTCAGGTGTCAAATGTAGGTCGGGAGATTAAGGCGATGTATCACATTGGCCTTAACTTCCTCGGTTGAATAATAGTGCTTCATCCTTTGCCCATTGACTGTGAATTCCTCTTGCGTTTCTTGAATCACCACGGCACCTGATGGATGTACCTTAATCACTTCGTAATTTTGTATGGCTCTGTCCATTTGGATTTCAATTTTCCTGGGAACAATTTCATCCTTGAGTTGAATAGAAGGACATCTTCTCCTGGGACAAATTCTTTCCTTAGAATGTGCTTGTCATGCCACCTCTTGGTCTTTTCCCTGTAGATTTTTGAATTGTCGTAGGCTTCAAGCCTAAATTCTTCAAGTTCATTTAATTGAAGTAGCCTCTTCTCACCTGCAAGTTGCAAATCCATGTTGAGCGTCGTGACTGCCCAATGAGTTTTGTGTTCCAACTCCACAGGTAAATGACATGGTTTCCCATAAACAAGTCTTAATGGTGAAGTTCCAATGGGATTTTTGTAAGCATTCCTATATGCCCATAATGCATCATCAAGCTTTGTGGACCAATCTTTCCGAGACGGATTGACCACCTTCTCAAGAATGGACTTGATTTCTCGGTTTGACAATTCCACTAGACCATTGGCTTGGGGATGGTAAGGAGTAGAGAGTCGGTGATGAACTCCATACTTCTCAAGGACTTTTTCCAACGCTTTGTTGCAAAAGTGTGTCCCATTATCAGTGATCAAAGCCCTTGGTACCCCAAACCTTGCAAAAATATTCTTCTTAATAAAATTGATGACAACCTTAGAATCATTAGTAAGGCAAGCAATGGCTTTAACCCATTTAGAAACATAGTCCACTGCCACTAGGATGTATTCATTACCAAAAGACTTGGGGAATGGACCCATGAAATCCAAACCCCAAACATCAAATAGCTCCACTTCAAGAATGCTTTGTTGAGGAATCTCGTTTCTCCTTCCCACTGTGCCCACTCTCTGACATTTATCACAACGAGCTACTAAAGAGTGTGCATCTTTGAATATACTGGGCCAATAAAATCCTGACTGTAGAACCTTTTTTGCAGTTCTAGAAGGTCCAAAATGCCCCCCATAAGGTGATGAGTGGCAATGGGTTAGGACACTTTCTAACTCATCTTCGGGCAAACATCTTCTTAATATTCCATCTGCACACCTCTTGTACAAAAACGGTTCATCCCAAAGATAAAATTTTGCATCAGTTTGTAACTTCTTCTTCAATGATCTAGAAGCATTTGGTGGGAATTGTTGGCAAACTACATAATTCACCAAATCTGAATAGCAGGGGATAAAAGCACGAAGGGCCATCAGTTGCTCTCCCACAAAGTAATCATTGATTGGAATCTTTTCATCTTCAGCCACTTCATTTTGGTTCTCTAATTGGGACAAATGATCAGCTACAAGATTTTCTGTCCCCTTTTTGTCTCTGATTTCCAAGTCAAACTCTTGAAGTAGAAGAGTCCACCTCATCAGTCTTGGCTTGGATTCCTTTTTGCTCATCAAGTACCTCAATGCTGAGTGATCGGTATGGACAATCACCTTTGTATCCAGTCAGGTAAGACTGGAACTTATCAATAGCAAAAACTACAGCCAACATCTCCTTCTCTGTTGTGGCATAGTTAACCTGAGCATCATCAAGGGTACGACTTGCATAGTAAATTGGGTGTAGGCACTTGCCCTTCTTTTGACAAAGGACGGCTCCTACAGCAAAATCACTTGCATCACACATCTTCCTTGTCTTGGAGTATGCTTCTTCACGGGCTCAATTTCTTGTATCTCATCTTCCTTGTCTTGGGCAACAACACCTTCATTCACTTTCTCATTCTCACCTTCTAGATTCCTCTTGGCAATTTGTTTCCTGTTGGGATACGGTGGATCTAGTAGTTGTTTTCCACTCCTAGTAGTGATGGCATTCATGTGCTCTCTTGGATTTTCGGTGGAAGCAGGCAACTTCCCTGTGACTTTAGTACTCGATGTAGAAGCTTGATTTGCTAACTGATTTTCTAACATCTTTTGGTGAGCACTCATCTGATCCATCCTCTTTGTAATCTCTACATGACCTTTAAGCAATTTTTCCAACAATACTTCCACATTTGACGAGGCCGGTGCTTCCACATTAGGCTTATATTGATTTACTGGAGTTTGATATCCTTGGTTTTGCCTGAACTGTTGCGGAGGACCCCCTCTAAAATTTTGCTGTCCCTGAAATCCTGGTGGTTGAATTTTACTACTCAAGTGTTGGGGATTAGCTGCCCCAACTGGATTACTCCAAGAGAAACCAAGATGGTTCCTTGGTGCATTTGTATTGTAGGTTCCTTGTTGTTGGAATGCTGGTTGTATCCTACCATACCCTATCACATCAACTTGTTCCATTGTGGCTTGAGAATCAACACTGAGACACTCCTCTGAATTGTGATCTCCTCCACAAAGCTCACACATCATTATAGGTCTTGGAGGAGTAGAAGATGTAGAAACATTACTTGGAGTTTGATTCTTGATAGCAATCTGAGCCAATTGTTGAACTAAAGTGGCCACATTATCAAACTTAGCTGATAGCGCTGATATTTGATCAACATCATTCACACCTCCCACCAATTTCTGGGAAGATCTCTCTAAGTACCAAGTTGTTCCATTCATTGCAACCTTTTTCCAATAGTTATTCGGCTTGATCTGGCTCCAGAACTGTGAATGATCCCCCCTATGAAGCATCAACTAGGATTTTTGAATTATCCAATAATCCTTCATAGAAAGCCATCATTAAGTCCTAACTCAGAATACCATGATGTGGGCATTGTCTCTTCATCTCCTTGAATCTCTCCCATGACTCTGCCAAAGACTCACCACCCAACTGTCTAAAATTCTGAATCGATCTCCTCATTTTCTGAGTTTTGGATATGGGATAAAACCTCTTAAGAAACTCTCTGTGCAACTGATCCCAAGTTTCAAAATAGTTCACCGGATAAGAGGCAAGCCAATTGTCAGCTTTACCCCTTACAGTGAATGGAAAAAGGCGAAGCTTGATAGCATCACTCAGGGCTCCATTAATTTTGAAGGTACTGCACATCCTCATAAAAGTTTGCAATGTGAGCATTAGGGTCTTCTGTTGGTGACCCACCAAAAGGGTTTGTAGCAGCCATCTGAATAATAGCCGGTTTGATTTCGAAATTATTAGCTTCAACCCCTGGCACATTGATACTTCCATGTTCCCCCACATCTGGAGCAATGTAGTCTGCCATGGGCCTCCCAACGCGTAGTGGTTGATTGACTCCCTCTTCATTGAGAGCCAGATTGTTCCGATTCCCATCCTACGCCATCCTAACCTGTTTTCTTAAGAACTTGGCCTGCTTTTCAATCTCCGGGTTAAAAGGTTCTAATCCTTTGTTCCCCGAAGAACGAGTTCGCATAAAACACCAAGACCGCTGATTACAGAAACACAACACAACACAAGAAACTCGTTATCGGTTAATGAAAATTAAAATAAAGTAAAAAGAAAATAGACTAGACTCCTAAAGTAAGACTTTCGCTAATGTCAGTACGTAACGCCACCTCCCCGGCAGCGGCGCCAATTTGATTGCGGTAATTTGGGGCAAACAAATAATACCCGGAGTATTCGGGTTGTCGAACCACAGGGAGATGGGATACTAAGCACTAGGTACTAGGTTACTCATATGGAACTTATCTGAACGAAACTTGAAGGTTAGATAATTGTAGAAAATAACAAGCAGAATAAAATAAATAACAAGAATTTGTAAACAATAGAGCAAAACAGGATTTTTGGGATCACAATGTTTAATCACCTAGTGCCAATTAACGTTTGTAATATTTAGTTTGGAATTAAGATTTGTGTGGGAATGCAAAGTGGAACAGAATTACTCTCATAATCTCTACCCCTAGTGAATTTCCACTCTCGTGGCTTAAACACCCGATAAGTTCGAAGATCAGCATTCAATTATTCCTAATTACTACCATCTTTCGATGCGCAACAATCTAGAATAAAATTCCACTAATAAATTCCCCTTTCTCAAGGTCCAACCATTAGGTGCAATCGTGTGTGCCCCTAGTTTATGCCTAACTCTCGTTATGACATGAACATGGCTATGAAGCAAGTAATTTAGGCCTTTAATTACCAACAACAACAGGTTAAAACAAGATTGCAACACAAAGCATAAAACCAAACATAAAATATATTAAGAAATTAACGAACTAGACACATAGGTTCATAAACAAATTCACCCAAAAATCCCTAAGGGTTTTAGCCACTCATGGCCATAATAACAATCAATACAATCTTTAAAGATAAACAAATAACAAAAGGAATAAGAGAAAGAGTGAAAGAATTCTCCCGAATCTTCCTAGCCAGTTCTCTACTCCAAAGCTAACTGTAAATCTTCAAATTGGTCCTCTTTGTTCTTGCTCTTGATTGCCTTCCAAATACCAAAATCTGGGAAAAGAAGAACTCTAGGGTTGATGGAAGATGATCCTTTTATAGTAGCAACCCAATGTGATTAATTTAGGAAGGTTCCAAAAGTTCAGCATTCCGCGATCTCGACGCGTCGAGCTTGTGATATATCCGGCACGAACTATTGCTACTGGATACTCTCGACGCGTCGAGAAGCAGGCTCGACGCGTCGAGGCTTTGATGCTTCGACTTCTTCCTCTTTTGATCATTTCGTACTTGAAATTCTCCCCTTACTTTTACACTTAGCCTGTAATGGTGAAAAAACACTACCAAACACCGTAAGACATTCAAAACAAGTGTAAAACCATATTCTAACGAGAAAGCAAGGAAAACAAGTATTAAATAGTCACGATTCAATAACTTTGTTACTGAGATGAATCAGAATAGCTATAAAAGCATGCACAAATGTAATAACATCAGTATTCTTAATTCTCTTTTGAGTAACATTGTCATTGCATGTCTTCATCTTCACTATTTGTCCTCTTCCTTTTTGTTGGTAGTGTGTTATTTGTAATTGGGTTATTGTTGGTAGCATAGATGACAATGTCATGCAATGAGATTATGGTGTAAGAAGCTGTGAATTTTCCTTGTTGTGTATATTATTAGGGTCTTAATTGTACTATGAACTCTTGATCTTGCAAGCGCCTAGTGATATATTGCAGTGGTAGTTTGTTCCCCTACATGCTTCATGTGGAAGTATTAAATAAAATATTAATATTTATTATATTGTATAAGGTTCATGATTAGTACTTCTTGTTCTATTTTCATAACTTGTTTATTTGATAGTAAAAACAAAACTCTGCAGGTAGTCCGAATATTGATGCTACAACGTGTTCAGTTTCATCAATAATTTCCACATCAATTTTGCACATGTTCATTTTCAAGTTCATATTTTTAGAATTAGTATGAATGAGTGTAGTACTTGATTTTGTGTGCGTATCTGTGTGTGTGTGTGTGTTTTTTTTTTTTTAATTTTTTATTGAATTGATATTAACCTTCGAGTTAAATTGTTTTCCACTTTGTGCATAAACTTTTTTTTTAATAATGACTACATCCTATATCCAAGTATTTTTGCTGTGAAGGTTGATATTGATTTTGCTTGTAATCTAAGCAGGTTGAGTCTAGAAGATGAAATTAATTGTAAATTTATATTAGTTCTAATATATTTAATTTAACGAATGCACAATAAGTATTTTACATACATGATAAATGAATGAATAAATGGTGGTTATTTTAAAATTTCTTCATTTTCTAGGTTTGCCAAATGATTGTTGCAGTGTTGTAGTCTCGCATCTTTCCAATTCATCAAGTTTGTTACGATGTTCAATTGCCCTACATTGACAGTTTTAATAATGAGTTTTAAATGTAGCTACGTAAGATAATGATATAATTAACATTTACATATTATTATCAACATAAAAGCATATCAGTCATTTAGGTATTCTGCTTGGGGTTCATTTGGTTCAACCATTATTGTTGAATGAGTTATTGGGGATAAAGAAATTTATAGTTTAAGGAATAAGATTATATAAACTAGTAAAAAATTTGAACATTTTAAATATGATGTAGTTCAAAGATATTACGAGATAGTTTCCCGCTTCAATTTGTTGGGTTATTTGAAAATACTCTCTTTGTCAACAAATCCTCCAAGTAGTTAATATGATTGGCTTCAAACTATTATTTTTTTAAATTTTTTTTTCATGGTATTAATAAAATACTTGATAAATAAATATATAACATTATTTTGTATTATAACTTTGATATTTAATTACAAGATAGTGTAAAAAGAAGATAATGGACAATGTAATGAATATCAATTGATGAATTTGAATGTAAACAATCTTTGCATTCGAGAAAATAAAGACAATATAACTAATAAATTATTTCATTTATTTAATTTATTGATAATGAATATATATTTTTTTAGAAAAAAGTGTCAAATTGACTCCCTAATTTTATTGGCTCTTATTAGTGTACAAGTTACCACACGCGCTTTGCGAGATTAACCAATGCTCAATGTGTATTTTTAAATTACTATTCTTTAATTGGTTAAAGTATTCATATAATAATGAGAGAGATAAAAATGCTAAAATCTATAATACTACAAATGTTGCGGTTCAAATGATAGTAGGGTAGTGTGAATCATGATACAAAAATTTTGTACTTTCAGTTGACACATTCTGTAACTACAGTTAATAGTTTATATACATCTAAACAAATGACTTGATAATTAACGTTAGGTTATTTTTGGACCAAGGTCTACAATGCGGCAAATTATACCATGGACCAGGATCTACCTTGCATTGTAGACCTTGGTCCAAAAATAACTTTCAGATTCTATATATATATATATATATATATATATATATATATATATATATATATATATATATATATATATATATATATATATTTGACTCATTCTGTACCTGCAGTTGATAGTTTTTGTACCTGTAGCTATCATATTATGTATAAGCAATTATCCAAAAATAACCATTAGATTATATATCTATAGTTGACCCATTTTGTACCTGCAGCTGATAGTTTCTGTACATGTAGTTATCATATTATGTGTTAGCAATTACGAGTATTAAATTATTTTTTTACATGTACAAAAACGATTAACTGTAAGTACATAATTTTTGTATCAGCGTTCACAATGCAATATAAACCCTGGTCCATGGTATAACAATTAGTACAGTACAAGATAGACTCTGATCCATGGTATAATTTGCCCTAAAACTCTATAAAGGCCAGCACAACTAATTGTTTGAGGCAGATCGGCCTGACCAGATGAATATCGCAAATTATGCCCTGGAAACGTGTTCACCATGAATGGTGAACACGGGTCCAAACGACACCATTTTTACGGAAACAAAAAATTTAGTTAACGTTCTGTTAACGAGGCGCGTTTGCTCAGATTATGAATTTTCTGTTATGAGATTATAAATGTACTGTAAATTCATAATCTCATAACAGAAAATTCATAATCGCATAAAAGAAAAATATTTATTAAATTAAGAATTTTCTGTTATGAGATTATGAATTTACAGTTATGTAATTATGAATTTTCTATAAATTCATAATCTCATAACAGAAAATTCATAATTTCATAACAGAAAATTCATAATCTTATACCAGAAAATTCATAATCTCATAACAGAAAATTCATAATCTCATAAAAGAAAATTCATAATTTCATAACTGCACATTCATAAATCCATGCCTGCACATTCATAATTTATGAATGTTGAAGAAACTTGCGCGAAGAAAAAGTGAAACCGCGAAATGTGAAAATGAAGAAGAAAAGTCGCGCAGTTAATTAAAAAAAAAAAAAAAAAAAAAAAAAAAAAAAGATAACGGTGCACCGTTACCGTTGGGACCGTGTTCACCATGGATGGTGAACACTGTTCCATGGCATAATGATTGGATGAATATAGATCTTTCTTGTAATCTCCAAAGTATTCGAACAAAAAAGTCTTATTGGTGAAAACAAAAAAAAATCAACAATTCAGTTGATTTTTTTTTTGTCAGACATTATAATTGAATATGACTCATTAATAAACTTTTTTTTGGTGGAAACCACAATGTGACCAGCGTCTTCCACCCGATTCGCTTTGAGAGGCACAGAAACTGGCCCAAAGGGAATCATCACTTGTAGAAATTGAACCTGAGTTATCTCAAAATTCTCCCCCACAAAGAGAGCTCATTTGCCACTTGAGCTACTCTATTGGGTTACCCATTAATAAACTTTAATCATACAACTTTGCACCTTTTCTTCTAGCGTCATCCATACTCGAGCAAATTTAGGAAGGAAATAAAGGAGAAATCATCTCAAACAAGAACCTAGGTTAATAATATAATTAAGAGATATGGAGGGTGAAGTTAACGACTTAACGGAAGCAAACAAAAATTTACGGAGCAAGGGGTTATTTAAGAGAAAAGGTATTAATAATTAAGGGTAAATTAGGAAAATTAGTTTAAAATATTTTTAAAAAAATAATATCAACTATTCATTTGAATAAATAATTATACCGACATTTTTTTATTCTTGTTAAGGGCCTAACTTTATTGTCTCTTATTAAGATGAGATTATATTATTATTATTATTATTATTATTATTATTATTATTATAATGCTCATATGCGGCAGTGTTGTTAGGTGCGGCGGTGCGGCCTTATCTCTATCGTCAAAGCTTCTCAATCTAATGGCAATGGCTAATTAATGAAGATTTGAAGATTTAAGCGCGTTCTGGTAAGTGGGAGGTGTTATGGTAATTATAGTGGTCATTTTTAGCGGTCGCTTGACAGAATACATCAACAGTGTTAACAAAAGACACCAATAGTGTTAGAGGAAAAAACACAACAATGAAATACACAAATACACCAAAAAACACACAACACACCCAAAAAATGAATTAATTCCAGTAATGGTCTTCCGACTATATTGATTTTCCATAATTGGTCCCCGACTTTTAATTTGGACAATTTAAGTCTCTTGACTTTCAAATTCTTTCCAAGGTTGGTCCTTCTGTCGAATGAAGGTTAAGTGGAAGTTAAATGAAGGGGTAAAGTAGTCCTTTCACCTGCTTGTGTTTTTAATTTAAATAAATGCACGGGAAGAATGAAAGCCAGGTGCAGTTTTCCGGTCTGCAGGTGGCCAATTATTAGAATTTATCCCTGGTTTCTTCTTGAATTTGACTGGATTTGGTTCATTAGTTGCTCCGGATTCAAAGCTAGTCATCACTGGCTCCTCATTTTCGATTGAAAACGTGTTATTTGAAAGGGACCAAACAAGTTCTCCTTCAAGGAGTTTCCACATTTTTTGGCTATTTATAATGAAGAATTCAATTCTTTCAAAAAAAAAAAATTAATGAAGAATTCAATATGCTCCTCAGTTGAACCTGATTCTGCCATGGTTGTGATCGTGTGAAGAAAATTGGCCAAGTTGAGATCAGGGGTTCTACCACCAATGAAGCGAGAAAGTTCCATAAATACAGAGTGTGAATCTAATTCTCGAGAAACATACAATACAGTGTCCTGTAAGTCACCACAGAAAACATTAGGAATTTAGATCAAATATGTACATTTTTTAACATTGCAAATTACTATCAGACTGTACACAAGCACCTCCAATAAAACTCACTCTAATCACAGAAACTCAGGCAAAGGAAAGAGGAAAACATTTTAGTGCAGCAAGTTAACTGAATTTAAGAGAAATAACAAAAAAGAAACTCCTACTGAACAAAGTAACAACATTGCAGCAGCAAGTTACAAAATTATTTAGCCTTTTAAATTGCATCTGTGGGATTATTATAATTAACAAACAACCCAGAAATGAACTTTTTTTCCTCCTAACAACTGTGTCATTTTTTGGTTACTTAGTAAATGAACAACATTAATAACTACTTATGTCCTTTGTTGATTACTTAGTACTTGAACAGCAAACAAACGCAATACTGAATGTACTGTCAAGTATTGATACCTTTAGAAGAGAGTTGCACTCGAACCTTTTCTTGGAGTGCATTTCATATCCTTTAATCATATTTTTGTAGAACAATTTTTCTACATACAACAAAAATCTTTAGACCTCTTAGGTTTTCAAATCCAGATTGCTTGAGCTGAGAAAATCTTTTGGGATGATTGGTGTATATATAGCGCTGAGCATATTAGAGCCCAGTTGACCAGTGAAGCAACAGAGCTAGGGTCAGACACATCATAATATATTGCATCACGAATTACAACCTGCAACAAAGGAATATTACATATTTTAACATTCATCAAAAAAACCATATAGATGAAAGAACATGAAACTGAGTTACTTTCAGGTGAGTACAAATATTTATGATCATACTCGCAGAATTTATTTATGTTGCATTAGAAGTATACTAGAAAATCATAGCATGCTATTTGCTTTATATTGAACATATTGTCCTCTTGGTTTTAACCTTTACACATGCATATTTGCAGGTCTAGTGGTAATGTGTGGGCAGAAGCAGGGTTTTTTAAAAATTGCAACTTACGCAGATGGATACATTGTTTTCTCTTATAGTTTCTAACTTCTATATATCTTCAGATCACATGGTCCATTTGTAGTCTTAGAGGTAAAAACAGGTGTGTTGTGTATAAAAGAACTGCAACTTTAGTGTCTCAAAGAATGCAGTGATATACATACATACATACACATACATATATGAGAGACATACCAGCTTATCCAAAAAAGAGTGAGATTATTAGAAAAGGCGACCAAGGATTGCATTCAGTTTTAAAATGGAGGGAAGACACATAATAGTTGGCAGAAGTGGAAAGAATTTGTTTTCAAAAAACATTGGAAAGAATTCAAAAGTCAAGGGACCTAAATTGTCCAAATTAAAAGTCGGGGACTAATTGTAGAAAATCAATATAGTCGGAGAACCATTGCTAGAATTAACTTTTCAAAAAATACACCATATAACTCACCACCTCAATGATGTATTTCCAACACTGTGTGGTGCTTTTATTCATACCTAATGGTGTGTTCTGGTGATGTGTACTTAATTTGTGCATGTTGTTTTTGTGTGCATTTTCTAACATGGACGGTGTATATTTGTATAACTATTAGTGCGGTCGCACTAGTCGCACGAGAAGGCGTGGCCGCACCTAAACTTGGCACCAACATGAATCCACAAATACACCAGAGTAAAGTTACTAATGCACCAATAACGAACATAAAACACACAACACTATGACTTGCCATATTCTGGTGCCCAATGATGACTTTAGCCTTGCAGTTCGCATAGTGTGAGAACGTGCGCGAAAATATTGGATAAGCCTTGATGAATGTGATTCATTAGATTTATCAAATCTAATGGCATGCAATTGACCGCACCGCCGCATCTAACAACGTTGCCGCACGTGAACTCCTCTCTCTCTCTCTCTATATATATATATATATATATATATATATATATATATATATATATATATATATATATATATATATATATATATATATACACACCAATGACCTCACAACAATAGATGAAACTCCCATGACGGGTCGTTATATCGTGGACCGTGGTGCATGTTCACCGCGGTCAAAACGGCGCCGTTTCTTTAAGTAAAGAAACGGCGCGCCGTTAGTGTTAACGGAACGCGCATTTTTTGTATGTTAATTACCAACTGACACTACAGTATATTTAAACCGACACTGCCTCACGTATTATTTTTATATTATCAAATGAAACTGCAATTATATCAAAATGATACTGTAGTTGTGATAAAATGAAACTGCAATGTATATAAAATGAAACTGAATAACATTTCACGTATTTGAGTGTATATTGTACAATGAAGTTGTAATTATATCAAATTATTAAAATGATCATGTAGTTGTGCTTTAATAAAACTATAGTGTATATAAAATAAAATAAAGTAACATTTTCACATATTTGAGTCTATAAATATCGAATGAAACTGTAGTTATATCGAAATGAAACTATAGTTGTGTTGAACTGAAACTGCAGAGTATACAAAATGAAACTAAATAACAGAGTTACTTTTTGCGAAAGGGTACGGAACAGCGGGAAACGGATGCCGCTTCTTTTCATTAAACAAAACGACGTCGTTTTGATGCGCGGTGCATAATCAATTATGCACCGCGGTGCACGATATAATTTGCCCCCATGACTATAAGCTTGATCGATCTTGTGTTTTTGGTTCAGGCATCCAAGGAAAACTTCATTCAGCAGAAGCTTGTCAATTCTTGATAGGCTGAGAACCCAAGAATTACGTAATCTTGCAATATTTAATTTTCTTGGAATTGAAGACTGCAGCTGTCTTGAAAGTATATACACACACACTGGTAAACGTGAGAATATATTGAAGCTAGTTGCAAGTGGGCTTTCTAGCGTTAATCAAAATGGGTGAGTGTTCCATGTATACAAAGAGAATACAAGGGCAGAAAGCGATGCCATTTGTAGGCCTTTACGCAGCAGCTGCCTCCACCATCTGCTCCATTGCAATGCTCCTTAACTCCATTTACAAACAATTATCTTTCTACAAACACAGCAAGACCTTCCACTTCTCAAGCAAATACTTCGCTCTCAATGCAACTTGGCTCACGCTATTAGCCGTGGCAACCAAGCTCACAGGCGATCTCACAACCCAGATGCCCTCACCCAGAGATAACCTCACAAAAATCAGTAGCACTGCTTTCTTAACCATGGCGATGGGTAATTTTTTCACCACACTGGCTTCCATGACTGATAAAGATATTCTAATCAATGTCACTGCTTTGGGCATATTGGTAACCACTGTTCTTGTCAATCTATGCATCCAACTAAGTACCCATGTACTCGAATTCTCATTATTTCCCAAAATCATACTTATTATGGTTTTGCTGGTTTGCTCGTTCATAACAATTGTGTGTTCCGCTCTAGCAGTTCCAGCAATTAAGAAACGCTCTGAATCTAAGTATCAGACTATTCATAATCATATACAGTTATTGGAAGGGCAACAACGCACGGTTGAAGAGATGAGATTGAGCATTACAAAGTATTGGGTGATGGCAGCCTCTGCTAGCCCCCAATTTATGATGACAAGGTTGGCGACCTTCATTTATGTCGGGTGCATCTGTCTATTGTGTTCTTTTGTTTATGATTTAGAACGGCTTCTCATGGATGATGCATTTGATAATTGGACTTCTCACTGTCATCAGGAATCTGATTATAAGTGGTCAGTAAAATTGATTCTATTCTCTCAATATTTTCCCATTCTAGGAAACCTAGATTGGTACATTCTGCTCCGTATCTTGTGTTCTAAGTATGAGAATAATGGGATCAAAATCAATATAAAAGAATTCATCATAGAATCCTATTGGACTGAAAAGCTGGTGGAATGGAGACAGAGTTCAATACCTGTGAGGATTAATAGAGGCAGGGTTAGAAAATTTGTCCACGACATAAAAGCTTCGATCTTGACACTCTGCATTAGACTCCAGACCGTGGTTGTCAAGTGGTGCAAGTTCAGTTGTGTTGTCTTTTATTACACCATGCTTCCATCTCTATTTATCATATATCATTTAGAAAAATGTATCGTCCTTAGGGGCTCATCATCAGATGAGATGATAGATTATAGCTGCTATCTTATACTACTTGAAGGAAAAGAAAAAGAAAAATTCCCAGCAACATTCTTGAGAAACATTGTTGATTCGGTGGATGTACATATTGAGAAGGGTAAGATGAAGCAGCCAAACAAACTCTTCGATCTTCTCAATCAAAGTTTCTCCTTTGACGGGGTGAGAGAATTTGATAGTAACCAAGTTTTAAGTCTATTATATGACGAACTTCCTAATTGTTGGACACTTCCAATAGTGACATTAACAAGCATCGCCATTACACTTCCAAACATCGAAAGCCAGCATGTTGATTGGTTGGTAAGTAGTGTTGACGAAGGCCTCCACTATGCACGCCTTATAGATGCCTTGGATGAGAAGCATTACTTGAAAGGCATAAAAAGTGCAGCAGATGTAGTGTGGGTGGGAGTTGAGCTTCGCAAGATGTGGTTGGACGTTGATCTTGAGAGAAAAGCTACTGGCCAAGTAAATTCTACAAAGGAGATTATTCAAGCTCTTTCTGTTGAAGCTAAAAGGATTGTCATGGAGTTTTGGTGTGAGGAAAATCCTCTCTATTGGCCTGCAAATGTCTTAGCGGCTAATTCAATGTACAGGGTTAGCAATACCATTCTGCTATGCTATGAAAATGATGAGTGCCGACCTGAAGAGGTTTTTCGAAAGTTAATTTGCATGATTGCAGACATATTGGCGGCTTGTCTTACCAATTTGTCGCATTTGATAGCTACCAAGTGCAGTTGCAATGTCATAGAGCAAAGGGAGAAAAATGTTCGTGAAGCAGCTATCCTTCTGGGTGAAACTGAGAATATCTTGAAGCATTTCAAATATCGCCAACTTACACGCATTGGTCCCGACCATCCATTATACATTGATGATTGGCGTCGATGGATGGAGAGACGAATCCCAACAATTTCAACTTCTGCAACACACAATGGAACACTCTCAACTGTTTAGTCCAATGAGCATGTGGTTGTTCAAGGATTGGCTTGAGAACAATTGGAGAAAACTAAAACCTTAATCCACATGTTTTACTTGAGCTAGATATTCTTTATTGTCGTTCTATATTCACTACACAATAAATGCTTTCAACATCGATTATTTTACAGTTACAATATCGATTATTTTGCATAGTAGATCTGGCAATAGTAGTAACTAAATGATACGACGTTGAATATTATTTTTAAATTTTTTAATAAGGAGATACAATGTCAATTTTGTCGTATCATTTAATTTAAAAAAATTATAAATATAAATGATACCACATCGATTTTTCCTAAAATTTGATGTTGTATCTTTTTTTTTTTTTTAATTAAATGATATGACGTCAGCTTTTAGGAAAAATCGATGTCGTACAATTTTTTTAAAAAAAGATACCACGTCCATTTTTTAGAAAAAAACTGACGTGGTATCGTTTAATTTTAATTTTTTTTTAAATAAATGATACGACGTTGATTTTTTGTAGGTCATTTTGGACTTTCCTTTTAACTATTCATTTCAATATAAGTAACAATTATTATTGTTTTTTTTTTTTAAAGTAAAGTTAAATACTATTTTAAATTAAAAAAAAATTATAGATCATAGAGTAGTACATACCTCAACAGCCCGATTACATAACTCTAGCTACCAGCTTCTTTGGCAAAACAATATTGTGTTGATATCCTTCACCTAAAAGCTGAACCTCACTGGTGGAGAAGAGTATATTTGCACTTGGATCAATAACTCCATCCATACCCACCTTCACTTGATTGACATCTAGTTCTACCCCGTGAAGCATTCCACACTTGTAAACTGTCCCAAATGCTACAATACGTCTAATGGGATCTTCCAAGTACAACTGACATAATACTCCTATTTGCACGAATTCACAATTAAGATTCATATAAAATGTTTTTAATAAATAATAATAATAAGATTAACTGTAAACGATTACTTACAGCCCGTAAATTAGCAAAAGGCTCTAGAGAACTAGTCTTTTCACTGTGAGATTGTGGCTCAACATCCACACATACGCCATCATCTTGTTGGGAAATAATGAACTAAAGTTGATTTAATATCACAAAATAATATTTATATATACACACGAAAACATATAAAATATTATTCGATGTATATCTGATATATATATATATATATATATATATATATATATATATATTGAAGGATAAGTGGTACTTTCATTAGAAATAAGCTGCAATAATGGCAGGAGGGATTAAATCCCAATACATAGCAGTATGATTCTGAAAAGCTGTAGATGCTAAAGTATGCGCTAAATAATTGTTCGATCTAGGAATAAAATTAAAAGAGCAAAAAATAAACGTAGATGCAGCTGCTCGGCAGCTATCAATGGCATAACCAACATAGGACCGGGACACTGATGGTGTTGAAGTGAGATATTGCTGTAAAGTGAGTCAATCCGTATAAATCTTCATAGACTCTTCCCCCCGATTTCTTAGCCATGTGCAGAACTTCTTTGCATGCAATTGCCTCAGCAATGAGCGGTGAAAAACAATTTTGAAGGGGCATACTGAACGCAGCAATATATTCGTCGTTTACACCAAGGAGGATTGCACCTGCCGTTGCTTCACCTGATTCGTGGAGATAGCTTGCATCGAATCGGCAAACCTTCGGCTGTGGGTTGGCTACGGTTGGCGGCAGTGTGCCGGACAGTCCATGTAGCGTCGACGGCGTCTCGGGTGGGGTGGCAGCTTGGTGCATCGGCGCAGCTGCTACGGTGTCCATGTGGTGGGCTCGTTGCCATGCTTGCATGGTTGCGGTGGCTGCCGCAATCAGAGTTCTCGGGGGTGGAAGACAGACATCCCAGACCGCTCCATTTCTTGCTCGCCAGATGTGATATAGTATCGCTGTTGCATATAATATTCCATTAGAGTCAAGAACATCTAGAAGATCACCAAACCAATCATGAAAAATGTTTGTCACAGAATTGGGTATTGGAAGGTTAGATATCCCCCAAATGGCTTTTGTATAATCACACAACACCAAGGCATGCATTGTGTTTTCATGAAATATTCAACACATAGGGCACTTCGGATCAACATCCACTCTCTTTATAAGCAAATTTGTAGTAGTTGGGAGGATATCATTAATAGCTCTCCAAAGGAATGTTTTCCACTTGGGGGGATTTTGAGTTTCCATAATGTAAGCCACTTATTGAAAGCCCCATCCCTCTCTTCATAATTCCCCACAATACGCCTATATCCATTTTTAACCGAATACACACCTTTTTGGTGCCCGTGCCAATACCAATTATCATCATAATCAGGGAAGATAGGTATTCTCATAATATTTGTAACATTAGTAGGTTGGAATAAATCAATTAGAATGGAGTGGTCCCATGAACCAGTTGCTTGATCAATCAATCCTATCACCTTGGCACCTGTCAACTGAATAGGCATCTCAGTTTGTATCATTGGTTCCTGGTCATCCTGTATCCATGGATGATCCCATTTCAGCGTATCCTTTCCGTTCCCGATCCTGCGCCTGACACCACTACAAATCAGACCTTTGGCTGCTATTATACTGCGCCAACAGAAACTGGGGTTATTTCCCATTTGGGCATCAAAAAATGATCCCTTGGGATAGTATCTTGTCTTATATACTCGGGCTACCAAAGATTCGGGTTTAGTAAGCATCCTCCATGCCTGCTTACCTAGCATAGCTAAGTTGAAAGCACGTAATTCCTTAAAACCCAGGCCTCCATGCTTCTTTGGGATACATAATTTATCCCAAGCCTTCCGGTGTATTCCGTGTTCAGTTCTGGTTCCCCACCAGTAGCGATTCATGGTACGCTCAATAGTTGTGCAGACAGATATAGGTAACAAAAAAACACTCATTGAAAAGGTAGGCATAGATTGTGCTACACTCTTCAATAAGATTTCCTTGCCAGCCTGTGATAATAGTTTCTTATTCCATGACCCAATTCTTTGCCTGATTTTATCCTCAATATATGAGAAAGCCGCCCTCTTATTCCTCCCTACAAACGATGGGAGCCCTAAATATTTCCCAAAGTTAGGTGCCTGTTCCACCACCAGAATCTGAGCCACTTCCATCCTATCCATTATATGCTTGATTTATGATAATTGACCACTTGCCCAGACAATTTTTCATATACAGATAGACAATCCTTTATCTTACCAGCCTCTTGTGTGTTGGCCTTAAAAACCAACAGACTATCATCTGCAAAAAATAAGTGAGAGATGGGGGGGGGGGCTCCCCTTGCTACCCTGCAACCATGTATAGAACCATCATTCTGCGCCTGCTGCAATAACATAGAAAGACCCTCCGCACAGATAATAAAGAGATAAGGGGATAGAAGGTCCCCTTGCCTCAAGCCACGTGTGGGCAACACTGGGCCGACGCGTGTTCCATTGATCAGGAAATTGTAGGACACCGTAGTTACACACAGCATAATCAAATCCACCCATCTAGGATCAAAATCCAGTGCCAAGAGCATGCCACGTAGGAAGGACCACTCCATTCGGTCATATGCTTTAGCCATATCCAGTTTCAGGGCACCCCATCCTACAGCCCCACATTGCTTTCTTTCAAAAAATGCCCCACTTCAGCTGCTAGGAGGATATTATCGGTTATAAGTCTGTCCGGGATAAACGCACTTTGTGAGTCGGATATAATTTCGTCCATCATAGGCTTCATACGATTCGTTATCATCTTGGCTATAACCTTATACACCACATTGCTAAGAGCAATTGGTCTAAGATCAGTAACACTTTGGGGGATATCTTTTTTCGGGATCAAGACCACATCTGTATCATTTAATCCATCAGGGAATTGGCGTGAATGCATGCAGTTTATCAAAAAGTTAGCAACATCCCCCCCTACCACATCCCAAAAGT